>NC_132990.1:77939655-78243448 GCF_048564905.1 Vicugna pacos
GGCATGTAGCAGAACTCTCCTTTTTAAGATGCCTTTCAGTTTTAAAGGTTAAAAGGAAAAACCAAACCAAGCCAAAACCCCCTTAACAAGCCAGCCAGCCTCCAGGGACCAGAACAGAGGACCGTGCGCACCGCGACACCACCCCCCCGCGCAGGGCCACGCTGGCTCCGAGCACCTTCACTCGGCTCCTGAAAGGCTTGTACTTCTGAGTGTCCCGGATCTTCTTCTTTGGGTGACCCAGGAACAGCGCCTGGAGGGAGAAAACACGACGGGGGCCTCACTGTTCACCTGCTGTGAGGGAACCCCCCAGTTCCAGCAAAGACACACGTTCCCGCACAGATGAAATGAGGTGCTGACGACAGCCTGAACGTCTGGGAGAAAACCACCCCGGGGAGGCGGCCCTCGAACCACAAACCACGGGGCTGAAATGGCCTTGAGGCCGGAAAGCTGGAGCTGAGGAACCAGCAGCCAACTTGTTGCCTGTTTTCAGTTGGTGTCACACACACAGCGAGGCGGGAACAGAGCCGGTTTTAACAGCTCAGCAAACGACAGGCCTCGGGGGAGGTCTGAGTCCACCCAAGTTACCAGGGTCGGAGAGGGCACGAGGAGGGAGCAGGGCACCGGGCCCCTGGGATGAGAATCACCACGATAAAGCGCGCTTCTGTGAGCAGAGGACGCGTTAGTTTTTAACGGTTAAAAACTTACTTTTAAAAGGCACGTAAAACCAACACTTCCCAGTCCCTGAGATGTGGGAGGACTCCAGGGTCCCAGAGGACGCAGAAAAACTCCAGGCCCAGGGAGGACAGGCTCCCACCCCGCCTGCCCTGAGCTTCCCGCCCGAACCGGAGGGTCAGCTTTGCCCACAGCAGGACCCTGCAGGGCAGAGGCTGAGGCCGCGCCCTCTGGGCCTCGGGAAGGGGGCCTTCTGAGCTTGCCTGCCGCCCTCTGAGCTGGCCATGGCGGGCCAGCCTGTGAGGCGGGGGCTGCCTGGTGGCTTCGAAGGAATGGTCACCAGGGAAGCTCTGCCCTGAGAGGAGCTGCAGCCCGTCCAGCGGGTGTGCGGGGTGGTGGGCGGGGAGCCGGCCCACCAAGCTGACACGTGGGCACGTCACTCAGTGCACGAACCAAGCATGACTGCCTTAGACGCTGAGCTCCACAGAAGGCCAGCGCGGCCGAGCCAGTACCTTCAGATCATTGTGCAGCGCGTGTCCGACCAGAATCCGGCCCTTCAGCAAGTCTGCCACTTCCTTCTGGACAACTTCAAATTCTTCTCCTGGAATCAAAACAAGGAAGTAATTTTTATCAACACGTAAATCACTGTTTCTGAGAAGGAGAGGCCGCCACCCTAGGTCAGGACTCAGAGGGCCGGCAGTTAAGAGATTCTGGGCGGTTGCCCAGGGGCTGTCTCAACTGCCCCCCTCTTCCCCAGGGAGAAGGGAGGGGCGCACACCCACTGCCACCTGGCGGAGTGACCCTGACTGCTGAATCTAATAGAAACCAGGGCCTGTGTCTGATGTCTTTGCAACTGGAGATAAGAACAAAGGGCGGGGGTCCCCTCACCACAGATGGTGAGAAGCCCCACTCCAGACCCCGGGCTCCAGAGGAGGCCTGCCTGCTTTCTCCGAGCAGACCCTCTGGGGGCTCCCCTTCCCCTCCTCCCAAAGGGAGGGGCTGTGGGAACCGAGCTTGTGCCCTGTGATTCTGTCCGCTCTAAGCCAAGAAAGACTGGCTGGAGATGCGCATGGGCCCTGGGGCCGTTGAGTGGGAGAAGCTGAGAGGTGCGGAGAGCAGAGACCACATGGCCTGAGAAAGCAGGGCAGTGGCCACGAGCACCTGCATCCAGGACCTCCCCCCAAGTCTTCGGGCCTTCGCTCCCGCCAGCACAGCCAGTCCCTTGGCAAACCCAACAGACTCAGCCTCTGGGGTGTGTCCAGAGCTGGGCCACAACTTGTCACCTTTAACGGTCACCTCCAGCTCACACTCGTCCGCCCCATCCCCAGTCCTGCAAAGAACCTGCAGGGACCTGGGCCGGACCTCGCCTCTCACTGCCCACGGGCCCCCCAGAGTCCTCGCGGTCTGCCAGACCCCACAGTCTGCACACCTCCCCAGCCACACCCTCCACCGGCCTCCTGCCCTCTCTCTCTCTGTCCTGCCGCCAAGTCACAGAGTGCCTTAGAACAGCGTCCTGGTCTGGAGGCTGGCAGCCAGGAGGCAGCAACGAAGACCCGAGAGCTTGGCCCCCACCGCACCCCCGCTAGCTAGCTAGGAAGCACCCGCAGAAGGGAACAGGTGGAGGAACACGAGCGTGCCACTGCCACTCTCGCCTCTGAGCACCACCCACCCTGCGCGAGGTCCTCGGGCCGGATCCCGCTGACCGCCGTCCTGTAGTCAGTCACCAGCTGGGTCGGCTTCACGAACTTGTCATAAACACACTTCCCGTACTGGTTCACCAGGGACACGCGGGCGGCGATGCTCTCGTCCCCCTGGGGGCCCACACCCACCATCTCACAGTCCAGGGCTAAGGCTTTGGTCAGGCTGAGGGAACCAAGGCTCCGATTTAATGCATGCAGCAGGGGGACCAGGGAACCGCCGCCCCCCACCGTGACAAGCCCTGTGCAGACATGGGTCCCAGCAGGACACTGAGAGGTGCCCGCCCGACCCACCGGAGGGGAGGGACGGCTCCTTCCCGGAAAACCCCCGCCCTCCAAGGCCGAGTGCGCCCCGCGTACCCCCTGAAGGCCCGCTCCTTCACCAGCGTGGTGCTGCTCTCGCTCTGACCCAGCTGTTTCCTCGCTATGTCGGCTGCCTCGGGGCCGATGGCCGCTTCAATATCCTCCGGATCCACATCGTCAAACCAGATGTCTTCCCTGAAAGGCAGAGCGAGCAGGCTGGACGCGCCGGCGGCGGCCGCTGCTCCTGCAGTCAGGCCCCAGGTGCCGGCCCACCGCTGTGACCATCTCGGCACTTTCTCCCCTCACGCTTCTTTTTAACTAAAAAACACTCAGTATCCAAAATTCAGAGCTACAGAGTAACACACAGAACACAAAACAGAAATAGAGACCCCCACCCAGGTGTAACAGCTTCTAATGTTTCCTTTCTAATTACAACACAAATTCTATTGTAATCAAACATTCAAGAGACTCAAACACGACTGTCCAACATGACACAGACTCCTCCCCACCCCCCGCCCACTTGGTGCCACGCCCTGCAGACACGGACACCCGGGCAGGAGCGCACACTTCTGCCCGCTGAGTGTGTCTTTTGAACTCAGCTTCCACGTCATCTCCTTAGGGATGGCTCCCTGAACAGACACGCTCCCCTGGCCCTCTGCTCCCACAAGCTTCTCCCTCGCTGGATTTATCCCGACCACACTGAGCGAATTGCTGAAATAATCTCAGTGTCTCGTCCATCTCCTCTGCTTGGCTGCCCCCCAGGAGGGAGCGACCCATCAGGGCCACTCTATTTCCAGACAATGGGCCTGGCACATGACACAGGGCAGGCACTGAAACCCCTGTCTCCTAAAACCTGTGCCCACTGTGACCTCAACACCCAGGCAACAGGCAGCCAGCCCAACTTACACCTCCAGCTGAGCCATTCGGAGGAACCACTGACCTCTGGTCCCCCCCACCACGTCAGTGACATCCCAGTGTTTGCTGAGTAACCAGCAGGCACAGGTCAGCCCGCTACACCTCACAGACCCAACACACAGGACAATGCAGAGGCTCAGGGCATGTAGGAGCTTGCCCCCAACCACCCAGTGAGCAAGACACAGGAATAGGTTTCAGACCAGAGTCTTCCTGGCTTTGGCCGTAACCTCCCTCTTGGCAAGGACGACTGTGGCAGACTGCAGCCCAGGCTGGCGGAGGCCGTGGGCACTTACTCGGTGGGTGGGGCTGGGGCCGAGGTGGCGGTCGCCTCCTTAGCTTTCCGCTTCTTATGCTTGATGTCTCCTCGCTTCGGAGAAATGTTCCCATTGGTCCTCTTCTTGGCTCCTTTCTCACTGTGCCGTGCCTGCCCGCTGCGCTGTGTGTGAAGTGCAGGCATCTTCCTGTTCGGTGGTGATCCTGGGGGAACAGAGCCCCCTGTGGCCTCCTGGTCTGTGTCTTCTGCCCCCATCTCAGCCCTCTTTGCTTTATCTGGGATTGATTTCCTGTTCTGCTGGACACTTCGGGGCTGCTTTTTGGAATCCATCTGACAGAGAGCAAGAAGCTCTTTCCGGGTCTGTGATTTTTGCTTCAGCAGCTAATGGAACCCAAGATAAGATACGTGACACATTTTCATTTGGAAATCACGCACAAGAGACTGAAAACACGTCTGGGTATGCGCGTAAAAGCAACCTGTTCTCACATTTATCGTTATTTTACAGTTAACTCCCTCCCACCTTTGGCCAAAAGGCTGGGGCACAGAAATCACTTCCTTTATCAGATTTCATGGTTTGCTACTGCCGTGAGGGTCTCAGGAAGAGAGGGGTGTGTCCAGTGACAGGTGGCTGAAGGGCTGGCAGCCACACCCCTGCTCTTCCGCACGGAGGGCTGAGGCCTTCCAGCCCCATCTCCTCTGGTGTGCGAGTCCTCAACCTGGATGCTCTCTACATGGTTAAGACCCTGCCACGCACGTAGCTGAGATGATGAGGTGGGTTTCCACTTTCCTGTTCCCATAACATTTAAAGAACATAAATATTGCCTTTCTTGTATGAACGAGAGAAAACTCAAGGTTTTTGTCACAGTAAACATTCCTCTGCTCCACTTAATTTTGCTTTATACTCTTGAAAGTGGCAGACTTACAGTTTAAGAAATCAGAGAACCCTGGGGGTGCCCTAGAGAAATTCACTCATCCAGGAGAAATATTTGGATTCCTGCCCTAACTAAGATGCTGGGCCTGGTTAAGAAGTTCAAAAGCTCTTCTCTGTTCTCTCTCGCTTCCTCTGAGGCTCCGTAACGGACTCCAGGAACTTGCAGAAGACACTCTGAAGGTCGGTGGTAGCAAAGAGCACAAACTGAGGCCCAACCATGGGAACCTGTCCCCCAGCCCACTCACTAGCTGTGTGGTCACACGGTTCCTCAAACTCCCTGCTTCAATCTCCTCATCTGAAAAACAGCAGCTAACTCCAAGGAGGCGCAGAGAATTTGTGAGTGAAGTACGTGGAACAGCATCTAGCACACGGTAACCCATAAGTGAGTTCTGACCAATGATGTCAAGAAAGGCAGTAAGTTTAACTCTGCATTGACAGCAGGGATTTTGGCGTCTGACTCCTGGTTCCGCCGACCCGGCTGCAACCCTGGATAATTTACTTAACCTTTCTGGGCCCATTTCCTCTTTTGTAAAATGGGGATGATAAAGGACTCTGTCTCACAGTGTTGGTATCGGGTTAAAGAAGAACACACATCCCGCCGTGTCTGCACACCTTAAGGTCAGCATCTGGGCGCAGGAGTGATCAACCATCATGTGTTTAAAGACCCAGAGCACTGAGAGAATCCTCGACATCAACTTCTGCCACCCACTCGCCCAGGAGCTCGCTGCCTGCCCCAGAGGCCACTTCTCCTGTGAACGGCGCTGTCCGCACAGCCTCCACTCCAATGCGCCTCCACAGCGCCCTTCTGGGGTCCCGCAAGCCCTGCTCCCTCTTCCACTGCGGTGACCGGGGAAAGAGCGGCGCGGTCCGCGGGCCCCCTCGCTCTTACCTCCTGCAGCGCCTTCCAGTTTTGGGAAAAGTCTTCCGGTGCCTTTGGAGGCCGCACCGCGACGCCTCCGGCGTCGTTTCCCGGCTTCTCGCCTACTTCTCGCGCTTTGTTCTTCCAGAATCTTTTCTTCTTCCTCTTCTTCTTCCGAGTCGGCTTCTTGACGAGCCCCGGCCCAGGCGCGGGGTCGACCGCGGCGCGCCTGGGGGTCAGCGGCGTCGCCTTCGCCATCCCGGCCTCGTCCCTGGTCCCTGGGCCCGTTCACGGCGCCTCGCCGCGGCCCCGGAGCTGGGCTCTGCCCGCCGAGCACAGGCCCCAGCCAGCCCTCGACTCGCCCGCTGGGGGGACACCCGCGCCCGGGACCCCGGAAGCGACCCCGCGCGCGCCTCGGCACGTGCGCCCCGATCCCCGGAAGTGCTCTTCTTTCCCCGACCGGCTGGAAACCTCGCCTTCGCATCTGGTTCCGGACGAGCGGAAGGAGGGCGGAGCTCTTCGCCCCCAGAGGAAAGGGGCGGCCACCTCGTCGAGCGGCCTCCGCGGTCGGCGACCTAGGGTCGGACTAGGGGGATCCCGGGATCTCGCCAAGAGCGGAGATGGTGCCGAGACGCGAGCGCCGGAAGGGCACGGGGGGCCGCCGTCGCTGTAGCACCGCGGCCGTGCCGGCGGAGCGCAGGGCGCGGACGGCCGCAAGGGGGCGCCGGGCCGCCGGGCCGGGCGCGATCGGCGTGGCCCGGAGGGCGCGCGGGTCCCGGGCGCCCCGGCCCAGCCTCCCCGGCTCTGGGGGCCCGCCTTCCCCAGGCAGCGGGGAACGGAGGCCCGGGGGCGCGAAGGAGGAACCAGGGTGCACAGAGCTATCGGGCTGCAAAGGCGCTTCAACGACATCCAGTAACAGCAGGAGAGGACTGTGACAGCGCCGTGCAAGGTTTCATTTTGCGGCAACAGCAATGAACGGCTGGCCCGCGGGCCTGGCCCTGCCGGTACCCTGATAAACACCACCCGCGAGGCGCCCGCTCCAGCCTCCATGAGTGAGTGGGGCTTTCAGGGAAATACAGGTCATAGTCTGGATAGCAGTAACTACTACGAAGATGATAAATGAGACGCCGTGGTGGACACTGAGGAGGCGCAAGGCTGCCAAACAAAATGCGGGACGCCCAGAGAAACGGGACTTTCAGATAAAGAGTAATTATTACTATAAGTATGCCCCATATAGTAGCTGCAATGTTTGGGTTATACTTAAAACACCAAAGGAAAAAATTTATCCATTGTTTATTGCAAAATTAAAATTTCACTGCTGTCCCGATTTCTGTTTCCTAAGTGTGGCCCGCCAGGTACACTTAGATGATACCACGAGGGAGGTGACATTTGAAGTGAAACTTGAATGTGAACCACAGGCAGAGGGAATAGCAAAGCAGTGGATGTGTTTGAGGGACAGAAAGCCGCCTGGTAGGGGTCAAGGTCTGTGAGCACCGAGGGGAGGGCAGGAGATGCAGGCAGTGGTCCGGGCCGGGCCGAGTCGGACTGGGGCTGGACCGGGGCTGGACCATGGATGACAGAGCCTCAGAGGTTCAAGACTTTCTTTTTTTTAATGTTTCAATTTTTTCATTTTATTTTTTTATTGAACTACCATGAGTTACGCTGTGTCAATCTCTGGTGTACAACACAATGTCCCAGTTCTGCATATACATACGTATGTTCATTTTCATATTCTTTTTCATTAAAGGTTGTTACAAGATATTGAACACAGTTCCCTGTGCTATACAGCAGAAACTTTTTAAAAAATGTATTTTTATGTATAGTGGCTAACATTTGTAAATCTCACTCCCAAATTTATTCCTTCCCACTCCCTTTCCCCAGTAACCATAAGATTGTTTACTATGTCTGCAAGTTTGTTTCTGTTTTGTAGATGAGTTCATAGTGTCCTTTTTCAGGACATTTTATTCTAAGGAGAAAGGGGGAGCTATCGATTGTTTTGAGGCTGGGGAGTTCTCAGATGGGATGGGAAGGGGGAGTGAGAGAGCGAGCAGGGAGTTAGGGGCCCAGTCCAGATGCCCAGGCCAGCGACGAGGCCACCAGGATGCAGGCAGTGTGCCAGTTTGGGTCTCTGGGAAGCAGCCACAGAGACAGAGTTAGGAATGCGCAACATTAATCGGGGCAGGATAAAGGGGACATGCAGGCAGGGCTGGGACTCAAACCACAGACAGGCCTGACAGGAAAGTAGACCAGCGCAGCTGGATGGGTGGGTGTGTCCTTCCTGGTAGCAGAGGATGGGGGTGGCGGGGCAGGCAGGAGACCAGGGGTGACCCTCTGTCAGCCATCAGCTAAGTTGGAAGAGGCGTCCTGGAGATGGGAGGGAGTGTCGGTAGTGCTTCAGAGAGTCCAGAGAGTGTGCCAGAGAACCTTCCAGAAAGTGGAGTGGACTGCATGCTGAGTGTAGCCTGGGGCCACCAGCCTGGCTCTGTGGGTGGCCGTCGGCAGCAGGCACAGACCAGGCAGTAGCTGAGGAAGGGAACGAGGACAGGAGAGTGGGGACAGGTCATGGTAGGCAGGGCTGTCTGCAGAGAGCAGGTATGCAGGTGCCTCAGACAAGGGGAGCCACGGAGGACGCAGGACTGAATCCATCCCCCCAGCCACGGTCCCAGGTGCAGGGCCGGTCAGGCCCGGCCCAGCCAGCAAGGGCGGAGCCGGCAGGCAGCCCAGCCCCCCACCCCCACCCCCGGCCCCAGCCCTGGGAAGAAGCTCCTAAGAGTAAACACAGGCTAATCCTCCAGCCCAGCGGGGTCTGTCACATTCCACACCGCCTGGACTTCAGTCACCACAGCTCTCCCTCCCTGGGCCGGCAGGAGGGCCGGCAGGCTTTCCCGAGGATGAGGGCGCGTGAGCTTCGCCTCCTGGGGAGATGCGCGCGGGGAATTCTCACTTCTGTGCTCTTCCTCCTGGGCTGCTGGGGCCTCTCCGATTTCCAGCAGGTGGGTGGTCCTGGAGGAGCGGTGGTGCCGGGGGAGCCTGAGCACTGGGAATTAGTCACAGCTCTACTGGGTGCCGAGGGCAGATCCCCTAGAGAGAGGGGGCAGAGTGGGAGGAATCGGAACTTGAGGTTCAGGGGACGAAGTGTGCTCCCTGGAGAAGAAGTTGGCCTCTCGGTACCGTCTGTCCGGCTGGTGAAGGGCACACGCTGTCCATGCCAGGGTGAGTGGCTCTCATCCGCCTCTCCATCCTGCGGCCCCTTCTCTCTGCCTCTCCCCTCTATGCCTGCCCCGTGCCTAGCCCCCTCCCACCTCCCTCCCCTCATTCATCCTCTCTGTTCCACAGCGATTTCTTCAGGCTTTGGAGCCAGAGGAGGTGATGGCTTACTTTGGCCCTGCCGCTACCTCCGAAGGTACTAGTCCTGGAGTCTTCGTAGCCTGGGGAGTTTCTCGGGGCCTGCGGGGGTGCCGTTGAGTCAGGGGTCTCGGCTTTGTGGTGGCTGGGCTGGGAGGCGGTCAGAGCCCCTGCGGTCACCCCTGTTAATTAACTCCACTACTTCCTGCCAAGTCGATAAAAACGGGTCTGCGTGTTCTGGGCCGAGCGCGGGTTCTGACCCCAGGGTTCTGCTCGGCGTCTGGAGATGGCCGCTAATTAGCCAGCCCTTCCACGCCTGGGCCCCCCGGGCTGACTGATTGTCAGCAGCTCTTGCGGTCGCTGGCCGTGGATGTAAACATTTATCCCTTCTGTGACGGCAACTCGCGCGCTGGGTCAAGCTCCAGCCACACACAGCCTTTCTGCACTCGTTGCTCGTGGGCTGTGTCTGTGGACTTCTCGGGGTGCTGGCCCCCTTTCCAAGTAGGGCTGTTGGTGACTTTGATCCAAAAGCTGGTGGGCACCAGGGGCAGAGTGGGCTAGTGGTCAGGGTGGGGCAAAATAGCGATGTCCAGTTGTGACTGACTTCTCTGTGGCCTGGGTCGGGTACAGCCTGGCCAGTGCCCGGGGCCGTGCCGGAGGGCCGGGGTGGGAGGCGGTTAACTGTGGTCTGGGGGCCGGGAGCTTGAGTGTCTCATACTGCAGCTCCCTGGAGGGTCAGGAGACCACAGCCTAGGGCCCCCATGGCCGCTGGGGGCTGCACTGGGGTGAGGAGACGGTGGACCAGGACGGTGGGGCTGGTCCTGGGCTCCTGTTTTCCACTGAGGCCATGCTTGCTCCGCTTCCCCTGCCGGGCCTCAGGGCTTCACTCATGAGACATATGTTCCAAGGCTGGCCTGGCCCCGCAGCATCGAGCTGCCCCTTGCCTGAGCTGGAGAAGCGGGATGTGAACCTGGGATCCTGGGCTCCTGGGCTCCTGGGCTCCAGGGCTCCAGGGCTCCAGGCCAGCGTGCCTCCCCACTGATTCTCTCCAAAGGGAAGAACTCTGGGCCCCTCCCCAGAGCACGAGGGCCCGGACGGCTGACCGGTGAGTGAGGGGTTTCCTGTCTCCCGCAGTGCCCCAGTTCGACGTGGCCCCGCTCACCTGTGTCTGTGAAGAAGAGGATGGGGACAGGCAGGGAGGAGCACCCTGCGGGCCCCCACGCTGCTCCCTGCCAGCCCTGGGACAGCTCTTCTCCTTCTCCTTCCGGCCCCGGATGGGCCTCCTCGCTGCCTCCTTCACCAGCGAGCGTGTGGTGAACGCCTCCCTCCGGCTGCTCAGGGGGCCCCCCCACCCCTGCTTCACGGGAGGCCGCACCTTGCTGCCCTTGGGCGCAGCAGCCAGGCTCACCTACTGCTCGGGCCGTGTGGTGAGTGGGCGCCCCGGCCGGCATCGGGGAGAGGATGTGGCTGGTGGGACCCCGTGGTGCATACATGCCCCCCCAGCCCCCACCGCACAGCCGCATGAGAGAGCAGCACCACGTAGCTCTTAGCCTGCCGTCAGACCCCTCGGGGGCCTGTTCCAGGGAGGCCCAGAAAAGCCAGCTGAGTCTTCCCAGGCCCCTAGCTAGCAGGTGGCTGAGCTGGGGACAAGGACCTTGGCCCATCACTCCACCGGACCTCAGCGTCGGCACCAAGAGATGGGGAAGACAGCACCTGCCTCGTGGGTAGCTGTGAGGACTGGTGTCACACATTGTCACGGGGGGCCACTCAGTGAGCCAGAGCCATTTATGTCATTACACACCCCCGTACCCTGAGCCCTGGGTCAAGACAGATGCCATTCAGGGTCCATCTGCTGTTCTTTGGCACAGGCCTAGCCAGTCCCTCAAGACCCCTCCTTTCCTGCACCTGTGGGGCCTGCCGGGGTCTTCACCAGGCCCTGCAGACGGCGGCCTGGAGGCCGTGTGCATGCCGGGAAGTGGGAATGTGGCAGTGGGGGCTGGCAGCAGGGGACAGGCAGTGAGCACCGCCCAAGAGGGCTTGGGTCCCACGTCATCCCCCACAGATGGGCTCCTCGACCCTGGACTTGGAGAGGGCTCAGGGCCAGTCCATGCCCGGTGCTGGGATGGCCCAGAGAGGCTCCCCTGTAGCGGGCGGGGAGGGGGCTGTGTGCACCAGGCTGCTCTCTCCTCTCCAGGAGGGTGACATCGTGGTGGGTGGAGACAGGCTCTACATCCAGCCATTGAAGAGGCAGCACCGGGAGCTGGTGCCACCCTGGGGCGGTGCTCAGCCCCACCTGATCCACAGGTCCAACCCCACGGTGCACCCGGCCCTTGTGGTTCCAGGTACAGCTCCTGGGAGAGGGAAGGCGGAGCTGCTGGCAGGGACAGCCTCAAGGGGCCCAGGGGCACCAGCTCTCCTGATGCCTGGGGGCTGCGCAAAACGCCCCCCAACTCCACAAGCCACCTTCTTTAGCATGCAGGGGAGTGCCGGCTCGCGGGGCCACCAGCCGTGCCCCAGACCGTCTTTGTGGTGGACAGGTAGACCTCCCACCTCTGAACAGCCTGTCACAGTTTACAGAGCACTTCACAGATGTGCGCCCTGGAGCCTCGGGGCCTAGGTCAGCGTTACTGACAGTCCCAGTGCTGCAGATGGGAGCCCTGAGGCCCAGAGACGGGAAGTGGCCGCTGCAGGCCCACACGACGCCTCCAGGGCACAGCTCTGCCGCCCCCCAGGCCCGCGCATGCACTTCCCTAGCTGCGTCCAGGTGCCTTGCAGGGGGGTGTCCTGGGCTTTTCTTGCCATCTTGGGGTGACCCTGTTCTCCAGTGTGTGCCCAGGTGGGGCTCTGGGGTGACCAGAAGGACATGAGGGCACACGCCAGCTCCCCCCTGGGCCTTGCACTGCCCTGAAATGCCCAGTCAGCAGTGGGATCTCGGCCCATGCAGTGAAATGAAGTGTCTTCACCTAGAAGGCCGTCCTCCCAACACCCAGCCGCCTCTCTCCCATGAGCCAGCCGGCCGTCAGCTCTGACAGTCACAACACCAGTGATATGCGAGAGCCTGGGGCCCTCATCCCCTGTTAGAATTTACTCCTGAGGGGTCGGGAGGCCAGGATGTCCTAGCTCAGCTCGTGGGTGGCTGAGGGGGCAAGTCCGTGGGCGCCGAGACACCAGCTCCGGGGGGCGGGCGGAGCTGCTGCCTGTCTCCGGGTGCCAGGAGGCAGGCGCTGTCCCAGAGGAGGCGGAGGGGCGGGCCCACGACTCCCTCCTCCCTACGGGAAGCGGCCCACACGGGGCTCCCAACGCTGTGTGTCTGAGCCCAGGGCTCGGTGAGGTGGGCCAGCCCTGCGTGTGGCCAGGAGAGGCCTGGTGGTGGGGGCTGTGGGGTCGGGAGGGCAGCTGACCGGGTGGCCTTGGCCATGTTCCACCTGCTTGCTAGGACCCTCGCTCTCGGCCCTGCCTCCTTCCTCGCCAGGCTGCCCTCCGGCCCCTCGCCTCTGGAGACGGGCTGCTCGGAGTGTCCTGTACCTGGAGCTGCTGGTGGCCGTGGGCCCCGACGTCCACGCGGTTCACGGGGAGGACACGGAGCGCTACGTCCTCACCAACCTCAACATGGTGGGTGCCCGCGTGGGGAGCAGGCTCGTGGGCGGTGTTGACCCAGGGAGCGGACACAGTGTCGCACGCCTGGCGCTGCGCGAAACATCAGTGGGCCAGCTTATTGGGTGGGCTGAACTCGGTATAACCCTGAGGCCGGGGTCATGTTTGGGGCTCAGGGCCCTGGAGCAGGGAGGAGTGCAGCATGTTCTCACCTCCCCTGCCCCCCAGGGAGCACACCCCACAACCCCTTCACCCGGGGACACTCAAGCCTGGCCTCTCCCCCAGTGTCCCTTCGATCCATGGGCATCTTAGCAGGTACAGCCCTGGCAGCCAGTGGGGCTGCCACCCCTAGGTGGTCCCGACTTTTGGACAAGCTGCCTCAAGTCCAGGGTGAACCCGCTTCGGTTTCTACCTGCAAACCCTGCAAATGGAAAATGTCCCCGCTGAGACTTCTGTTTTCCCCACATTTGGTGCAGTTTTATTCACAGACTCCAGACACCCAGGCTGGGCCTGGCACAGAGGGTGTGGATCTTTTTTTTTAAATTTCTTTTCTTTAATTTTGTTTTTTATCGAAGTATAGTTGATTTACAATGTTAGTTTCAGGTGTACGACAAAGTGATTCATTTATACATACACGTATATATTTTTTCAGATTCTTAAAAAAAGTTTTAAAAATTTATTATTATTTTTATTTTGGAGGGGAGAGATGATTAGATTTACTTATTTACTTACTTAATGGAGGTGCTGGGAATTGAACCCAGGACCTCGTGCCTGCTAAGCACATGCTCTACCACTGAGCTGTACGCTCCCCCCCTCTATTTTTTCAGATTCTTTTACATTGTATGTTATTACAAGGAATTGAGTGTAGTTCCCCGTGCTGTACAGTAGGTCCTTTCCCTCTAAGTCATTTGAAAGCTATTATTTTCAAGCTCTGGGGGTCACCCCCACCTCTAACATGCTGAAATTCAGTAATCAAACCATGCTCCCTCGGTCATTTGACGTCTTCTGGGGACTGAGGACGGCCAGGTGGTAGGTTGCAGGCTGGCTCCTGCCCAGATGGTGCCGGTCTTGGTAGTGGCCAGTGTCGTGACTGGATGCCCGCCTGGTGCCAGCTGCATTGTCCCTAAGTCTCCCGACACCCATGGAAGTCTTTCTCTCCATCTTACTGATGAGACACCTGGGATCCTGAGGTCAGTTAGCAGTACCCTGAGCTCATAGGTAGGGAGCTGGGAGCCTGGGTTAAGATGCAGGTCGGCTGAGGCTGGTGGTGGCCCACCCACATGTGTCACCTGTCCTGCCTGCCCTTCCACAGGGGTCAGAGCTGCTGAGGGACCCATCCCTGGGGGCTCAGTTCCAAGTGCACCTGGTGAAGATGGTCATACTGACGCAGCCGGAGGTAGGCACTGGGCTGGATGCTCACTGGAAAACCTGTTTCTGCCCTCTTTAACCTCTGCCCGCGGATGCCCATAGAACAGCAGGGGTGACAGCAGGGCTGCCCACCAGCCAGACCTGGACCGGAATTCCAGCTCTGCTGAGCCTCAGTCTCCTCATCTGCAACATGGGACAGTAACAGGGTTGTTATGAGGACTGACTGAGATGCCAACACTGGGCAGTAGCCTGCCTGGTGCGGGTCCCCTAAACCTGCAGTCTATTATTGGCTCCCCAGGATGCTCCGAATATCACAGCCAACATCACCGCATCACTGCTGAGCGTCTGTGAGTGGAGCAGGACCATCAACCCCGAGGATGACACGGATCCCAGTCATGCTGACCTGGTCCTCTACATCACCAGGTAGCCAAGCTCCCTGATGGCGTGCCAGCCTGCCTGGGCACTGCTCCCACGCTCTGCAAAGGTGGCCCGGCAGCGGGCTGGCACTTCAGCACCACCCAGCTGTCTGTTCTCTCTTCCTGAGGTTTGACCTGGAATTGCCTGATGGTAACCGACAGGTTCGGGGGGTCACCCAGCTGGGGGGCGCCTGCTCCTCTTCCTGGAACTGCCTGATCACTGAGGATACTGGCTTCGACCTGGGGGTCACCATTGCCCATGAGATTGGGCACAGGTAAGAGGCTGCACCCACTGTCCCCAAGCTCTGGCCAAAGACCTGACCTGGGCCCCCAGGAGGGGAGGTCATGCTGGTGGTGGGCCCCCTGGGAGCCTGCTGGAAGGAGCCTGTACTCTTGACTCCAGTGAACTAGGGAAGGTGGGGGGCAAGGGCTGGGAAATCTGATACGTCTTCCTTACCAAATGATTAAAAGGAAAAAACCTTTTTTCAGAAAAAATAAGAAAAATACACTTAGTAGCTAGGCAGAATTTTTTTTTTGTAGGAAATTCAGGTAAACAAAAAGCAGGCTGTAAAACATTATCTCAGATCCCACCACTTAGAGATAACATCCATCTTTTCTTTACACAGAAATACAGAACTTTTTATTTGGAAAATTGGGATTGGGTTACACATGGGTTAGTTGCCTTTTTATGTGACAATATATCCCAAACATTTCTCCCAGGTCTTTTACAATATATTTTAATTTTTTGTATGCACCATCATTTACTTAAGTATCCCCTATTGTTAGGTCATTAAGTTGTTTCCAGACTTTTCCTGGTATGAACAGAATACATCCTGTGGGCAAACTTTGCCCCTATCCGTTATTTACCTAGAGTGGTGGGTTTCTTTTGTTGCGGAAGAAAGGTGTTACAGTTCAGTTGTGACAGCAACCCGGATCCGGGAGAGAAACAAAGTAGCACTAGGAGAACTCGAGAACTCAAGTTTACTACACCATCGGGCCCAGAAAAGTTAACACTTCCAAGCTCTGGACCCCAGCTGTACGTTTGCACTGGGTTTTATAAGCTGCCAGTTTACACTTTGCAACGTTATATGCAAATGAGGTGTAACAAAAGTTGACTAATTAGGAACAAGCTTTGTAGAAATGGACCAATCAGGAGGGAGAGAAACAGCCAATCAGGAGTGAGCTCCATGCAAATGAAGTACTACAAATGGACCAATCAGAAGTTAGGGAAATGGACCAATCAAGAGTGAGAGAAATAACCAATCAGAAGTGAGCTCAGGGAACCAGTAGAATTTTAGAGGTAAGTAAGGCATTTCAGAGGGAAAAAGTGAGATAGAGCCTCTGGGTCAGGGAGCCGCATGGTGCTGGCAGAAGAGTAGTGGCCCTGCCTGGGGGTCCTGCTGATCTTTTTATGGGGCTTCCCACCTCATTTTCCTTTTTGATTTTTAGTCTTTTTACTATGAGTGTAATACCAGCTTGCTGTGAAAATTCAAATAGCACAGAGACTCATAAAGTCAAAAGTGAGTGTCTAACTCCCTTGCCCACCAGCCCCCACTCCCACCCCCAGGCCTTTTGGCCCCTCTAGGAGTGCTGGGGAGTTCCCGCCCCGCCTGCACGGACAAGGCTGGAGGGCTGCTACCCCCCCCCCCCGGAAGCCCACTTCTACATTCACCCCTTCCCATCGGCTTCATTTCTCCGTCACGTCACGGCTACCCATCACAATTACCCCATCTAGCTTGTTGGAGAGAACAAAAAAAAGTGTTTGAAGACAATAGGCTGAAACGTTGGCCCGAAGTCCCATCCTTTCACTTAACCGCAATACACATTCAGTGGGTGGATTTTCACTCTGGGCCACCCCAGCGTCAAGAAGGCCCAAATCCTCATGCATGAGTTTGACTGGCACATTTCTGAAGTCTATAGATACGTATTAGGCAGAAGGGGCGAGAGCCGTCTGGCTGGCCCTGCCCAGCCCTCCCACGGGCGGGAAACAGGCGGGGCTCCGCGGCCAGGTTACTGGTGGCCGGGCTGGGGAGAGGGGGCGACCTGGGTCGGCACACTCCCGCGCTGCGGCCCGACCGGCGGCCAGGCCCTGCGCGAGGGGACCCTGCCACCGCCGCCCTCAGCGCCGCGCCCCCGCAGCTTCGGCCTGGAGCACGACGGCGCGCCCGGCAGCGGCTGCGGGCCCGGCGGCCACGTGATGGCGTCCGACGGCGTGGCGCCCGCCCCCGGGGGCCTGGCGTGGTCTCCCTGCAGCCGCCGGCAGCTGCTGCGCCTGCTCAGGTAGCCGCACCCCTCGCCCCACGCCTCCCTACGCCGCCATCTCATCTCCACTTCGCGCGCACCCCTACTTCGCACCCCTGCATTCCACTCTTCCATCTGCCCCGTCGCCGCGCAACCCTGTGACCGCTCCCATCGCGTCCCCGCGCCCACCTCTCCTTGGGCTCGCCCCCGACCCCCCAGCCCCACCATTACCTCCCTGCATCTATCTACCTCTTGGTTCTCCCCGCATCGCTCCCTCCCTCCCGCCCATCCCGCCCCCGCGCCACTTGCCGAATTCTTCCCATCCCGTCCCAGTTCTCCCCTGTCCACTCCCATCCCTCCTCAGACCCATTTCTTCACCCTCCCCCACCCCTGCGTTCACCTCCCTACCTGCCCCCCTCCCCTAGGCTTGAGCCCGGTCTTAGCCTAGGATCAGGTCCGTGGGGCGCAAGGGCTGAGAACTCCCATCCCCGCCCACCCAAGCCGCCCCTCCAATCGCCCTCACCTCCCGCGCCCACTCCTCCACCCCGACGCCGCCCGGTGTCCATTCCGGGCCTGAGACGCGTCCTTGTCGCAGCGCAGGACGGGTGCGCTGCATGTGGGACCCGCCGGGGCCGCAGTCCGGGCCCGCGGGGCGCCCTCCAGAAGTGCACCCCGGCCTCTACCATGATGCGGATGAGCAGTGCCGCGTCGCCTTTGGCCCTATGGCGGTCGCGTGCACCTTCACCAGGGAGCACCTTGTGAGTCCCCCCCCCCCCCGTGGATGGTGCGCACTGCCACTCCCCATCTGCACCAGGGACTCTCTCACGCCCCCACCGCCGCTCTCATGCCCGGCTGTGTACTGTGAGCATCCACTAGGCCAGGTTGTCAGGTGCCTCTCAAAATTCTCAATTTTTGAACAAGGTCTCCTGCATTTCTCTTTTGACTTGGTGCCACGAATTATGTAGAGCCGGCCCTGGTACCATCCCTGAGCCCACAGACCTTGATCCTAAATAGGCAGTGACCAAGGGCTTCCAACCCAATGGGAGCTGGAGGGCTTCCTGGGAGAAGTGACAGCAGGAGTGTGAGCTGAGGAGGGGTGGGGGGGCGGGCACCCCAGGGCTGCACAGAACTTTGAGGCACTTTTGCCTTGGTGAGCTCCTGCCTGCATGCAACATATTGGAAATTGTATCTCAGTGTTTTTATGAAATATGTACTTTCCTGTGTGTTGTCATAAATACATATACAATACTAGTATATATTAGAACATTTAATTTGACTTAAAAGATCATTTTTTTCTTCTGATTTAAAAAAAACATGAAAACATTTTTGTGGGCTCCGGCCACTGTCCCTGTTCCTGTTGGAAAGTGAGCCACGGCCACCCTCCCCAGGCCCTGTGCCCACCGAGCTGTGTGCCATCAGTGTCACTGTGTCCTGTGGTCTGGGAGGGACAGTTAAGGCTGGACACTCTCCCAGCAGGCCCTGGTGACCCCTGAACTGGCCATCTGTCCCCCTTTTAGGACATGTGCCAGGCTCTCTCTTGCCACACAGACCCCCTGGACCAGAGCAGCTGTAGCCGCCTCCTCATTCCGCTCCTGGATGGGACAGAGTGTGGTGTGGGGAAGGTCAGCGGGAGTGAAGGAGCGTGTGACCGTGCGTGTGTGTGCATGTGTGTGCACGCTCACAGACCTGCAGCCTGGCAGCCTTCATCCTGGGGGGGAGACCAGAGGACCTTGGTGAGCCAGGGCAGGGGGCCAGGAGAGCTGCAGCAAGGAGCCCCGTGTGCGCCTGGCGCCTCGCCCCGCCCTCTACACGGCCCCAAAGACGCGCTGGGTTTTCTAGTTCACAAGACCAACAGCAACAGTCCAAAGGCGTGCTCCTGACCCTGCAGGGGGAGGGAGGTGGGGGGATCCCGGCCCCACTCTTGACCGCCTCGCTGCTCCAAGAGAGCGCGGAAGTTTCTGGAACTCCCACTCCCAGACGCGGTGTCTCATTTCCCCTCCCGGCCTGGAGGTGGGGCCTGTGCTGTCGCCCACCTCACAGAGAAGGCGCAGTTCACCCCCCCCCCCCCCGTCAGACTCCCTCTTGTGGCCTGTGGGCTGGTGGTCGGCCTTCTTCTGTTTAGCATTGGCTCCCAAGCAGGGTGGCGGACACATATGTGTATGTGGTCTTGGGGGTGCCCTGGGTGTGGGCTGTCTGTGGATGTGAGGTGACTTGAGTGTGGGGTGCCCTGGCTGTGGGGTGGCCTGGGTGCAGGACGCGGTGTGTCCTTCTCTTGCAGTGGTGCTCCAAGGGTCACTGCCGCTCCCTGGCGGAGCTGGCCCCCATTGGGGCAGTGCACGGGCACTGGTCTAGCTGGGGTCCTGCCAGTCCCTGCTCCCGCTCCTGTGGCGGAGGGGTGGTCACCAGGAGGCGGCAGTGCGACAACCCCAGGTACTGCCCAGAGGGGCACTGTGCTCTGGTCGGAGGGGGCCTGCTCCACATTCCCTGGTGGGGGTGGCGGTGAGGAGATGGGTCACCTCTCACCCCTGTGTCTTGTGCGCATTTTCAGGCCTGCCTTTGGGGGGCGTGCGTGCATAGGTGCGGACCTCCAGGCCGAGATGTGCAACACTCAGGTAGGCCTGCTTCCCTGGGCAGGGCGAGGGGGTCAGGTGGGCAGCACCGGGCCTGGAAGGGCCCAAGGACCAGGGTGGCTGTAATGTGCGTTCACACAGGGCGTTTCTGAGCATGAAAGTAGCACTGTTAATACCTACGCTGGGGCCGTAGTGCATACACCAGGACCCCAGGTGTCCTGAAAGCGGCCACCCCAAAGTGACCCCCTCCCTCCCACGATGTCCTCCAGGGCGCTGAGTGGGAGAGCGGGCTGTGCGTCTCTGCAGGGAAAACACCCCTCTTCCCTGGCAGCGCAGGGCACCACTGCGAGAGCACAGGTGCTTCTGTTACAAATCGAGGGGAATTTCACATCTTAGGTTGTGCAGCTCAGGGGCATTTAGCACATTCACAATATTGCACAACCCCTACCTCAATCTAGTCCCACACCATTTCCATCCCCCCAAAGTAGCACCCAGGACCCACTAAGCGGTCACCGCTGTTCCCCCTCCCCCCAGTTCCTGCCCACCACCAACCCACCTTCTGTCTCTGGACTGATCTACTCTGGACATCTGGTATAAGTGGAATCATGTGCTGTGGCTTTTGGTGTCCGGCTTTTTTCCCTCAGCATGACGGTTTCAAGGTTTAGCCATGTCCTGTGTGTCAGAACTCCATGCCTCTTCATGGCTGAATACTATTCCATCGTGTGGATGGACCGCATTTTGTTCACCCATCCATCTGTTGTCCGTACACCCGTTCTTCTAGGCCGTGTCCATCTTTGGTTGTTGTGAATAGTGCTGCTAAGAATATGTGTGTACGTGGGGTTTTTTTGAGTACTAGCTTTTGAGTCTTGGATGCACAGCTAAAGTGAATTGCTGGATCACGTGGTAATTCTATGTTCAGCTCTTGGAGGAACCTCCAGGCCATTTCCCACAGCCTCTGAGCTACTTGGCATTCCCACCGGCGATGTGCGGGGTTCTCATCTCTCCGCATCCTCTCCGGCACTTCCCTGTTTTCCACACGGCCGTCCAGTGGGTGTGAAGGGGTGGAATGATTCCTCTGGCGCTGAGTTAAGATTTGCACATGACGAGACCCTCCCTCCCTGCTTTCTGCAGGGGGACACCCAAGGCGTCCCCAGACCGAGGGTGGAGTCTCTGCCTGGGAGGGGGGTGGGCAGGCCTGCGGGGGGCAGCCGCGGTCCGGCACCTGCTCAGCAGGGCTGCTCTGACTCTTCTCCTCAGACCCCAGTGCAAGACCCAGGATGCCTTGGCCTTGGTTGGCACTGCAGGTCTTGGCAGAAGCCCCTTTGCTCTCAACTCCTAACACTTTCCCAGTTACCTGCCTCTAGAGGTGCAGACGTGGGGACTAAATGTCATTGGCCCCGTCTGCTGAGGTTCAAGCCTCCCACCAGCGGGCTCTTTGCTCCACTCTCCTGTGTCATGGAGGGTAGGTTCTGCCCTGCCCTGCATCCTTACAAGTCCCCGTGGAACTCTCTCAACAGCAGAGAAAGGCTCTCGACACCCCCCCTCACAGAGCAGGGAACTGAGGTGCAGTCAGAAGCTGAGCTCACGCCGATGGCTTGACCCGCGTGCAGCAGGGGTCTTTGCTGCGTCCCAGGCACAAGGGCCCCCTGCCTGAGCCCCCCACCCCGGGCCCCGGCCCCTCTCGTGTCCATCCTCTGCCTCCTCCCCGCTCCAGGCCTGCGAGAAGACCCAGCTGGAGTTCATGTCCGAGCAGTGCTCACAGACCGACGGGAAGCCGCTCTACCTCTCCCCAGGCAGCCCCTCCTTCTACCGCTGGGGCGCCGCCGTGCAGTACAGTCAAGGTGGGGCCTGGAGGGTGCTGGGCGGGGCCAGGCCCGTCGCCCTGGGGTGGGCAGAGCCGCCGCGGCCCGGCCCACCATCTCTCTGATGCTGCTGAGAGCAGGCTCTGTGTAGACACACCGCGCGTGCCATCCGGGCTCGGCTGCTTGCTACATTGCCTGGCAACGACTCGTCACCTCTGAGTCCATTTCCCCATCTGTAAAATGGAGATAAGGGGGTTATCTCCCTGCTGGGGTTGCTGGAGGGAGCCAGTGAGGCGAAGCAGGGGAGGCCCTGAGCGTGTTCCTGAGCGTGTTCCTGGCCTGTAATTCAAGAGCATTTATTACATCACGATACGATTACTGCCTCAGGAGGCCAGATGGGTAGAAGACGGAAACCTTGCCCCAAACCCAAAGGGGGAACCTGGTGGTGCCGACGGGGGTGAGGGTCCACTTGCATCGTGCTTGGCGGGGTCACTGGCCTCCCCGCCCCCTGCCCACTCCCATCCGGTTCCCGGTCCTCCTGCCTTCCCAGGGGATGCTCTGTGCAGACACACGTGCCGGGCTGTTGGCGAGAGCTTCATTGTGAGGCGTGGGGACAGCTTCCTGGATGGGACCCGCTGTGTGCCGAGCAGCCCTCGGGAGGACGGGACCCTGAGCCTGTGTGTGTCGGGCAGCTGCAGGGTAGGCGTATGCGGGCAGTGGAGATGCCCTTCCAGCCACGGTGGCCCTGAGGCCCATCCCATCAGAAGCCAAGGTGCAAAGGGGCCTCCAAGGGGTTGGTCTGGGGTGTTGGCCTCCATTAGCCTCAGCAGAGTCTGTACAGGGTGATGCCGGGATATAGGGCTGATCTCAGGGTCAGCTGGGCAGAAAGAGCCTTGCTGTGACCTTGGACAAGTTACTTAGGTTTGTTCCAACACAGACGTCAGAAGTTACAGAAATGCCCCCATTGTGTGAATCTCAGAGCTGTGGGTGTCAGTGGGCCGGCACCCTGTGACACCCTCCAAGTCTCACCTGCCTCCCTCCTTTGCTCAGACTTTTGGCTGTGATGGCAGGATGGACTCTGGGCAGGTGCGAGACGTGTGCCAGGTGTGTGGAGGGGACAACAGCACGTGCAGTCCACAGAACGGCTCTTTCACGGCTGGAAGAGCCAGAGGTAGGGGCCTCCCTGGGGGTGAAGGGCCAGGCTCCCCCAGACTCCGAGAAGCCCACCGCCCAGAGCCCAGGCAGCTGGGTCCATGCGTTCGCTCAGCCCTGAACCCTCTAAGTGGGCATCAGCCTCCGTCCTCCGCTTTGCCAGCCTCCCCATGAGGCTCAGATTTTGGTGATGAGGCCGCGGCCAGGACTGTGAGGTATCAGTAACGGTGATGCAGGAAACACACGGACATTGTGCCGTCCGCTGTGGGCTGGTCTCTCCTCTCCTGCTCAAGGAATCTTCGCAGGAGGGGTGTTATACTTGGAAAATCGTTGACCTGGATCTATTTATAAAAGAGGTCAAGTCTTCTGCAAATTCAGTGGAGGAGTTGAGTCCTGCCTCCCTCTGGCAGGCCCATACTGCGCCCAGAACCTTGGGTCTAGCCACTACTCCTGGCCAGGGCAGCATCCCCACAGGTGGCCCTCTGGCCTGGCTTTGATGGCCCCCTGTGACAGGGGGCTCCCTGATGCCTGAGGCAGCCTCGTTGCCTGGTAGCTTCTGGTGCCGAAGTCTTCTCCCTTTGACTGTGAAGTCGGTGACCGGAGCCCACCCGCCCTCTCTGCTTCCTCCTAGAATACGTCACGTTCCTGACCATCACCCCCAACCTGACCAGCATACACATCATAAACCAGAGGCCTCTCTTCACACATCTGGGTGAGTTGGCCCAAGGATGCCCGTCGGAGCTGGCCAGGCTGTGAAGGTTGAGGCACAGCCCCAAGATGCCCTCACTTCTGATGCCAGCTGCAAGTTTGGAGGCACCGTCAGTTGAATAATTCACTAGGAGACTTGCGGAACTCTGAGAGCTGTTACACTCACCGTTGAGGCTTATTACAGGGGATGGAGGCTCAGTAAAACCAGCCAAAGGGAGAGGCGTCGGGGCAGTCATTCAGGGAGGGCTCTGTGTCCAGCCTCGAAGCCAGCACGCACGGGCTGCTGCCGACCCAGGGAGCGCCTCTGAGTTCGTTGTCCAGGGTTCACGGGGGCCGCCTCGTGCAGACGTGACTGAGGGAGTCACTGGTCGCCCCCGGGCGATCTGTCTCCAGGTGGCTGGCGCTTTGTGACTCAAAGCCTCTGCCCCAAATAGAGACGCTCCTGACAGGTGTGACAGGGCCTGCCTCTGGACAGGGACAGCCTCTTTACTACTCAAGGGTGCCCCCGCCTGACCTTTGACCTGGGGTGAGGGTGCTCATCCTGGGGTCCTCGAGCCCCCGAGGGTTCAGCGTGAGCGCACCTGGTGAGGGAGCAGGTCCGCGGCCCTCCACGGGCAGAGGCGCACTCACGCTGTGGGGAGGCCTCCTGGGGTCGGACGCTGTGTGCACCTCAGCAGAGACCACCCGGACGCCAGGAGCACCCGCTCCCTGGGAGGGCTGGAGACCGGGGGCGGGAGTGGCAAATGGGGCAGTGGAAATCATGTCCTGTGGGCCCAGAAGTCACCTCTGTCTCCTCCTTAAACAGAACCTCAGCTGTGAGAGGGGGTGGTGCCGGCTGCTTCCGTGGGAGCAAGGGTGGCCTCTGTGGTGCTGACAGCCTCTCTCCCGACAGCCGTGAGGCTCCGAGGGCGCTACATTGTGGCCGGGAATGGGAGCATCTCTCCCAGCACCTCCTACCCCTCCCTCCTGGAGGACAGCCGTGTCCAGTACAAAGTGGCCCTGACTGAGGACCGGCTGCCCCGCCTGGAGGAGATCCACATCCGGGGACCCACCTGGGACGACATGGAGATCCAGGTGATCAGCGGGGCCTCCCCCGGGGTTCACTGGTCCACAGTTCATGCACACACTTGCTCATTCTCTCTGCAGTCACTGGGGGGTCTGAGGTCCCTGTGCTCAGAGCCCATAGGAGTCCCTGGAGTTCTGAGGGTGGGTAAGAGGGGAGCCCCGCACGGGGGATCAGGAGCTCTGCTGCTGAGCTCTGTGATGAGCAAACGCTGCCAGGCTGAGCAGGAGGAGTGTCTGGAGGGAACAGTACGTGCGCAGGAAGGGTAATGAGGAGGGAGGAAGGAAGGGGACCCTCCAGATAAGGAGGCTGGGGGCCCAGGCAGACCGGGACAGGGGAGGATGTGCTTTGCTGGCCTTATGAGGAGAGCAGGCTTCCAGCAGGGGCCTGGGACGGTGCCAGGGGCTGCATGGCGGCGGAGTGGGGATCAGGCTGTGTCAGGTGGTGGGGAGGCTGGTTCGCCCGACGCCCAGAGTAGAGACCCACCTTGGGGGCATCCCTCCAGGAGGAGCCCAGGAGCTGGAAGCAGGCTGACCGAGGTGCCGGAGCTCAGGCTGGGGCCTCAGGCAGCCTGGAGTTCAGATCCTGGCTCTGCAGGAACTTGGGCGAGAGATTTCACTTTTCTGAGCCTCAGTTTGCCCACGTGCAATATGAGGCTAAACTCACCTATGTCAGGTTACTGTGAAGATTCTTTTTTTTTCAAAATAATGCATGTTAAGCTTGTGTCTGGTGCCCCACACTTGCCTGTGGAAGGCGGCCGTGCTATGGAAGTGCAGGCCTCTTGGCTCTCAAGGTGCCCAGGGGCCTGGGTGCCCCATCCTCATGGTGGGAATGAGACACCAGAAATTCTGGGACAAAGTCACGGGCACTGTGAGGGCCGAAACTGGAATCTGAATGTCCCTCTCCCATGGTCCGCTCTCCTCCGGCAGGGATGCTGGGGTGCCCAGATGCTCACCTGCAGAATGAGGGTCAGATGGCGGTCCCACCTCCTAGGCTTATGGGCGGGTAGAGGCGTTGAGGTGTGTGCTGGGCAGTGTTGGCCATTGCCCCGGCCCAGAGGCAGCTCTCTGTGGATGCTGGTTCTCGCTGTCTCTCTGGGATGGATGGAGGGAAGTGGGAACACAGGCTGTGTTTGGTCATGTCCTGCACGCTGTCACCTCGTCTGCAGGTGAGCTTTGCTGAGGAAGGTGTTTGGAGGGGTGGACCGATAGTAGGTTGAACTAGCTCTTGAGAACCTCTGCGGGGAGTCGGGGGTCCAAGTCTTGATGGCCTCTGACTTTGGTCTAGCAGCCCCACCCCTTGGTGCTCATAGCTGGGGGAGACAGGAGGGTCCCCACCCAGATGTCCAGGTCAGAGGGAGCCCCCAGGTGAGCGGTTAACCCCTTCCCCACCTCCCCACCCCGGGAATGTGGCTCCCAAATGCTGGTGGTCAAGCTGCTCTGACTGCATCCTTTGCCATGTGGATAAAAATACAGTTTCTTGGGTCTCTCTCAGAGCCACTTCTGGTGGTGGGGGCCCTGAGAATCCCATTTTAACAAAGGACCATGATGGGCAGCCAGATGAGGTATCGTGGGGACAGCTGCTGGGACTTTAGGTGCATCCTCCTGGCCTCTGCCCTCCAAGCTGGCCCCTCATACTGTTGCAGCAAAGTGTGTCACAGCTCAGTGTCACAGCTTAGTGTTACAGCAACCTGGATCTGGGCGAGAGACCAAGCAGCACTCGGAGAGCTGGAGAACTCAGGTTTATTACGCCAGCAGGCCCAGAGGAGTTAACACTCCAAGCACTGGACCCCGTCTGTGGGTTTACACAGGCTTTTATAGGCTGCTAGTCTATACTTCGCAACATCATATGCAAATAAGGTGTAACAAAGTTGACTGTTTAGGAATGAGCTTTGTAGAAATGGATCAATCAGGAGTGGTAGAAATGGACCGATCAGGAGTGAGCTCCATTCAAATGAGGTGCTACAAATGGACCAATCAGGAGTTAGCTCAGGGAACCTAGACTCTTAGGGGTAAGTTCTGCTTTCCTAGAAGCAAGCCGTTTCAGAGGGAAAAAATGAGATGATGCCACTGGGCCAGGGAACCGGATGGTGCTGACAGGAGAGTAGTGGCCCTGCCTGGGGGTCCTGCCCGTCTTTTTCATGGGGCTTCCCACCTCAACAGGACTCAGTGACCCTCCTGAAGTATGGACAGGCCCAGGCTCCCTGCTGAACACCCCTTCTTAATTCCCTGTGCCCTCAGGGTCAAGCCCAGGCTGACAGACGGCTACCAGGCCTCTGATCCAGCCCCGTCCTGCCCACCCGTGGGCCTCATCTCCTGCGGCAGAAGCCTGACTGTGTTGGGCTCCCCTCTGCTGGCAGCCCCTTCGCTCACCTCCACTCTTCCCTCCCGAAGCTCCTTCCTGACCTGCCCACCCTGGTCCACCCAGGGACCCTGGTCTGTGCTCCCATAATCCCCTGTGCACATCGCTCCCCCCACGCCCACCAGGGACTTTACAGTTGTCTGTCACTACCAGCCCACCTACCCCACCCCACCATGAGCTCTTGGTGCCTGGGGCGGCAACCCTGGGCAAGCAAGCCCGGCACGGGGTCAGCCTCAGTGGTGGCTCGCTGAGGGAAAGAATACAGGATACAGGTTGGAGGAATGAACAGTGGAAGGCTTCCTGGGGGAGGTGGCCGTGACAGTGGCCCTCAGGGAGCCCACTGGACAAGGCCCTGGCCCTCTGTGCGTCTTACGCAGGTTTACAGGCGCTATGGTGCGGAGTATGGTGCCCTCACCCGCCCAGACGTCACCTTCACCTACTTCCAGCCCGAGCGGCGGCAGGCCTGGGCCTGGGCTGCCGTGCGGGGGGCCTGCTCGGTGAGCTGTGGGGCAGGTGAGGCCTGAGGCATGGCTCGCCCGAAGCCTGCTTGCCCCCTGCACGGAGGTGGCCTAGCGTCCCTCTTCCCTCCCAGGGCTGCGCTGGGTGACCTACAGCTGTCGGGACCAGGCCAGCGACCAGTGGGTGGAGGCTGCCCGGTGCGGAGGGAGCTCGCAGCCAGCGGCCTGGTCAGAGTCCTGCGCCCCCCAGCCCTGCCCCCCGTAGTGAGTACTGTCTGCGGCTCCAGCCGGGGTCACCGCGGCCACAGGGCCCTCCCTGGCTCATGGGGCCCATGCGGGTGGGTTGGGCTAGCAGCTTCTGGGCGTGTTTCCGTTCAGTCCTGAGACAGCCTGTGAGCTGTGTTCTGTCCATGTCCCCGTATGGCAGGTGAGGACAGTGAGACTCGGGCAGACACGAGTGACAGTGTCAGCCTTGGGTGACCACACCCACTGCCCCTTGTCTGGGGCAGCACGTGCCTTCTCTGAGCTCTGGTGCTCACCACAAGGTGGAGGAGACTGCCTTCCCTGGGGAGGTGGGGCTCAGGGAGGTAACCACGCTCTGGCAGGTATGGCTGGTAGGAGGTAACGTTAGGGGTATGGCTGTCCCTGTAGGGTGCAGGCTGGAGCGGCCACCCCCAGCACGTTTATACAGCCGTCCTGGCCTCAGGTGCTGCTCCAGGATGCTGGGGAGCTGGCAGCTGGGCTGGCTGTGCCTGCACAGTGTCCAAGTACCTGGAGGGACACTGGCCCAGCCCAAACCAGGGGAGTGGGTCACCTAGAGACGGATCTGCTGGTCCCCTGCCCTGCATCCCCGCCCTGAGCCAGCCTGGGGACCCAACCAGGAGCCCCACGCTGTGTTCTTCTCCTCCTCAGCTGGGTGGCTGGAGACTTCGGCCCGTGCAGCGCCTCCTGCGGGGGCGGCCTGCAGGAGCGGGTGGTGCGCTGCTTGGAGGCCCAGGGCGGCCTCCTGAGGACGCTGCCCCACTCCCGGTGCAGAGCGCTGGCCCAGCAGCCAGTGGCTGTGGAAACCTGCAGTTCCCAGCCCTGCCCCACAAGGTGAGCGCAGGGCTGGGGTAGGGCCCCCCCAAGGCCAGATCCAGGCAGGGTCTCCCTGGCAGGGCTTGGCCCTGCGCTGAGCCCTGCCCCTTCTGAGTGTCCCCTCTTCCTGAGGCCTCTGGCCGGGTCCCCCATCCTGGGTGAGCACCAACTTCAGAATTACCTTCTGTCCAGGAGACCCTGGACCGGCCATTTCCCTCTCTGAACTTCTGAGTCTGCTCATGGAGGGGCTGTGAGGACCAAGGGAAGCCATGAATATAAAGCAATTAATGTCACTGTGTCATTGCTACTGTCAGTTCCACGCTGCCTCTCATCCCCGTGGTGTCCCAGTTGACAGGAGCTTCTTACTCTGATTTGCCACTAACTGGCTCCATGACCCGGGCAAGTCCCCTGCCTCTCTGGACCCCAGTTTTGTTGCCTGTCCAGTGGGGCGGGGGGTGGCCTAGGTCCCTGGTGGGCCACACGTGGCTCTGAGCATCTTTCCCCACCTTGCATTCATGGCAGACTTAGCAGTCACCACTCTTTCCCACCGAGGGCAGATCTTGCCTCAGAATCCTTCTCAACACAGCACTCCAAGCAGCCACCACCTCTCAGGGTTGGCAGGCGAGATGCACTTCCCGTCCTTGACCTGGTGATCCGACTGCATCCAGCCCTGGTTTCTCAGCACCTGCTCGGTTGCGTGGGGCGATGCTGTCGTCTGGTTGGGGGCCTACCTTCACCTCTGGAGGGCGGGAGGGTCGGGGCCTGTGTCATTGCACCTTGGTTGCCAAGTCAAGTGCCAACAGCAGCTCACCCAGCCTTCTGGGTAGGCCCCTGGCCTTTGCCTCTTTGTGGGGATCCCTCTTTGAGCTCTTGGGGAGCAGGGTCACTACCTCTCTGCCATGGGAGCTGGGCCGTACCTACTGCCCGGTAGCAGAGGCGGGGCCTGATGGCTGTCCTGTGCTGTCCTCAGGGAGGTGTCGGACACGTGCTCATCGGCCTGTGGAGCAGACCTGGCCGGGCAGAATGCGACTTGTGTGCTGGAGACAGATGGCGCGGAGGAGTTGGTGACTGCTGGGGCCTGCTCCACAGACGAGAAGCTGGCTACACTTGAACCCTGTGTCCAGGCAGCATGTCCTCCAGGCGGGGGCCATGTGAGTGTCCTGGGCGCAGGGGCTCTTGGGTCCTCATCTGGCCAGGAGGATGGAGAGCACTGGCCTCCCAGCCAGAGCTAGGAGACTGTCCTTCTTCAGGGCTGCTGTCCCCCTGGTCACAGGATCACCTTAGAGCCCGGGGTCTGCTGGGAAGCCCTCTTCCCGCTGGCACTCAAGCTGATGAACCCAGGCCCTGCTGGAAGGCTGTCAGTTCTCTGCTGCATGGAGAAACGCTGTCACGCTCTGGCCGGTGTCCACGGGTTCAGGGCCGGCGGTGTTGCTTTCAGACCAGGGTGCTGGCCAACCCTGTCCCCCTGCTGCCCCTGCCATGGCGGTGGGGATGGCAGGGCCAAGGGGGCCTGTGAATCTGCTCCTGAGCCCCAGCTCAGCCCTGACCACTCACGCTGATGCAGAGGCCAGGGTGGGGCGTGTGGGGAGGTGTCCGTTGGGGGCCAGGAAGCAAGTCCCTGGGAACGGGGCAGCCCTCTGGGGGCCTGGTGACCACTTCTGCTCTCTCTGAAGAGACTGGGATGGGGCCGGGGGAGTGGAGGGCCAGGTGCTCAGGGGTCCGGAGCGGGGAGCCCAGATCTGCCCCTGATTGCTTGCTCCCTGCAGCTGGACGCCCAGGCACCGGGGGAGGAGGCTGCATCTGCAGAGGGCAGGGCCAGGCTGGAGGCCCCTGCCACACACGTGTGGACTCCCCTGGCGGGGCCGTGCTCTGTCTCCTGCGGGCGAGGTGAGGCCCCCGGAGCTTCTGAGGGCCAGCTAACTCTTATCTAAGAAGCACTTGAGGTGGCTTGCAGAAAATCCGACTACACGAGACATGACATCGTGTGCGGGGAGACGGGGGCAGAGTACAGGCAGCCACGTGCATGTGCGCAGTGATCAGCTGGGGGGTCACAAACACAGCCAGACTGGCACCGAGAGGCCTTTCTTAAGGTCTGAGGTTGGCCCCAGGCTTAGCTCTAAGCTTCCTGGCAGCCAAACCAGAGTAACGAAATTAATTCTTTTTGCATTCTTTTTTATTGACGTAGTCAGTTCAAAATTAATTCTAAGATACACAGTGGGGTTTTTTTTTGAACTAATATTTTTCTTTTTAATTTTTATTTATTGTAAAATATTTTATTTATTATTATATTATTTAATTGTTTTATTTTGGTAGGGGGAGGTAATTAGGTTTATTTTTAGAGGAGGTACTGGGGATTGAACCCAGGACCTCGTGCATGCTAAGCATATGCTCTACCACTTATCTATACCCTTCCCCCTTATTTTTATTTTTTTATTGAATTATAGTTGATTTATAATGTGTTAATTTCTGGTGTACAGCACAGTGACTCAGACGTACATACATTCCTTTTTATATTCTTTTTAATTATAGACTACTACAAGGTACTGTATATACTTCCCAGTGCCTTATAGTAGACCTTGTTGTTTATACACAATGTTCTTTTGTTTTTAATTTTATTTTTTATTGAAGTGTAGTTGATTTACAATATTAGTTTCAGGTGTATGGCAAAGGGGTTCAGTTATACAGATACATGCATATGGACATTTTCTTTTCAGATTCTTTTCCATTATAGGTTAGAATAAGAAATTGAATATAGTTTCGTGTGCTCTACAGGAGGTCCTCATTGTTTATCTAGTTCATATATAGTAACGTATATACTGTGTTCTTAAGCTAAAACTCTAACCACTTGCTCAGTCAAACGCCCGCGTGTTGAGAGTGGAGAGGTTTCTTTTGAGGATACTCCAAAAGGAGAGATGAGAGGCCCTGATAACGTCTTTGTGATAAACACTGTTGGAGATTGTCTTAGGGCAAGTCTTAACGACATCTCTCAAGAAACAAGATCAGCTACCACTGTTGAACACCTACCACATGCCAGGCACTTTATAGCTCCCCTTTAAAAATAGCCCTCCAAAGTAGGCACCATTAGATGAGAAACCTGAGGCTCAGAGAGTTTAAGACACTTGTCCAAGGTCACACAGCTGTAAGTGGCAGAGCCAAGACTCATACCTGCGTAGGCCTGATCTGCTAGGGCTCTCCAGAGAGCTGGGCCCCTGTGGTCCTTGTTGAGCCCTCCTCCTTCCTCCCTGCAGGCCTGAGGGAGCTGCGCTTCCAGTGCACGGACTCTGCCCTCAGGACACCCGTTGGGGAAGAGCTGTGTGGCTTGTCGAGCAAGCCCGGGAGCCGGTGGGAGGTCTGCAGGGCTGCCCCGTGCCCAGCCTGGTGAGTCAGGGGGAGGGAGACTGTGCGGAGGGGCAGCAGCCTGGGTTCCCCGTGGAGGAAGGAGCCTGACCCTGGGCGTGGCTTCCTGCGGGGCACTGGCCTTTCCTTTCTGCAGGTGGGAGACCCGAGCCTTGGCACCATGCCCAGTGACCTGTGGAGGGGGACAGGTGCCGCTGGCTGTTCGCTGTGTGAGGATGGACCAAGGCCGCTCCATCCCCCTGCCTCACTCTAAGTGCTGGCCGTCACCTCGGCCCAGACCCCTCGAGGACTGCAGCCCGGAGCCCTGCCCTGCCAGGTGGGCCCCTTCCCGAGAGACAGCAGGACCTAGGGGGGCATCTTGGACGGGCGTCATCACCTCCCAGTAAGCTCCTGCCCCTTGGCGTCCTCCCCTGCAGGAGTGAGCCACACCGGTGCCTTGGAGGGCTGTGGGGGCTTAAAGTGTGTGAAGTCCGTCACCCAGGATCTGGGCGGCTGTGGGCGCACGTGGTTGATGGGTCATCTGTTTCATCACTTGCTGTTTTTTGAGAACCTACTACGCCCAGGTGCTGTTCCGGCACCAGGGACCCAGCAGTGAACAAGACAGACAGGAATCCCTGCCCTCCCGGAGCAGTCGCTGTGGGAAAGGGGGGGGAGACCACAAACAAGACTGGTGGAGGCCACAGAGTCTGATGTGTCTTGTCGGAGCGATGCGGCAGCACAGCGGGAAGGACTAGGGGCTTGGCGGGACAGGTCCGCGTGCTGGGGCTGGGGTTCCTACCGCAGGCACACATCCTTGCAGGGCCCCTTGGGTGCCCTGCCCCCACCCCGCCCCCACCTTTGGACACGTCTGCCCTTGGCTTCCCCTTCCATAAAATGGGATTTTCTGTACGTTCTCTGCCCATCGTGCCTGGCCTCTCAGTGGGGACGTGAAATTCGCCCCCAGAGAGAGACCCTTTCCGGCCCTTCCCAGTCTGGGGAAGTGAGGGGCGCCCCCGACGCTGGTTTGCTCCAGGTGGCGTTACAAACTGGCAGCCTGCAGTGTGAGCTGCGGGGGAGGGGTCGCGCAGAGGGTGCTGTCTTGTGGCCGGGCTCAAGGGTAGGACGAGGACGAGGAGGTCCTGCTGGACACGCAGTGCCAGGGGCTGCCTCGCCCAGAGCCGCAGGAGCCCTGCCCGCCCAGATCGGCAGCGCCGAGGTGTGCGGCAGCAGCCTGAGTGCCTGGTGTGTGCCGCCGCCGGGCCAGGCCCTGGGGGCTAAAGGGCAGCGCAGTGGCACAGGAAACAGATCGCCCAGCAGGCTGCACCCAGTGTCAGGGGTGACGGTCCAGCAAAACGCCCGCAGTGCTGTGGGTTCCAATGACGGTGTGTTGTGGGCAGGCCTGGGGGGCTTCAGAGTGGAGGAGGCAGCATCTGAGTGGAGCCGAGGAGGGGCCAGCTGGGGCACAGCGCCCACCGCCGCAGCCACGTGGGACAGGTCCGGAGACGGGGTGGAGCCCGATGGGGAAGGGCGAATAGTCACCTTCTTCGTTCACAATTCCCTTGTGGTTTCTTCTTTGTAATTTTGCATTTTAAATAATGAAATGCTCTTCTGGGTCAGACAGAAATGCCCAGAAAAGAATGTAAGTCGCCCATGTCCTACCCTGAGTAGACGGGAGGGGTTCAGGGCCGTACTTCTGGATCCCAGTGGCCTAGAACCGTCCTGGTTGACCGTCTGAGGAGCCCATGGGGCAGTGCCATCTCTGGGGAGGCGTAACCTCTCTCTGGGGTCTTCTCTCCCTGCAGGTGGAAAGTCATGTCCCTTGGCCCGTGTTCAGCCAGCTGTGGTCTCGGCACTGCCACACGCTCGGTGGCCTGCGTGCAGCTGGAGCAAGGCCAGGACACGGCGGTGGATGTGCGGGCCTGTGCGGGTCTGGTGCGGCCGCAGACCCGCATTCCCTGCATGACTGCCACCTGCACCTACCGCTGGCACGTCAGCGCCTGGCTGCAGGTCAGTGCGTCAGCAAAGGAGCCTCACATCTGGGGACCTTGGTGGGGCTTTCATTCACTGTGATCCCCCGGAAGGAAGGGGAGACTCGGGTCTGCTGGGGAAGGAGCAGTCAGGAGGTGGAAGACACAGCAAGGCCCAGGACATGGGGCAGGGTGGGCAGCTAGGTCTTGAGAGGCCCGAAGTCTGGAGACGCCAGAAGACAGAGGGCTGACAACCCCACACGGATTAGGAAATCCCACCCTACGCCAGCACCTCGCAAGGCTCTGGGGAGACAAGGTAAACAGGGCTGGGTGCCCCCCATAGCGGTTTGTTTATAGCATGGAGGGGAGAGGAGGCAGACAGCCTCCCGCTGCCTCAGTGAGAAGGACCCTGGGCATCCAGGCCGGGGGAGATGACAGCTCGGACAGGGCAGGGCAGGGCCGGATGGCAGGGCAGACATGGCTGCGGTGAGTGTTGGAGAGCGGAAGGAGGAAGCCATGCCTCCTGGTCCCTGCTCTAGGGTTTAGAGGGCAGGGAGGCCTCCGGATGACAGTTAGAGACCTGGGCTTGAGTCCCTGCTCCTCCTCCCCGTGTGGCCCCTGCATGGTAACCTCTCTGAGCCTTAGTCTTCTTATCTATCGAATGGACACACATATCCGCCTCCTGTGTTGTGCAAAGAGCGTATCAGAGCCTGCCTGGCCTGTGGTCACTGCAGACTCCCTGGCAAGGTGAGCCCTGACTCCTCCCCCTCTTTCCTGGCAGTGCTCTGTCTCGTGTGGGGAAGGCATTCAGCGCCGGCATGATGCCTGCCTTGGACCCCGGGCCCAGGTGCCCGTGCCAGCCGACTTCTGCCAGCATCTGCCCAAGCCAGTGACGGTGCGGGGCTGCTGGGCCGGGCCCTGTGCAGGGCAGGGGTCGCCCAGCCCGGCGCCCCACGAGGAAGCCACTGCCCCAGGCCAGACCACCGCTGCCACTACTGGTGCTTCCCTGGAGCGGCCCCACCCCTGGGCCCACCTCCTCTCCCCCGCTCCCTGGCCTCAAGGACTCCTGACTGGGACCCCAGAAAGCCCAGCGCAGTCCAGTTATGTTCCTTCCTCCTTTCTGTCTGGGCACCTGGCTGGCTGCAGGAGGGGTGGGCAAAGGCGTCTTCACCTGGGAGAGGCAGGACGTGCTCCTTGTGGGGGTCTCCAGGCTGGCCCGCTTCCTCACTGGTAAAGTGCAAGCTCACTTTTACAATCAACAAGGGAAAGTAACCTGAAGGTTTCACAGTCCGAATCCCGGCCTGTGTGGCCCACTATACATACTGCCTCCCTCTTGCTGGACCATCAGAGGCGGCTCTGTGCCTTGGATGGTGATGGTCTGACCCATGCAGCCCCCTCCTCGCCTGAGAAGGCTCCTGCTGGGCCGAGGAGGACATCAGCCCCCCACCCCCTCAGTCTCCTTCCCCAGCACAGAAAGCCCGAGGCCCTGCCCTGCAGGGGGTGCCCCACCCGGACGCACTGCTCACCTGTCCTCCCGCTCCCCTTCCAGGTGCCTGTGGCCGGCAGCACCTTGAGCCAACAGGAACCATTGACATGCGAGGCCCAGTGCAGGCTGACTGTGCAGTGGCCATCGGACGGCCCCTGGATGAGGTGGTGACCCTCCAAGTCCTTGAGAGCTCCCTCAACTGCAGCGCTGGTAGGTCTAAGGCCACTGTCACCCGTGACTGGGCCTGCCAGGTGCCAGTGGGCATGAGTCCAGTGTGCCCCGTTGCTGAGGGGATGCTCCAGGTGCATCCCCATTTGTACCCATCACAGCCGTCTCATGACTGGGGTATGATTGTCCCCATTTCACAGATGAGGGAACTGAGGCTAGGGAAGCTTAAGTCATGTGTCCAGTTACTTAGAGTCACATAGCCAGTAAGTGGGAGAATCAGAGCCTGAACTCAGCTCAGTCCACCCCAGGCCACTGGGCTGCCAACCTGGACTAGGGGGTGCTGGGTCCTCACGGCACTGCCACTCCCTAGGGGAGATGCTGCTGCTCTGGGGCAGGCTCACGTGGAGGAAGATGTGCAGGAGGCTGTCCGGCATGACTTTCAGCTCCAAAGCCAACACACTGGTGGTGAGGCAGCGTCTTGTGCGGCCGGGAGGCGGAGTGCTGCTGCGCTATTCGAGCCAGCCTGCCCTGGGAACCTTCCACCGCGGTATGGCGAGGCGTGCCCTGCCAGAGGCTGGCCGGGTGGGTGCTGCTGCCAGCGGGGCCAGTCCCGGCTTGGTGGGCAAGGCAGACAGGGAGCTGAGCTGACTGAGGAGGAAAAGCCCTCCCTTCCCGAATACCCCCGACATCCCATCCCTGCACATGAGGTCCTAGAGATGTCACGCGTCCCTTCCTCTCTGGGGCCCTGCAGCAAGATGGGTGGACGTGGGATTCTGGCCACGTTCCCTCTGCCTCCCTCAGGCCACCGCAGCTCCACACCCTGACCCTGGCACTCAGGTTCCTCAAGATCCTTTAAGGTCTTTGTGTGAGATGCTTTCCCCAGTCCTGTTTGGTGCACTGTCCTCTTGGCTTATCCTCTTCAAAGGATGGCATCCCCAAGACCCCTGCTAGCCCACGACCCCATCGGTATCCTCGGGTAGCCTTCTGGGTTGCTTCCGGGGCCTGGCCCTCTTCCAGCAGCCCAAGCTGGCTGAAGGTGGCTTCCCCCGTGGTTCCTGAGGTTTCTGGGTCCCACAGGCGTCAGGTGAGGAGTAGGACACTCGGGGGCTTCTCCCCTGCCCCTCAGTTTGAAGCACAGGCACGAGCAGTCTGTCCAGGGGCCAGCTGCCCACCTGCCTACCCCTGGATCATTTCTCAGTCTCCGCAAGCACAGGCCCCGGCCCGGAGGCGCAGGCAGGAGGCGCTGCCGTGGTTGGGGCGGATTCAGGGTTAGGCACTTTTGCCCGTGTGACTTCACCGAGTCCTAAAACCCGCCCTGCCCAGGGTGTGCTGCGGTTCTCACTCTACAGCAGAGGGAACTGAAGCTCAGAGTGTTTAAAGCTTTCACCTAGGGTTACCCGCTGGGGAAGTGGTAGAGATGGGGTTCCGTGGGGACTTCTGCCTGGGAGCCCCGATCTTGATCACAGCCACACTGCTTACCTCACTGCTCCCCGGCTGTGAGCTGCCCTGGCCTCTGACAATGGTGGCCATTCTGAGGGGCTCCTGTGGCCCTGAGGTGGTCCCCAGCTGATCCGTCCACATGCTCTCCCCTGCAGAATGTGACATGCAGCTTTTTGGACCCCGGGGTGAAATCGTGAGCCCATCTTTGAGTCCAGGTGGAAGGAATGTGGGGGGCTGTCGCATCTTCATCAACGTGGCTCCACGGGCCCGGATTGCCATCCATGCCCTGGCCACAGACATGGGCACTGGAACTGGAAACCGGGGAACCGATGCCAGCTACGTCTTGGTGAGGCTACCAGGAGGGGGACAGGAATGGGCTGACTTTAACTATGATTCTGGATAGCCATGCCTGGGGGATTCTGGGCTAGAGGACCCCCACTGAGTTTACTTCAGACCAGAACCCTCAGATTTATCAGTGAGAGAATGGGAGAAAAGTTTCCTCCACTTATTCACCAACAAATGTTTGCTGAGCTCCCTACAAGACTGAAATAGAAAAGACCTTTTTGGATGCAGACTGCCATTTAACTCAGGACTGAAGCATAATTTTTGACCCTGATACAATGTTTCAGAAGAGTGGCTGAGCCCCTCCCCTGATACGGTTTTTAGGAGAACTATCCTCTGCAAGGTATTGGCTCCCTGGAGGAGGCTGCCTGGCCTCTCTAATCAGATCCCAGCTCTGGCACCCTGGCTGTGTGTACTTGGGGAGGAGGCACAACTTCTCTGAGCCTGTTTCCTAGGTAGAATAAGACTGCCTTCCTGATCATGCTGTTGTGTGAGGATGAAATGTGACCTTGAGTATGTTAAGGGCTCGTGAGTGCTAGCTCTTTGTCGTTTGTGATTGGTCCTTCGGGGCTGCTCCTTTTCTTCCAGATCCGGGACGTCCACAGCCTGAGGACAACGACATTTCGTGGGCAGCAGACACTCTACTGGGAGTCAGAGGGCAGCCAGGCAGAGATGGAGTTTAGCCAGGGCTTCCTTGAGGCCCACACCAGGCTTCGGGGCCATTACTGGACCCTCCAGACTAGAGCTCCTTACCGCGGCAGTGCCCTGCCTTAGCTTCCTCTCCAAGCACATCCTTCAGCTGACCATTGGGCACGGTGGGTGACTTCTCCCAGTCCTGGAAGGGGAAGGAAGGAACCTGTCATGTGTGAGCGCCTGTTAAATGCCTGGCTGGCGCTGGAGGACTGACTGGTGTCTGAGTACTCTCCAATCCCAATTCCCTCCGACCTTAAGTATCTCCTTTAGGGCCTCCTCCAACGTGAAATGTGGAGGGGGGACTCTTCGGAAAGGCCGTCCAGCCCCTCGAGTACCAATAAACGGAACGCGCGGTCTGAGTGGCGTTTTCTTCACATAACTTGTCCAAATGCGGCTTGAGATCCACCCACGCCTCGCACGGCGGGGATTCCCTGGCCGCGGTCGGGCTTCAGACCCATTTCTGAGCTCAGCAAACCCCTGGTCACCCCAGGCGGTCGTCTTCCTTCCCAGGGAGGGTAGGCGAGGGAGTGTGGAGTCAAGATTGAGCCCTGATGCAGGTGCACCTGTTCTCTGCGGAGCCCCGCCCCTGTGCCCGTCGGGGCGGGAAGATTTGACTGCCTCCGGGGTCCGGCGGGGCCGAGACCCGCCCCCTATGCTAAAAAGCGGGAGGCTTCTCGGGCACACCTTGTCCAGGTCCCTGCGGGCCCCACCCCCTATGCTAATGAACACGAACCTCCTCCGGCGCGCCGCGCTCGACCCTGAGAGCCCCGCCCCCTATGCTAATAAGCGCCGCCTCTCCCACAAGGCAGCGCGCTGGGACGACGCGGCCGGCTCCGGAGCCCTTTGTGAGGGCGGCGGGGAACGCCGACGGCCGCACCGCACCATGAGCGGCTCCGGCGGAGCGGCAGCGGCGTCAGTCAGCTCGGCGCCGCCCGCGCAGGAGGAGGGCATGACCTGGTGGTACCGCTGGCTGTGTCGCCTGTCGGGGGTCTTAGGGGCCGTCTGTGAGTACCCGGCCGGGGAAGGGGCTGGCCCCGCCTCACGCTGCGCATGCGCGCCTGGGCCTCCCTGGCAGGCCCCCCCTCTTCCCCTGCGCGCCCCCGGGGAAGGGACCCGCTTGGGGCCGGGGTCTGCGGGGAGCGGCGGGGCGGGGGCAAGCGGGCGCTTCTGCGGTTGCTATGGTTACGGGGCGGCGGCCCGGGCTCCTGGGGTCCCGGCTGGCGGGCAGCTCTAGGGGCCTTCCAGGAGGGAACGTGAACTCCGGCGGGAGCGGTGGACTCGACGGGGCCAAGTCACTGCCCTCCACGGGTCCTCTGAGCACCTACTCCGAGGGCCTTCCCAGAGTGCCCAGAGCTACTTGTAAAGCCCGGGCTGAGCCTGGCCCGGCGGCGGCCTCGCCTGTTGACACGCGTGTGGGGAGGGGCGGCAGCCGCCTTAACCTCTGGGCGAAGGTTGTTTGTAAGTGGGGTGGGTGCAGATCTGGCCAGATTTCCTGAGGGACGGGTGGTGCCAGGGGACAGCTGATCGCCGAGGGAGGGAGCCTCCCCACTGTCTACTTGGAGGAAGGTGCGTTTCCTCTGCTGTCAGTTCCCCCTCCTGCTGTCAACTCTGTCTCAGCCGCCTCTCCTCTCCCTTCTGCCCCCCAACCTGGACACGCATCACGACCTCAAGATTGCTGGGAAGCCAGACTCTTCAGCACAGACCGCAAAAAGAACACAAATAGGAAGTCAGTTCTGCTACAGAAGTAAAATAAAGATCATTTGGCAGGTCTTCCAAAGGCAAACATGTCTGTCTGGGCTGTTATGGTGCTGCTGCCGTCAGCACTGTGAATTACTGGAGTGGGAGAGGGCACAGCCAGAGGTCTTAGAAAGGGAGTGTCCGTCCGGGAATCCTCAGGATTTGAACAGTGCCTGCCTGGCACAGAGGGCCGGGGCCGGGGCCAGGCAGACCCTGAGTAGATATGCTAGAAGGAACACCTCTTTAGGGTCCCTTCCAGGCCCACAGTCCTCCCAGGTGGGTGGTGGCTGGAAGGAAGTTCAGGAGTCAGGGTTAGGAGCGTGCTGCTCTGACAGGGCACGCCCTTATAATAATAGGATAATAGGACAGGGCCTCCCCAAATGAAAGAAAGTTCCCCGAGCCCCTGTCACTGCTGTTCAGAGGAAGCATGTTTTTGACTTTGTAGGAGACTGGTCAGGTCTTAGAGATGATCCTCTCAAGTTTGGGCAGCCATTTCCCCAGCAGATCAGAGTTAGGGTGCTGTGGGAGTGACAGTGATGGGGGCAATGGGGAGAAAAAGGAAAGGTCTTCACTGTGGCCTCGCTCCATCATGTAGACAACGGCCCTGCTGACTCCCGGGTTAATCCTGGCCTCCCATCCAGTTCTGTGCTTCTGCACGTGGGAGGTCTGGGCCGCCACGCCAGGAGTTCATGGTATTGGGGCTACAGATGATGCTTTGGGCAAGACCTGTGGCATCACCCTGAAAAGTCAGTTTCACCTGTAGACATGGGGGGAGGTGATTGTCATATGAATCCCAAATTGTGTATAAATCAAGCTAGAATGCAAAGCATGCAAGCGTTTCGGAGGTGAAGCAGGAGTCCGGAAAGGGTTGGTGCCTCTGACAGCCACTCTGGGGAAGCATCACCTCCCTGTGTGAAGGGGGCCTCGGAGAGGCATTTACTCAGGGTCCTGATCATCTGGGGGCAGAAGCCTGAGAGGGGCAGGCTAGCAGGACACCTCCCTCACTGGGCAAGAGCAGTGGAGACCTCGAGGGGACATCTTCCAGCCCTTGATTGTTAAAGGACTCCTGGCTGGAGCCTGTGCGTTGAAACCTGGTGCTCCCCTAAGGTTGGCTGTTGGTAGGACAGCAGGGGTAGAGCTGGAGAGGAAGTGCTGCCCTCGCAGGAAGTATAGGCCGCTGGCAGGTGAGAGCAGGCACAGCTGACCACCATATGTATAGGTGGGAGGGACATCTTTCGCTGCAGGAGATCTCGGGGGCACCCAAGGGCAGTCCCATTGCAGCTTGCGTTTACTTCGTCTGGTTTCCCATGCCATCACCTGCTGTCCGCATAGGGTTACACGGGAAAACAGCAGGAGAGCTCTAGGCCCTTGTCAGGGATCAGGTGCAGAGCGAGCTGCTGCAAATTTAATGAACTGGTGGCTAATTGCTGCCTCTGGGGGCCCAGCTTCCTGCCCTGCTCCAGCTACTGCCTGGACTTGCTTCCTGCCTGGCAGCCAGCTTCCTGGAACTGCCTGTCAGGCACATGGAGTTCTTGGTGAAGCCAGGCCTGGGCTGTGGGTAGAGGAAGGGGGTGAGCATGCATTCCACACTGTGGGATGCAGTTAGAGCAGTGAGCAAGGCTCTGCATTTGGGGCATCAGGGTGGCCGCTTTCAGGATCCCCTCCCTGTCTTGGGTCCTTGGTCCTCGGGGTGGGTGGGCTGGACCGTGGGACTCTCTGGTGTGCAGGAGAGAAAACAGGCCTGGAAAGGTGAAAAGGACATAGCCACAGTCACTGGACCGATGTGTTAGTCAGAGCTGGAATTGTGACCCAGGCCCACCTGGTCCCGATTTCTGTGCTGAGAGACAGCCCTGTCCCGACCAAAACCCAAGTCACATTGTCCGAGTCAGAGGATTTCTTGAGTGGCCACCCTTGAGAATGGTGCCCCTGCCCTGGCCTGAGCCCCTGAGAGATGTTCGTCCCAAGCACCTTGTGAGGTGGGTATTAGGACAGCTGGTGTTGGATGGCAGGCCCCTCCAAGCCTGGAGCAGAGAGGTGGGGGGGTACCCTCTCGGCCTCGCGGAGCCCCGAGAGTGAGCCAGCTTGGAGCTCCAGCCGCACCCTTGCTGTGGGGTCTGGGTCAGCTGCTCCACTGTCTGAGCCCGCGTCCTCCCTGGCGACACTCCCTTGATGGCCTTGCTGGCCTCCGAGGGCAGAGGGGAGGCTGCTAGGCGCCGTGAAAAGACCCAGGTGCCGGGGTGGGGAGGACTCCTGATTTCGCAGGCTGTGTCCCCAGCTGGCCTTCCGAACAGGCTCCGTCCATCCCTCCCTGCTGATTCTGCCCATGTCTCTTGCTTTCAAGCTTGCGCTGTCTCTGGCCTCTTCAACTGCATCACCATCCACCCTCTGAACATCGCAGCGGGCGTGTGGATGATGTGAGTAGCCTTGGGACGGACGGTTGTCCTAACCCTCGCTAGGGCTGGGGCAGGGGAACGCCCACTCTGGACTTTGTTGGCTGTAGGCCTGGGGCCACAGCCATTTCCTGGGAGTCAGCTGAGTCAGGCTTTGCCAACACCAAGGTCACTATCATGGGCCTGGCCTCTCCTGGGGCCATCGTGGTGGCAGAGGACTGGGCTGGAGGGACAGCGTCTGACGGAGTTGCAGTCAGGTGCTGGGATCAGGAGACCCGGCTCGGAGGTGGGCAAGCACTGCCGGCCACAGACAGGGCAGATCAGAGATGGCGCAGGATTCAGGGGTTGGGGTGCCCGAGGTGAGTTCCCTGCCACCTCCTGCCAGGGTGGCTCAACCCCATTGGAAGGGGACACACGAACGCATGGACTGCGCAGAGGGGCTCGCTGAGTCTCCTCCTCCAGCAAGGGCTTCCTGAGGGCGGGAATGGGTCAGCCGTAAGCCGCTGTTTGTGAATGGGGTGCCCTGCTGCGGCCCATCCTCGGGGTGACACTTTCCCTGCGCCGATGGCGGCGGCGGTGGTGATGGCAGCAGTGCCGTCCTTGTGCTCGGAGCGCCCCATGTCGGGGAGCTCGCCGCAGGCTCACAGCGAGGCCAGGATGCGGGGGGCGGAGGGGAGGCCCGGAGGCTTCCCTCAAGGAGCGCTGGTGTGTGGGGAGCGGCCCCGGGTGGGGACACGTTGAGCTGGTTTGTCGAGCAGAGGCTCTGAGGGGGAGAGGTGGGCACCCGGGGTGAGGGGGTTGGCATCCTGGGACCCTGGCGCTGGGAACCGCCTGGCCCCCGCTGGTCAGCCGCCCCCTCTCCCCCTGGCCCTCCAGCATGAACGCCTTCATCCTGCTGCTCTGCGAGGCGCCCTTCTGCTGCCAGTTCATTGAGTTCGCGAACGTGGTGGCGGGGAAGGCGGACCGGCTGCGCTCCTGGCAGAAGGCTGCTTTCTACTGCGGGTGAGGCCGAGGGGCTGCCGGCGGGAGGGCGGGGCGGCAGGGGCTCTAACCCTGGAGGGCCCCCGACGCGGTCCCCAAACCCTGCTTCCACAGGTGATGGTGCAGGCTGGGCTGAGGGCGCAGGGCACACGTTTGCTCTCGGTAGTGGTTTAGACGGGTCGGCCTCCGTGCCTTCATGTGGGAGGCCAACTGCACGTGTGCCTCTGCATCCCGGCTTCTGCCCCGGCCTACTGCTCCGCCCCCTGAGGGCCAGGTGTGAGATACACGCGCCTCCCATGTTCCGTGTAGCAGAGACAGCGGGAAAGCCTGGGATTCTGGCCCATCAGTTCAGAGTCCTTGAGCAGATTCCGGCAGATTCGTGTGTTTCTGTGCAGCCTTTTGAGAGTGTGGAGGGTCCTGAGGTCCTGACCCAAGGAGGAGAGCCAGCTGCAGGGCAGAAAGCAGTGCCTTCCAGATACGCTTTCCTCTTACTCCTACTTCTAACACTAAGTTCAGTGTGTAGTTCTTCCCATCTGAGTCACAAGATCGAACTAATTCAGGGTGTGTTCGATACATGGAAGCTTCTAGAACCGTGCCCGGTGTCTTGGAGCCCCTCGGTGGGTTCTGGCAGCAGCAGCAATAGTTATCATTGTCTAGATCACCTTGAGAAATAAATAAGGAGGCTTTACTACCCAAGCTTCTTCCCTTCCTGGAGGCGCAGTTGTTTTGACAGGCTGAGCACAAGGTGTGTGTGCAGCCCTGGGGCCGTCCGCTCCCTCCGTGGCCCGTCACAGGGACACGGGGTCCTGCGCGTCCACACGTCCTTTGCCGTGAGCTCTATTGTTTGAGATGTGTTTTCAAATACTCACAGTAATATATGTTCATTAAACATAATGTGGAAAATAGACAGTTGTCACCCAGAGCCCCACCCCCTGTTAACACTTGGATATGTGTTCTTTCAGTCTGGCTTCAGGCATTTTAAAAAACCTGTTTCTTACACAGTTACAACCGTTATAAGTAAATTTGTATCCGGTTTTTCTCACTTACTAGCACATTAGAGACGGTTTCAAAGACTTCAGCAGGTGATCTGTAATGATGGTAACATGTGCTGACCCGGATGCAGCAGCTTTTCTCATTTGTAACCTGTAGTGTAAAGCAGGCTGTGACGAACGTCTGTCAGCTAAAAATGTCAGTGTCGACGTGATCTCCTCGGGCTGCTTTTCCAGGTGTGGCATTATTAGGTCAGAGATTACAACGCTTAAAAGATTCCAGCACATGGCTAAATTGCTTTCCAGAGAGGCTACCTGAGTTTCTCCCCCCTCTCCTCAGGACCGGGGCCATGACCATTGTCACATTTGTACCTGTTCTCTAAGAGCTGAAGTCTTTCCCTTGTTTTTTTTTTTTTTTTTTTTACTAATTACATTTTCTTTTTTGGTAGTAGTCTAGCTTAGTTTTCACCTATTGATGTCATCATGTTTTACTTCATTATGTGTTTTCTATATTAGAGATTCCTTAATCCTTTGTTATATTTCCGGCAAATATTTTTCCAGCCTGTTGTTTGCCTTTGATTTTCTTCTGACAGAAGATTTTTCTTCTGTGGGCTTTTTTTTTCTTTGCAATTTCTATTATTCTTTTATTACTTAGAAAATTTATAACTACAGTAAAACCTGACGATCACACGTCCTGCCAGAATGGAAATCCAGGGAGGACGCAGTTGGTGGAGTCTGAGAAGAGTCCGAGTCTGAGGAGAGGCTGCAGTCTTGTCTTTGTGTGTTACCGGGAGCCGCGGCCCCGGGTGTGGACACCCAGCCGAGAGCAGCAGTCAGCCCCACAGGCCCCTGAGTCAGAGCGGACACCTGCCTCCAGGTGGCGCCAAACAGTGGCTGGGCCCGCCGGGCGTCGCGGGGGGCTGCCTCCCCGGCCAGCTTGTTCTTGGCGTGGACCTTGCAATAAGGAAGCCCGTGTCTTGTGCAGTTTAACCTTCGGGATCTTTCTTGTTGGGATATGGCTGGTTTTACGGTGCTGATAAGAGCCAGCGTTTGGTGCTTCTGCCGTTCCAGGCATTGTGTTACGCCTTACCTCGTTCAGCCTCCGAACCTGAGGTTTAATCCCCACCTTGTAGCCGAGACTGCGCCTCAGAGAAGTTAAGTAACTTGCCCACAGCCACAAAGCCAGTAAGGGGCCACACTGACACTAGACTTTCTGGTCTGCCTGTTTTTATGAACATTGAAGGGCCGCACCATCTCAGTGCTGTTTAACCCTTTTTGGATCACAGACCCTTTCAAAATCTGATCGAAGTTTTGGGTTCTCCTCCCAGAAAAAAGCACAAGTTTGCGTGTGTTTGAGGACTTCTTGAAGCCCGGCTGTGAGCCTGGGTCCCGGCTGACTTCTGGGGGCCCTTCCTGCACCCGGCTGTCTGGGACGGCCGGGTGAACCTGGGAGGCTGGATGCTGTGGTGGCCACAGGTGGGCATGCCCTTGACCTCTGCTTCTCCCCTAGGATGGCCGTGGTCCCCATCGTCATCAGCCTGACGCTGACCACCCTGCTGGGCAACGCCATCGCCTTCGCCACCGGAGCGCTGTACGGGCTCTCTGCGCTGGGCACAAAGTGCGTCTGCCGGGGAGCTGGGCTTCCGCCTCCTGCAGGCTCTCCGGGCGGGAGGTCTGGGAGTGGCCCCTGTTCCCCCGTTGTGGGAACCAAGGCACAGAGGCTGTCGGTGATTCGTCAGTGTCTCCAGGGTGTCCAGGCTCTAGGGAGCGAGAGTAGGGGATTCCTCGGACTCTGGGGGCCCAGGTGTGTCTCCTCACGGCCAGTAGCAGGGACGCGTGGCTCCCGAGAGCCTCCCCCCAGCCGCGCCCACACCTGGCTCTGTGGCTAGTTGCTGCCCCTCTCGCAGAGCCCAGACTGAGGATCTGAATCCTTCCCAGGTCAACATCCCAGGCATCCTGGGCCACTCTTGGAGGTGACGAGACATGTCTTTGCCATCCTTGCAACAAGGGCTCTGTCTGGGGAAACCAGAAGGCCCGTTAGGCTCTATCTGCAGGTCACATCTGGGTCACAGATCACAGGTCAAGTGGAGGCTGGGAGGGCCATGTGCTTGGCGTCTGTCCCCCGTATGATGCTGATTCGCCCTCTCCCCAGGGGCGATGCGATCTCCTACGCCAGGATCCAGCAGCAGAAGCAGCAGGCGGATGAGGAGAAGCTCACGGACACACTGGAGGGGGAGCTGTGATGTGGGTTGAGGGCGACCCTCCGGAGATCCCTGCTTGCCCCTCTGGTCTGTGTGAGCACATCCCTGAGCGGCATTGACCCTGAGGACAGCCTGGAAGAGGAGCTGGTGCCTGGCGCCCATTGGTCCCTCTCACCTGTCCCTGTGCCTGGAGTCCTCTGCCTGCCCCTCCCCGGATTGGCATCTTCTGGCCCCGAGCCGGGTGCTGAGGGCCTGCGGTGAGGGCTCTGGGGGCCGTGGCCAGCAGCAAGGCGATGGGCAGTGGTGGCAGGCCGCAGGACTTGAGGCAGAGTGCAGCCTGCACAGCTCTGCACAGACAGCCTACCTGACCCCACTCTTCGCAGCCGGCCTGGCTTGGCCGGAAGCAGACTTACACTGCTGGTGGGACCACTGGAGACCTGCCGAATCCCTGAGGGGAACTGCTGCTGGAGACACTGGCCCGTCTCGTGGTAGGAGGCACGTCAGCCCCAGGCCTGGGCATCGGCCAGGACGAGCCTCCTCTCAGATCTCTGGGTAGGAGAGCGTCTTATAAGCTGAGCCACTTGGGCCACCTCTGTCCTCCTGTCTTGGGGGGGGCAGTGTCCTGCCCCCTCGGCCTCCTGCCACGTCCCAGGGTCCCTGCCGCTCTGTTCTCTGTGCCCGAGAGCAGCCTTGGCAGCGACAGGACAGCTGGCTGAGCCTGCCCTCTCCCTGTTTCCAGAAGCCTCAGACCAGCACAGAGCCAGGACACTCCCCATGGGCCTGGCTGGCCCCCAGGTTCTTTGAACGCTCCCCCCCCCGCCCCCGCCCTGGTGCTAAGGAAGTGGCAGGGGGCAGGCTCTCCTAGCTGCGGTGGTGGTGGTGGGGGGCTGCCTGGCCACTTCTCTGGTATGGGCCCCGCCTCATCCCCGCCCTGCCCTTGGGGAGCTTCCTGCCTTCTGAGAGCTGGGTCAGGCTAGCGCTGCCCTCCACCCCCACCCACCAGCTGTCCCCGCCCTGTCAGGCCACCAGGGCCGTTGTAGAAGCAGCCCTGCCTGGGACACGTGCTGCTGTCTCCCCAGCCTCCCTCCTTGCACCGTCCCCTCCATCCGCCTCAGCCCACTGACCGCTCTGCTGGACTGGGCTTCAGCCCTGGGCAGGTCTGATGGGCTGGCCAGCCGGGGAGCACAGGTGGAAGCGGGTGGGTGTGGACATGCCCGCCTGGGGCTCAGCTCCTGCTGCTCCTCCAAGTCCCCGGGCTGGGCCTGCTCCGAGCGCCCAGAGCTCAGGGCCGCTCTCGCTCAGTGGAGCCAGCCCCAGGCCTGCACCCCAGCCTCTGCTTCCCCTCTGGGGTTTGTTAGTGTTGGAGGCGGGGAGGGGAGGTCCTGCCTGTCCTGGGGACACGTCACTGGGCTTCTGGCCCACAGCGTCCCCCCAGCAGCTCCCCAGGAAGCCTGACCAGGCTGAGCCCCAGGGTGGCTGGTCGGTGCTTCAGTGCGGCCAGCGTGTGGGACACGTGCCTTCAGGGGTCCTCTGGGGCCACTTTCCTCAGGCCATTGCTGGGCTCAAAGGGCTAAAGGCTGGAGGCCTCTCAAAACCTGCAGAGGGGCTGTGTGTGTGTGTGTGTGTGTGTGTGTGTGTGTCTTCTCCTGCGTGTGCAGCGAATAAGACCTGTCTACCTCCTGCCCCTCTTGGCTCACTCTTACCCAGGAAGTAAGACTTGGGGGTCTCTCCTGCTCCTGCCCCCGGGGCCTTGCTGACGGGATCTCCTTGCTGCGGGAGAAGGGCTGGCTGTGTGTCGGGGAAGGTTGCCCCTCTGCCCTGGGAGGGAGTTGGGTGGGCGTTGGGCAGGCCCTCAGCCCCTTGGTCACAGGCCAGAGCAGGAAGGTCACTTGAGGTTCGCAGTGTGTGCAGCCAAGCAGTCCCGGTGCCGGTGGTCCAGTCTCCCAGCGTGAGGGCCCGCCTCGCAAGGCGGTGGAGGGGTGGGGCTGCCAGGACCCACTGCCGCCTCTGCTCTGGGCTGTCTTCTGCGGGTCCTTGTTCCCTCTCAGTGCTCAGCCTGCTTTCTGCACAGTAAAGCCTGCTTGTTGTGTGCTCGCTTGCGCTCTGCCCGTTTCCTCCTCCCTGTGCCGTGAGTATGTGGTAGGGATGCCCCAGCCCCACCCCGGCTGAGTGGGGGCCACTGGCCCTGGGAGGAACTGCCATTTTATCAAGTACCTGCTCTGCTGCTGGCCCTGCGCCCGCCTGCTCACAGCATCTCAGCCCGAGCTCACAGGCAGAGCGTTGTGGGCAGGGCCAACCCCAGGGCTCTCCCCCACGGCTGCCTCGCCCCTTCCTTGTCTCTGCCTTGCTGGGACAGGTTGGGGTGGCCATGGAAGGGGCCCTACCTGGTGCCATGGGCCCTGGTGAACCTGGGCGGAGAATGTGGGTCCAGACCCCACCTGGAGTAAACCCCACTTCTTCCTCTTCTGGGCTGTGGCCTGATTTATTTCTGTAAACTGGGTGAGCGTGCTTTTGCACTTGAGTACCCCTCTTCCTAGAAGTTGGGTGGGTGCAGAAGGAAGCGTCTGTGCTGGATCTGGCAGTCCAGAATGCTCCCTGTGGTGTCCACAAGCCCGCAGAGGTGCACTTCTGTCTTCCTCCCCAGAGCCAAGATGCTGATGGTCACCAAGTGATGAGAATAGGGTGAGGTGCCGATGACCTGCGCGGGGCCACACCACCAGCTCCAGCCCTGTCTCTGTCCTCAGCACAGCTCTCTGTGTGTGAGTGAGGAGCCAGGCCTCAGGTTGCCCAGCTGGGCTTTGTCCCTGGACCCGGGCCACGTGGCTGCCTCCTTTGCCAGCGGGTCTCAGCCGATGCGGGTGCGACAGCGCAGGCTGCCTGAGCCAAGGCCGAGGCTGCACGGTGTGCCGCCTGCCCAGAGCCAGAACATGTGCTGGGGGCCACCCCGCTTCTGGCCGGTCCTCCTGTGCTCTGGCCGAGGGCGAGTTGCTGCTGCCTCCTGGACATGAGGTGTAGGACTGCGGCCAGTGCACAGCTCCAGCCGCCCAGTGGTTTGGCCTCTCGGGCGGGGACCCTGCCCTAGCGCAGAAAGGACCTCCTCCCGGTGCGGAAGAAGGACTCGATCTGCTCCAGTGACCGGCCCTTGGTCTCAGGCACACAGCAGCCAGTGAACGCCAGGTTCACCAAGCAGATGGCGGCGAAGAAGAAGAAAGGCACCTGGAGGCCGAAGGCATTCTGGGGATGAAGAGGGGGTGCCGGGTCACGCGGGAACCCAGGGTCCTCCCGCCCAGCACGAGCTTCATGGCCCCTGCTAGAGTTAGCCAGCCTGGAGCTGGGCACTTCACCCGCTCTTTCCCCTGCTCAGACCCGGGGCTCCCCACCGCCTCCAGCAGGAAACCAGAGGCTTCAGCGTGGCACGCCAGGCCCTCAGAGGCTGCGCACAGCCTTCCTCTCAGCCGGAGCCACCCTGGCCCGGGCCCTTGCCTCTCTCCCCCGTCCCGGCGCCCGTAGTTCGTTCTCAGCCCGTAGTTCATTCCACGGCCCGCACACGGGAGGCCTGCCACTGTAGCCTGGCTGGGAGTGCGCGCTCATCGCCCTCCCACCCACCTGCACTCTGCCTCCCAGCTGGCTTACCCGCTCTGGGTGCCCCCACCCCGCCCTGCCCCACTGGCCGCACCTGATGCCCTGGCTGTCCCATCAGATTCTCCCACGTGGGAGTTGGGAACTGGGACTCGGAGGGTCTGGTTGACTCCAGGGCCTGAGGGGGGTCTGAAAGAGGAGGCTGTGTGAAGCCAGGTGGGAGCCGTGTGTGTGCAGTCTGCCCACACAGACAGAAGGCCCGGCTGCCCGGGCAAGGGTGACAGGCGGGGCGGGCAGGCGTGGCCCTCGGGGCTCTGGTCCGACGCTGGCTGGGGAGGTCAGCCACCTGACTGCTCCTGACAGTTCCCTGTCTGTCTGCTGTGCTGAAAGGGCCTTTGCTGCTCTGTGTCTCCACGGCCCATGGCCTCAGTTTGGAGAGTGTGTGCTGAGGCTTAGGGGACATGATGGAGACGTCCTCAGTGCAGCCCCTGGCACCGGCCAGAGAGGGCCTGGGGCCCAGCACTCACCACCACCAGCAGGAAGGACTTGGTGAGGGCGAAGGCGGTGAGCCAGCTGACCAGCACACACAGCCCCGAGGCCACACCGCGGGCCCGCAGGGGCAGGATCTCCGACATGAGGAGCCAGGTGATGGGCCCCCAGCCCATGGCGTAGCCTGCGGGAGATGGGGACGGGCGGGCTCAGCCCCGCAGGGTGCGAGGGGAAGCCTCTCTGTCCCCACACCTCACACACAGGACGCCCCCGGCCCCGGCCCTCGTGGAGCCCCTGCCACACTTACCCATGATGAAGAGCATGGTGGCCAGCAGGGGCACCAGGGTGAGGAGGCTGGCGGGCGTGGCTGGGGGCTGTTCTGTGCCCCACAGGGGCGCACTCTCTAGGCCCACAGTGCTGTTGGGGGTCAGAGGTTTCGGACCAAAGTGGACGTACAGCCCCAGCGTCAGGTTGGCAGCGAACATGCTGGCTGCTGTGGACAGACAGGTGGCCCACGGCGGGGCCAGGACCCTCAGCGCCCTGTGCCCCATGCGGCCCAGTCCCCGTTAGGCCGCCTTCGTGGCCGCCTGTGACTGGTGGCTCCTGCCTGCTGCGTGTGGGCTCCTGTCACACCCAGTGTGTGTGTTGCTGTCGGCCTGTTTGTTCACATGAGCCTGGGCCTTTCTGGAGCAGCTGGTGCGTTGGGCCCTGCGAGTTGGGGGAGACCCAGGCCCCTCGGAGCTCCCACCGTGAGGGCTGGCACAACGTTCAGCAGCGGCTGAAGGAGCAAATGAGTTAAGTGTGGGTGGGGGCCCATGCTCACCTGAGATGAAGAGCAGGACCTTGCGGCCGGCCAGGTCCATGGTGAGGGCGGCGATCAGTACGGACAGGAGCCTCACCGCCCCCACGATGGCTGCATCATCCTTGGGGGGCTGCAGGGAGGAAGTCGCTGGGGCTGAGGGGCCCCAGCCTGCTGCTTCTCCATCCCCCCCTTCCCAGTTCAGGGCCCTAGGCTTGGCTGCTTGGTGCCAGGGGCTTTCTCTGGTCGCCCAGCCAAGCCCGTGGGGCCTCCTGGGCAAGGCCGTGAGTGCTGTTCCCACTGCACGGAATCCAGGCAGGACGCTGGCTGTGGAACTGCACTGTCAGTAATCAAATCTCATCTCCCTCTGAGCCTGGGACGCGGGGCTCACTGTTATCTCCATTTCACAGAGGAGGAAGCTGAGGTTTGGCGGGGAAGTGACTTCCCTCCGTGAGTGGCAGGTGCTCTGAACTTGGGATCTGTGGTGCCCTGGGTCTACAGTTCTACAAAACTGGTTTCCCCTGTAATTCTGCGTTTTTATTTTAAACATTACTCTGAGAACTGGTGCGTGGCACAGAAACAGTTAAGAGACTCTGACGTCTCCACCCGCACAGGCACCTGGCCCTGGCACAGAGCAGGCGCGCAGCAAGCACAAGCAGTGGCCGCACCGGGCGCTGGGGGCAGAGTGGTGTGGTGGGGGCTGGGCTCTCACCAGCAGGACGGCAGTGCTGTCGAAGATGGACTGCAGGTAGACGAGGATGGGCGTGATGCCTGTCAGCTGCTGCAGGAAGCGCATCAGCAAGGCAATGGCGATGGGCCGGTACATGTGGGGGTCCCGGGCCTCGGCCCACGATATGCGGCTGCTCTGGAGACACCAGGCTGCTGCTGAGGGGGCTGTGCTGCCCCTCCCGCTGCCGCCACCCCACCTGGGGCTGCATGGGGCTGGGTAGGAGGTGCCCTTCTTCCCTCCTCCAGGAAATACCCCGTGCACGGAGGCAACCCTGGCTCTGCGGACAGGCCCAGGGACCCCTGTGTGGACCCAGGCTCTTGGATGAGTGGGTGAGCCAAGGCAGACTCCTGCTTGTCAGTGCTGCTGGGTCCCCAGGCATCCGCTGCACAGCGCCTGTGCCCTGGGCCAGAGGCCCCGGCATCCCGCCGCCCCCACCCCCATTCCTGGAGGGAGACCTGTTGTTTGTCCTCATTTTCCATGAAAAGCAACTGAGGCTCGTAAGGCCGAGTGACTGGCCACAGCCCCATAGAGCTGTGGGCACCCGCCCCTTCACACCTGTCTCCGAACGTTGTCCTGGATCTGCCCAAACTCCCAGCGGATGTCGACATCAGCTCCTCGAAGCCAGGCCAGCGCCTGTAGCGCCTCCGAGTCCCTGCCCCGCGAGAGCAGGAAGCGAGGTGAGTTGGGCATGAAGCTGAGCAGCAGGACCATGATGAGCACAGGCACCTCCCCAGCCACCGCCAGCCAGCGCCACGGCAGCAACAGGCCTGGGGGTGAGGGTAGGGGTGAGGAGCTGGCTCTGGGCTGGGCACAGAGCCCCCTCCCGCGGGGGCCTTGGAGCGGCCTCATCTGCCCTCAAGGGTAAGTCCCAGGGCCACCTCCTACAGGAAGCCTACCCTGACTGCTCCAGGCCTCTGTGATTTTACTCAAGAGGGGCCCCAGGGATCACCTGGCCCCTGGCACAAGGCCTGGGTCCTTGGAGGGTCTCAAGGCCCATGGCAGAGTAACAGAGGGGTAGCCTGAGCAGCAAGGCCCACCAAACCCCACCAACCCCCACCCCACCAAACCAGCTGCACTCTGATCACTTGTCAATATGGACTTCCCAGTTAAGACGATTTGACAGGAAACATTCTGCTGTTAAAAGACAGTTTAAAGACTGCCAGACCAAGAGAAGTCCTGACTGCCCAGTTAATAATGGGGACTTGTGACCAGAGAGGGGCAAGGAATTGCCCAGAGGCACACAACATGATAGTAGCCGAGTCTCTTGCCTGCCAGCCCCAGGTTCATTTGGGAGCACGTTCGTTCCCTTCCCCCACCCATTTCTGCTCAGCGGCACCTGCCCCCACCCAGCCTGCAATGGCAGGTGCTTAGTACTTGCCAAGGGCGTAGAGGGACAGTGATCCGAACACCGCCATGAGCTGGGGTGTGGCCCCCAGGGCCCCACGAACACCTGGGGGAGCAATCTCAGACACGTACACCTGCAAGACACACCCCCGCCCCCGCTGAGAACACAGCCGGGCTCTCGTCCTGTCTGCGACTTACAGCATGAGCTCCTGCGGGCCTCAGCCGCCCCAACTGTCAAGTGGGCGGGTGCGCTCAGCGCGGACCTGGGGACGTGGGGTGGGGAACTAGGAGGTCCAAGGCACCCACACTCTGGCCTCTGCTTCTCCCGGGGGTCTTCATCCCCTGCTGGACTTGCCTGGCCCCTGAGAGGGTGTGTGGAGGGGTGGGTGAGGGGAGGGGTCCCGGGGAGGGTGCAGGGCAGGAACTTCCCTTTCCTTCCCATTGTGTTGCTCAATGTGGACTTTCTCTGATTGGGCAATGGGTCTGTCAGGACTCAGGGCAGGAAGTCTGGGGGGTCCAGAGTAGGGACCGCTGATTTCCCCTAAATCAGCTGCCCGGGTGTGGGTGAGCTGAGGCTCCCTGGCAGACACATCCCCACTGACCGGGGCGCTCCGGGGCCAGGAAGCCTCAGCTGATGGAGGTCAGGACAAACCCCAAGGCAGCGGGGGGGCTGGGTGGGTAGTCCTGGCCTTACCGGGATGCAGGCAGCTGTGAGCCCCCCGGCAAAGCCTGTGAGCGTCCTCCCCAGGAGCAACATCCAGAGGCCATGGGCACCCGCCATGAGAGCGTAGCCGGCTGCCGAGGGCACAGCCGAGAACATGATGCTGAGCTTCCGGCCCAGGAGGTCGTTGAGGACCATGGCACTGAGGCCCCCAGCCGCCGCGCCCAAGGTGAACACGGACTGCGGAGAAAGGGCACAGGGCAGATATGTCTGGGCACCCGGCTCCTCCTATGTCCCGTCAGAGCCTAGAGACAGCTGCTTTTCCAGGCTGTCCCAGGAGCTCGGGCCGCAGGACTCAGGCCCCAGATGGCAGTGAGCCTCCTGTCTCCAGCGGTGTGCAAGCAGCACGGGGACAACCATGTGTCAGGGATGCCACAACGGGAGTCCAGCCCTGGGGAGAAGGTGGGGCCATGTGTCTGATACTGTAATGTAGCAGACAGGAGAATTCTGTGATTTAGGGGCTGATTCCCTGTCCAGTGTAGCGAGTAGGAGCCAGTCAGTGACTTGGGCATGCTGCTTAGCCTGTCTGAGCCTCAGTTTCCTCAGCTGTCCTATGGGGAGAGCGGTAGCACCTACTTCATAGGGTTGGCCCTGGAGTCAGCCAGCTCTCATGTAAGGTGCCTCGCGCAGGCCTGGCCACACTAAGTGCTCGGTACACACTGGCTATTATTATGTTAGCTAATATGTTGTAATTATAAATTTGAGGCTACTAAGATTGCAGTTCTAGAATCTTGGGACTCTGAGGGCCATGCTCTCCTACCCACATGCCCACAATCTGTCCTGGAACCCTCCTTATCCCAGCAGTGCCCCTTTCCTTTGTACCTGATTCCCCTACCGCCCTCATCCAGGGAGGTGTCTGCTCTGCTGTGACAGCCCAGCTCTGGGTGTGGGGGGTCTGGGGAACCCTCAACCCCACCTGATGGAGACCTTTAGGACACTTCACCACCTGCTCCTTCCCGCCCTCTCCATCAGCTTTCACTTCCTCTTTTTATTTCAGGTCCATTATCTGGCCTCACTCCCCTCCCCCTCCAGTCTAGAGTAGGTGGGGGAGGGGCAGACCAGGGACCTGGAGGGGTCTCACAGCTGAGCTTTTGAGGGGTTCCTAGCTGGGGACAGAGCTCAGTGGGTCCCTGCTCCCCTGCTCTGCTCCTCTCAGAGGGGCTCAGAGCATTGCCCTTACCCCAAACCAGGATGCCTGGGTTTTGGTCAGACTCAGGTTTGGATCCAAGGAGTGCTCCAGGGCGGGGATGACGGGGGACGTGTAGACCAGGGCGTACCCGAAGCTGAAATTGCCCAGCACAGCAGCGAAGGTAGCCAGGAACAGCCTCTTGTTCTGCAGGGCCCTGGTGTGTGTGGGAGAGGCAGGTGCAGAGCCATCAGGGTCTTTGAATCCTGCCTCACCTAACTGCTGCCTGTCCTGATCACAGTGGTTGCCTGCTTAGAGGGTAGCGCTTGAAAGGTCTGGGTCAGTCAGATTGGCACCTCCCAGGCCTGAGCACCACCAGCTCCCTTGGGAAACCCCCAGGGCATGAGGGCTGTCGCCCCATAGCCCATCGTGGTGGCTGAGACACCGGTGGAGGAGTGCTATTCCCCAGTGGAGGAGGCTTAGTTTTTGCTTCCCGCTTTGCCATCTAAGGCTTGTTGCATGACCTTAGGCCAGTCCCTTGACCTCTCTGGGCCTCAGTCCCCCTGTCTCTGCCATTTGGGGCCTGGGCCTGCTAGTCAGGGGGACCAGATCCTTAAACAAGACGAGCTTGTCTGCGGCAGGAAGGGACCGTATGGACCCTTGGTGGAGACTTACTGAAGGTCAGCGGAGGCCCAGGATGGTAGCCAGCGGCCCGCTGGAGGGCACCAGCGCCATCCCTAGCCCCCACCCGCAGCCTCGATGCCAGAGACTCACCCGACTCCCGTCCTCTCCCTCGGCGACGGGGGCGTCCTTTCTGGGAAGGTGTCATAGTCCGGGCCCTCGGTTCCCAGCAGCGGCTCCTGCATGGCAAGCCTCTCTTGGCAGCGGCAGCTCCGGCCAGAGGCGCGTCGGGACGCAGCGGCTCTGAGCATCCGGCCGAGCCCGCAGCTCCGCCCCCCGGCCGCGATTGGCTGCGGGGCGGCCCTGCAGAGCGGGCGCTGGCCAATGGGGCGGCCGCGAGCGGTGCGGATGCTGGGGATGCGGGCGAAGCGACCGGGTGGGGCAGCCGGGCTTTCCCGGGGCGCGGGCTCGGGTGCGGGGCGCGGCCGGGCTTTCCCGGGGCGCGGAGCTGGGGCGGGGCGGCAGGGTTTTCCCGGAATGCGGCTCGCGCCTCGTGCGCCCCTGGAGGCCCCGGGGTTCGCCAAGCCGAAGGGAACCCCTCACGGAGGGAGACGCTTGAAGATCGTGCAGGGCCCTTTCCCATTCGCCTGTGTCCACATTTGGGTCGGAGCCGGGTATCAGCACTGGGGCGCAGACTGCATCCCGCCCCCGGGCTCAGCTGCTACAGGCAGGAGGAAACTGATGCCAGAGAGGCGCAGCAAGTCTCTTAAGATCACACAGCGAGCGGACGCTTGGCCCCCTCCGCAAGGCTGTGCGCTCCGCCTTGCGCTTGACTCCCCTCTGCCTGCCACATCGTTGTTCCTTGACGCGGTGAAAGCGGGCTTGCGAGTATCCGGGACAGCCACAGTTGAGGATGTGTGGGAGGAGGAGGGGGTGGCATTCCAGTGGGCGAGGCTTGTACTGTATTTTCCCTGTTTCTGATTGCAGCAGTAACTTGGGCTTATCCAGGTAGTAAGATAAAATTCAAAAATAAGGAAAGCAGAAATGGAAAATTCCCTGGAAACCCACTCTCCAAAAATAACTGAGTTGCTAGTTCCAGGTCTCCCTTCGGATTTTTTTCAGAAAGAAGGGCTGGATCAGGCTCCATTCTGCTGCAGGGGTGTACCACGTCTATTTTGTTTTTTAGCAGGTCCTTCGGGTTATTTCCAAATTTTAGATATCAAAATAGGAACAGGTTTTAAAAAGTTGTTATAATTCCCTTTTATTACCATTGAAATATAGCCATATTAGAACAGAGAAAACAGAGACATGGGAAAGGCACACCCACTGGCAGCAGCCTCTCCCTGCTGGCATGTTAGTGCTTTTCCTTCCTGTCTTTCCCCCATGTGTCTGTTTTTACATATTTGCCCATTGACTGTGTATCTGACACTTCACACTGTATTTAAAGCATTTCCCTGCCACGAGGGCCTCGGCTTTGGACCCAGGCACACCTAGTAAATAGTGACTCTTGCTAGAATGTTGCATAGTCCTCATGGCCATGTTTTGAAAACTGAGATATGACACATCGAAAGGAAGCTGGGCTGTACGAGGCCTTCCCAGGACAGATCCCCTCCCACCCCTATGTCCTCCTCCTGTCTCTGGTCTGTAGAAAAACTGAAGCCAAAGAATACATGTAATCAGAGAAATGGAAAAAATGCAGAAGCAAAGAAAAGCAAACAGGACGAAACAATAATAGTTCAGTCATTACACAAAGCCGAGGACCCGCAGGTCCTCCTCAAAGGCAGTCGGTAACATTCTGAGCCATAGCCTTTCAGCTGTTTTACAGATACTGAAGCCCTCACCAGGTGGAAGAGTTAACTACATGGCGACCAGACTGTCGCCGTGACATAAGCTGCTCCATCTTGCACAATTCCAAGACCTGGCCTCCAAGGAAATGGGAAAAAACTGACCCTGACGCTGAAGATTAAGTCTACTTAAAACCATCAAGATGATGCCAGTCAAGCCAATTTCAAGACGACTGTCAGATCTTACTGTGCTGTTCTGCAGGTAGCCCCCTCTTTCCCCCTGTGCACCCCCGAAATTCCCCTTTTAAAGCTCTTGCCCCGATTGGCAAAGGGGAAGTTGGCTTTTGGACACGAGTCCACCTTCTCCCTTGGTTGCTGGCCTCCTGAACAAAGCACTCTTTCATTTCCTACCAGCACTTGTCTCTCGAGTACTGGCTTTTGAGCAGCAAGCAGCCTAACCTGGATTCCATAACAGCATCTTAAAGGTACAGCTCAATGAATAAGCCTCGGTGTGCACCCTTGGAATCAGGCTCAGACTAAGAAAGAAGCTTCTAATTACCCTAGCAAGTCCCAGGTAACCCTTCCCAGTCAGACCCGCCCTCCCGAGGCCTCATGACCCTGACTTCTTTTACTGTGGACTTGTTCATCTTGCTCTTGGACCTCTTGCGTGGACACTGCTCTTGTTTCTGGCTCTTTTTCCAATTTTTTTTTCTTTCAAAGTCAGCTTTATTCAGGTGCAATCTGTGTACAGTAAAACGAACCCATCTCAAGCGTGTAGATTTATGAGCGTTGACGACTGTATCACCCAGCCGCCCGCCAGTCAGGACGCAGCACATTCCCATCCTCCAGCCGGTGCCCCCTCCCCACCCCCAGAAGCTACTCACTGTCGTCTGTGGTCGTAGAATAGATGTAGCTTTTCTCGAGTTTCACAGAAAGAGAACCTTACATTAAACGCTGGTTTTTCCAGCTTCGTCCACTCAGCGTGTCTGTGAGATTCGTCTGTGCTGTGTTGCCAGGGGTTTGTTCTCTTTTTGTTGCTGTGCACGAGCTCCATCCTTTGATGGGCATCTGGGTTTCATGGGGCTCAGGGCAAGCCACCCCTAAATATTCCAAAGTGGCATATTGATTATTTTGAATTAAAGTTACTTGAGAAACAATGGATGCAGAAAGGACATGCCGACCCTCCTCTCTGGCCCCCTGAAAGCAGGAAGTAAATTTCCCGTGTGGAAGACACCTTCCCCGCACCAGGAGGCAGAGAGACATCATCGCCAGAGACGGAGAATTCAGGGCAAGAGGCTGTGTAACACTCTGTTAAGTTCCTTCACTGATTAGTACTCAAGCCTGAAGTTTCTTTGTCTTGTCAGTTCTTCATAATTTTTTTTTTTTGCCTAAAAAGTAGAAAAGCTGCCTGCTTTGGTCATTTCTTTGGGTCCTGTAAGACCTCCTTATATATGAAATTTAAGTTGTTTTTTCCCTCCTGTTAATCTGTCTTGTGTCAATTAAATGACTAGACGAGCCGAAAGAAACCAGGAAGGGGTAAGGGGAAATTTCCTTCTCCTGGGCAGGTTATTTTAAGTTTGGGGGCTAAAAAAATTAAGCTGTGTGACTCTCCTCATAACTAACCCTGTCTTAACTTTTTAAGCTTCTTGAGTGGACGAACCTGGACTCGCTTATGAATCTGCTGTCATGAGCATTAAGGTTATTTCAAACGTTCTTGCTTTTAAAATTAGCAACGTGATGGCTACCTTTGCCCTTAAAAGGTAACTTCCTTCAGGACACTTCTGTGGTCCTCAGGCCCTTAACCCTCCCATCTTCTCTCCTGCCCACTCTCACCTGGGTCTGCCCTGCTGGGGAGCCTGGCCTCTGGGGGTGACGTGCAACTATCCCCCTCTTCCACCCTGCCGGTGCCTGGCACAGCATGGGCACACAGCCGGGGCCAGGAAGCCCCTTTCCGACTTGAATTTAGAACCTGCCCCTCGTCCTTAGCCTCCCCCAGCCCCCATGTAGGGAGTCTCAGCTTAGGGGTAGCAGAAAGCACTGGCCTGGGACTGGGGGCAGCTGGCTCTGCTGGGCCTGGGAAAACGGCTTTTCCCACCCTGGACACACCCACTCGGAGGCTCCGCCCCCAGCTCCAGCCCCTCCCTGGGGGAGGCCCCCTGAGAAGTGGTTCTTTAGAGGAAGGGCCCCTTGTGAATCCACTCAGGCTGCTGCTCACCGGTGCCTGCCCCTGGGGAACGTGGCAGCTCCGGGGCAGGCCTCTCCTAGGACTTGGGAGCCCCCACGGCTGGAAGGTAAACGTCCTGCAGAACTGCCAGGGTTGGGGAGGGGCCGGGCAGAGACAACTTCGTTCCCTGGACCTCGCTGGCTGACTGAGGGCACCAGAACTTAACAAGTCCAAACTATCCCTGTACAGAAGAGGAGCCTGAGGACAGGGCCTTGGGCTGCCATGACCCCCTCCTCCCAACCCTGAGGCTTCTCAAGAGGCCTGCTCCAAGGAGCCACTTCCTTTATGGAGCCTCACTTTCCCCATCCATAAGATGGGTGTGACCTGGTGCCCACTTCCTTTGCTGCCATGTCAGCAGAGAGAGGCTGGTGCCTTTGATACAGTTCCTCCTGCAGTTTGACAAAGGTCCCTCCAGACAGATCTGCTGGCTTCCCGCTGCCCAGGAAACTGGCCGAGCTGCATTCCGGCCTCCCTGGCCCAGGGCAAAAGGCCTCCGAGGAAGTCAGTGGGGCTGAACTTGACTGCCCAGCCTCCCATCAAATCCAGGGAGAAGGTGAGGAGTTGGAGGGAATGCCGGTAGCCCAGGGGCTGTCTCGTTCGGTCCTCATCCTCCCATGGTGGTCTCAGCATCCCCATTTTACAGAGGAAACAACTGAGGCTCAGAGAGTCACTGCCCAGGGTCACCTCTTGGCCTCTCACTCCTGCTATGTCGGGGTTCCTGAGGGAGGGGGATGGGAGGGCAGGCAGAGGATGGGTGGTCGGCCCCTTCCCAGAGGCAGTCCTGTCCCTCGCCTCCTTCTCACAGATGGGCCAGCCAGGGCCCCCTGGGGAGAAGGTCTCTGACACCCAGCTGTCCGGCGCTCCTGCCGTCCCTAACCGTGCCCCGGCCGATGGCATCCCTGGCCCCGAGGACTCGGACCTGGTGCCCTCCCTGACCTTGGCTGCAGCCCTGGTCCTGCTGTTCCTCCTGCTCTCAGCGTGGCTGGTGCGGGACAGGCCCCTCCAAGGCTCCTGCTAAGGAGGTTCTTGAGCAGGGAGTGGGGGGGTCCCGGGGCTGGGCGTGGTACAGGCAGGAGTGGCACCGCAGGATCAGAGCCAGGCATGGTGGTGGCCAGCTACCCCCGGGCCAAACTGCGACAAGCCCTCAGTGTGTGCCCATGGCTGCCCCAGTGAGTTCCCAGGAGGCCCCCAAGCACCCCCTTGACTGGAGGGCAGGAATGCGGGTGAGCCCTGTGCTCTGCTGCAGAAGGCCGTGGCTGGGGCCTCGCGCCCACCGTGGAAGGTGGGCCGAGAGGCCTGGGGCAGCATCGGCTCAGCTCTGTCCCATCCTGGTTTGCTGCAGGGCTTGGGCTCGGTCCCCATCCTTCCCTTACCTCCCTGAGTGTTGCAGATAAAGCCAGGTGACCCGTGGGTATTTGTGGAGTAAAAGTGAGCCATGAAATGAAGGTTCCAGCCCAGGCTCTGAGCGTGCTGGCCGTGCAAAGGTCGACAAAACAAGGCCCTTCGTTCCACACCTTGGTTTCTGCTGACATCAAAGGAGGACGGCAATACCTGCTTCTGGGTTTTGTTGTGTTCTGGGCACCAGTGGGTGGGCGTTCTGCGGTCGCCTCCGCAGCGGGCCGTCTCCCTCTGTGTCTGTTTCTTCCCCTCCTCCTGGAACCCAGAAAACCCTCGGAGGAAGCCCGCTCCCTCTCCAGGGCTGAGGCGGGATGCGCTGATCTCGGCCTCCACCTGGTGGCCAAAACCAGAATTACACCATCTGCAGTGCGATGCCTTTGGGTTCCCATCGGGGCACAGGAGGCGAAGGTGTTTTAACGTGGGAAATTTTGATTGTGGATCAGCACAGATCTCATTACCAAGAGAGAACTTCTCTGATCGTTTACTATTTATCTTCTTTCCCTTCATTTCTGATCTATATTCTCCTTAAGTCGTCAGGAAGGAAGCAGGGGGGTGCGGGAGAACTGTGCGCGAGGCGGCGGGGCGGGGCGGGGCGGGGCGGGGCAGGGAGGGGGTGGTCTCTGCCCGGGGTCGTCTTTGCCTTTCTGCCCCACAGCGGCCTTTTCTTGGGCTCCGGGCAAAGGAAGATGCGCGTTTCTGGGGGTGTGGAGGCCGTGCAGACCCTCAGGACTGGAGGCTCCAGACTCCCTGCCTCTCATTGAGCAAGTAACTTACCAAGACCCTTCCCGTGTGCCAGACACTGTGGGGAAGTGGGGTGAATGGACGGATGCCCAGGGAGCTTGGTGGCTCTGCGCTCAGTCCTACTCCTCCCCCCTCCTCCCTCACTCCTCCCTCTCTTCTCCTTCCCTTTCTTCCTCCCTCCTCCCTGGGCTGGGGGCCTCTGGGGGTCCCAGGCCCCACATCCCTCCTCACACCCTCCCCGAGGCTGGCGGAGTCAGAACAGAGCCCTCGGCCCCTCCCCTCCCGGTGTGAGACCCGTGTCCACCGACCCCAGGCAATCGCCCCCACTCCCCCCAGAGGTGGCTTCCAGTCTGGGGGGTGCAGGGAAGCCTAGATGAGCAAAGAAGCCATCGTCCATCCCCGGGGAGCAGGGTGGGGAGAATTCTCTCTGGACCTTGCCTGAGGCCTCGGCCCTGCCCCCAGCCCACACGGGGTGGGGCCGAGTGTGTGTGGGCCCCCTGCTGCATCTCTGACCGGCGCCTGAGAAAATGCCCTGTGGCTTCCGACTCGGTTCCAGCGGCCCCCTCCCTGCTTCCGCGGAGCCCCCTCCGCAGCGCCTGAGGCCGGCGCAGGCATCTGCGCGAAGCTCGTCCAGGAAGGAACTGCGTCCTCCGGGGAAATGTTGTTCTGTGTAATTCAGTGACCCATTTTGTAAATATTGTGGTTCCATTTGGGGTTTTTCCTTCTTCGCCTCCCGACACTCCCCCAACTCTGCCCCCCACCTTCCAGGGATGCCAGGGCAGCCAGATGCCTGAGGTTAGGAAAGTCTGCGCTTCCAGTGGGCTGGGTGTCGCCAAGGGTGACAGGATGGGCCCAGGTATGGGGCTGGTGAGCCAGAGAGTCCTGGCGTGGGGCAGCTGGCTGCTCTCTGAGCCCTTCGGCAGCAAGTCGCTGGGAGCCGGCAGCTTGCTGGTGTGCATGTGTGTGTGTGTGTGAGCACGCATAGGTGCTGGTGTGCCTGTGTGTATGCATGTCTGTGCGCGCACAAGTACGCTCATGTGCTGCAGACATGCACCACATGCATACGTGACACACATGCCGTGTGGGTGCATGTCTGTGTACACGTGCGTGTGTGTGCGTGTGCCCGTGTGTGTGCCTACATGCGTGCCTGTGTGTGCACGTGAGCACATATGCACCGTGACACCTGTATCTGCGTATATGTGCATGCACATGTGCGTATACATATAGGCGTGTCTGTGTGCACACCTGTGTGTGTGCATGTGCACTCATGTGTTTAAGCCACATGGCCTCCCTATGGGAGACTGAGGACGGAGTAGAACTGCCATCTTTCCTACTAGCCTGGGCATGGTCTGGTGGGTGTTTGCAAGGCAGGGTTAAAGTGGCCCCAGGGGGACAGGGAGGTGTCTCCTTGAGAGAAGAGGCTGTCGCCAGCTGTGTGGCCTCAGGAGAGTTCCACAGCCCGAGTCTCCTTTCAAATCAGTCTAAGGGGTGGTGGGGCGACACTGCTACCTCAGTTGCTTTCTGCTTACCTCCTAAAAGGGCCCCAGTTGTGTTTGGGGTGGCAGTGTATCTACCCGAAAATAGGTTTCCCTAGCAGCTGTGCAGCTGAGTGGCCACATGAGCTAGTTCTGGCGGGGGGTGTCGACAGGACTGTCCAGGGAGCGCCACCTTCCTGATTGGAGAGGTTATGGGTCCTACCTGATTCTCCCTGCCTGGAATCTAGTTGTGTCGCCTGGGGGCGCAGCAGCCCTCTTGCAACCAGGAGGTGAGAGCCCAGGCTAGGATGGTGGGCAGGGACGAAGCAGGAGCTGGTTCTTCGATGATGTGGAGCCCGCATGCCGTGCTGTGCTAGCTGGTTTTCTGTGTGTTGCAGCCTCGTGGGCTCCTGAGTGGTACATGGCATTGCCCCCTCCTCACCCGTGGATCAGGGGGCCTGGGGATGGAAGGGGCAGGCTCATAGGTGTGTTCTGGAGCTGGATGCTGGAGAATTGTCCTCAGAGGCAGGCGGGAACCTCTCAGGAGAGGCCCCTGTGCGCTAGGAGGAGAAGGAGGAGGGGATGAGGATGGCCTGGCCTGGCTTCCCAGTGGGAGGTGGGCACCTCCAGGGCCCTCATCTGAGACCAAGCACAGCCTGGATCCACGGGCCTTCCTCCTGCCCGGTGTCCTCTGCAGGGTGAGAGTGAAAGAGACAGGAATGAGGTGACAGGTGGAAATCCCCTCCTCTACCCAAGGAGACAGGAGAGGGGCTTGCACAGATGGCAGGTGGACAGGTGGGCAGACGGGCAGGTGCTCGGGGGCAGAGTCATCCTTCCTCGTGCCGTAGGGCAGCCGGTCCTGAGAGTCTGGCCCTGGCTGGAGCACTCTCCTGTCCTTCTCAGCAGAGACCTGGCCAGACACCCCCGGTGGACACTTCTCCTCGGGGCTTCAGCCATACATGCCTCATGTACCAAGTGCATCTTGCTTGGGGCACAGAGAGGGAACAGGAGAAGGCCAGGCGGAGGCTGACCAGTCCCCCTGCTGGCCATCAGCCCCTCTTTGGGTCCCGCAATGGGGACCCAGTTCTGATCCGAGTGATCTGGGTGAAGTGAGTTCTTTCCCCCTTGGCCTTGTGCTGGGAAGGGTCAGACCCAGGTGCCCAGCCCCGGCCAGGTGCACAGTGACCCCGGTGCTAACAACCCTGGGGTCCACACCGCGCACCCCGCTGTCGGGGGCCGGCTGGGCCTGCGGAGACTGCAGGGGAGGGCGGGGCGGCGGGGAGTGCGGCCCGGCCAACCTGGTGTTTCTGCCTCTTAGCGGCCTCAGCCAACACCCTCTCCCGGGACTCAGCCAACTATCTGTGGGCCGCTAAGTAGTGGAGCAGCTGCTTCTCTTGCTCAAGTCCGACATTACATTTTTTCGGATGGCTGGACACTTCCTGGTTTGCGGCGTGTGAGCGACAGCCTCGCCCTGTGCCGGCCGCTCCCCCGCGTCCCTCCAGCCTCCCCCTTCCCTCCCGGCCGCGGGCGGCGGCGGGGCTGGGCCGGGACCGCTCCGGCCCCTCGCCCAGACGGAGCCCACACAGAGCCTCCAGGGCTGCAGGTGGCCCGGGAAACCTCCCCTCGGTTATTTTTGGCCCCTGTGCTGGCCCGTGGACTCGCTGCCAAAAGCAATGACTGAATTTTCATCTTGTTTTGCTGACTGTTTAGAATATGTCAAAAATGTTCCACTGGGAGACCCGTGGCCACCTCCGGGGGTGGGGAGTGGGGCCAGGCCCCCCAGGACTAAGCCTCTGGGGCTCCCGGCGAGCTGGGGGAGGATGGGGGCCAGTGAGGGCGCTTGTCACAGGTGTCACTTGTTGGTGCCTCGGGAGCACCAGTCCGTGTGCAGTCGCCAAGAATCGCCCCCGCTCCCGTAACCCGGGGGGCTGTTCTCTTCCGAGGCTCAGAGCTGCTCTGCGACGTCTCCCCTCCGGGGGGCGGCTGAGGGGTTCTGCGCCCAGGCTCTCCTCCCTGTTGGCGGGCGGGCGGACGCCTTTCCAGCCCTTCTGTGGCGGGCAGGGCCGGAGGCTGGGCAGGTGGGTGGGTGGCAAGCAGAACCGGCAGGATCTACCCCCAGGGGTCTTCCCCTCACCTCTGGGGGGCCTGCTCAGGGCCACTGGACGACAGACCAGGTTTGGCACTTCCTTTGAAGTGTCCGCATCAAGAGGCCCTGGGGTTTGCACCCTGGCCCTGCGACTGCAGCATCCCTGCTGGGAACCGCCACACTGTCCTGGGGAGCTCGCTGGAGTCTGCCTGGGGGGCTGAGTCCAGGGCCCAGGCCCCGTCCACCACCTCCCCAGACCTCGGGAATGTCCACTGGCCACAGGCAGAGAGCGGCGGGTGGCGGTCAGGGCTGCAGCCCTAGGAGCCCGGTGGCCCTGGCCCGGGGGCTCCCAGTCCTGTTCTGGGAAGAGACAGGGTAAGGGCGGGTCACTGCCTGGAGGGCAGGGGAGATTCAGACCCTGACCTCTCTGCCAGCCTCAAGGCCCACCACAGGGAAGTTTCTAGAAGGGAGTGTGGGGAGTCTCCAGGGAGGGGAATTTGGGCTGGGGGTTGAGCGTGTGAAGGCGTGAGTACCCCAGCATCTCGGGACCTTGGTTACCTGCACGTCTTGGACAGCACCCCCTTGGAAGGGTCAGGGGTTCCGTTCTGTGAGGAGCTGACATCCGACACTGTTTTCTCTCCAGCTGTCCCAGAAGAATGCGTGCTGCCTCACCAGCCTTGTGTTCTGTCCCCATGGCTAATCCCAGGAGGAAGGCCAGGAGGCCGGGAGCCCCTACCCACACCACATACATAGGTGTTCGGACACGTGTGTGCACATAGACATGTGCACATGCACCCTGGTGTGTCCTGTAGTGCACGTGCACACATGCTGTGCACACGTGTATGTGTGTCAGTGCGTGCACGGGCACACGCATGTATGTGCACACACAGGCTTTAACAAAGTGACCCCATCCCCTGTGGGACGGGCTGGCTTGGTCCCCACGAGCTTTGTCACAGCATCCACACGGCCCTCAGATGCGTCTCGGGTGTGTGAGGCGCCAGCAGTGGGATTAGGGCCCGCCCCAAGGGAGCTCTGGGTCCAGGAGGGGAGACGGCTCCAGACCCAGCCTGGCACACCTCCTGGCGCGGATGGAGTGCCCTCAGCATGCGTGAGGCCCGCTGGGGTGGGGGTTATGGGGACGGGAGAGGCGGTTCCAGGGTGGGGAGTGGCTTGGTCCTGGGTGGGTGGGGCTGCAGCCAGCAGGTGTGTCTGGAGCCTGGGGCTAAGTGGGCTGTGAGAGGGGGCAGTCAGGCTGTGGTAGAGGGCAGCCTCAGACACTCCGGGCTGGCCTGAGTGTGGGCCCGGGACCCACGTAGATGACATGTGTGGGTCTTAAGCCCCTGTGTCTCCACCACCTGGGCCTGGCTTTCAGCTGGTCTGTCGCCCACGCATGGCTGCCTGGCCTTTCTAAGACTCAGCTCACCGGGGCCCGTGGTCACCGTCTCTGGGGTCCCGTGGGAGTGGAGGCACATAGGAACACACGATCTGGGGAGAAGAAATGTGCTCGCTGCGTGAACACATGTGTAGCCCCGCCCCTCCTGGACGGAGGTCTGTTGCCCCGCTCCCCACGGCCGGAGGCGTCGCTGTGCCCAGGTTTGGTCCCCGGTGGGCCTCCTGTGCCCCGTGGTCCCTCGCTGCCTGTTGACGTGATGCTCTTCAGGGTCGAGAGCAAATACCTCCATCTGAGGACGCCGCCCTGGCTTTCTGTATCCTGAGTCCACAGGCCCCCTTGGCCCGGACACTGCCAGGGCAGGAATCTTGTGACACTGGTCCTGTCTGTTGGCCGGGCCTTGCGGAGTGAGAAGCGTGTGCATGTGCGTGCAGCCCCGGGCCCGATGGCCGGGACCTGAGCCTGAGCCCCCGCGCCTGCCAGTGCGGGTGAGGCTGGAGCACGCTGAGGCCCACCTGCCTGCTGTCGGCGTCCACGGCGCTCAGAGCTGCCCTCTGAGGACCCCGAGACAGGCGGGGCGCCCTCGCCTGCTGGTTTTCCCTCTTCCATAGACTCCTATTTGTCAGGATCAAGGCTGAGTGCCCACGGGCCCCTCTGCCACTGCTGGGAAACGGGCCCCTCCCCAAGACAGTCCCTCCAGCCTCGGCTCATCTCCACCTTTCCCAAAGTCCAGACGTAATGCATCTGAGTTCATCTGGGGTCTGGCCCCGGCAAAGCGAGGTGGTGGTCTTCAGGTCAGGCACCCTCCCAGATGCACTTGAAACGAGGGTCTCACGTGAAGGCCCCCCCAGAGCTGGGTGGAGGCAGCCCCATGCCTCTCGCTGGGCAGCTCCCAGGTGATGGCTGGGGACGCCGGGCAGCCCTGTACAAGTGAGGGGGGCTGTCCATATCCGAGCATCCTAGGACCCAGCGCTTTCTCCTATCTGTCCTGGGTGCCTGGCGCTCCAGCTTACGGACACCCCTCCGAGGGAGGGCAGAGGAGGTGACTGGAGCTCTTCACCGTCTCTGCATAAGGTCAGGGCAGGACCCTTCTGGCTCGGGGCTTCCCAGCGCTCCCCCACCCTTCCCCAAAGCTGGCCGGCCTGGACTGCAGGCTCGACGGCCTGGAACAGGCCCCTGGCCTCTGGGAGGCTGAGCTGCAGCAGACTTGGCCTCCCCTCCGTCGGGAGCCGAAGTCCTTGCTGCCGCGCCGGCTGGGGAGGAGCAGCTGGCCTGGCCTCTGGGAAGGGTTCCTGGGGCCGGGCTGTCCCCACAGGGCCCCTCCTGAGCTCCTATCCACCATGTCTTGGCCGGGGCTGGCCTGCTGGGCGGCAGTGTGACAGACTTGAGAGTGAACACAGTTCCCCTGACCTAGAAGGCACTTGGGGGAGATGGCGGGGTGACACTGGAGGGACGGACATGGTGTCCGCGCTCGGCCCCCGAGCCCACTGCTGGCCCCAGGCCTGCCGGTCACCTGGGCCGCCCTGACCTCACACTTCCATTCCCTCCGCCGTAGCCGGGATGACAGCTGCACCCCCATCAGGGCCGGCTGGGACCGCGGGAGTTCACCGGGGAGCTGCAGCCGTCCGCGCGGGTCTGCAGGGAGGTGGCTTGGGCGGCCTTTCTGCTTGCCCGCTTGCTTGTGTTTCTCTGCTACGTGGATGAATGATTGGGGTCATTTTTTTTTAAGTTAAATGGTTGCTTTGAACAAACCTAGGATTGTTGTCCACCTGCATGTTGGTCACGTGGTAAAAAGGGACATTAAGCATTAACAGACGCCCCAGAAAGCGCCTCACCGTCACAGGCTGACCGGGCAGCGGCCGCCCGCAGGGCTCGGAGCCGGAGGCGAGGCCAGGCCAGCGGGCCGCGGCCCCGGTGCGGGGAGACGCACACGTGGATGCAAGACACCCTCAGTGATGGGTGAGGGACGGTGGGGGGGTCGCGGGAGGGCCCTGAGGGGGCTGTGGGAGAGCTAGGGCCTGAGCCGGGTCTTGGAGGATGAGCAAGACTTTAACAGGCGGAGAGCTGAGGAGGTGTCCATGGTGTCCAGGGGCTGGGAGGACCGTGAGCGCACAGCCCCCTCCACCCATGTCCACCCACCCCTCAGCCCCCACCCCCCACCCACACCCACCCATCTGCTCACCCACCCAACACACACACCTCCACGCACTCTCAACACCCTCCACCCTGCCACCCACATCCATCCCCCCACTCAGCCCCCAGCCCCCAAGTGTGCATGTGCGCGTGCCCGCACACACACGCACACACACACGGAGGCTTCATGGAGGTTTCAGGTACGTGCCAGGAGTGGGGGCTGCAACAAGAGGCAGAGCCAGGGGCAGGTGAGGCCGGCCTGCTGGGAGGCTAGGAGGAGGCAGGTTGGGCAGGGCCGGCAGCAGGTGCCGAGGGGGGTTGTGAAGCAGGCGCTCAGGCTGGGGGTGGCTGGTGACCTGGTCGCCAGCATCTTGCTCGGGGCGGGGGCTGGAGGAGTGGCAGTTCTTAACTGAGCAAGTCTGGGCCCACGGTGGCCCGTGTGAGGGTTCTGGGCACGGGCCACACCAAGCCCTCAGGCCCCAGCGGCGGCACCTGAGCAGATGGATGGGAGCCGCAGCGCAGGGTTCCAGAAGCCCGAAGCCCCTCCAGCTGTTCCCCAGCCCCTCTGGGGCCAGCAAGCTGCCCCGCCCCCGGAGAGCACCCTGCTCAGGGAGGGGGTCTGGAGAGGAAGCGCACGTTCCTCCGGTTCGGGGCCCTGCCCTCCCCCTGCTGCTCTGTCAGGCTGGGCCCGGGGCCAGCCAGCCCCAGGGACACGCCGTCCCTTGGCCTGGCCTCTGGAGCGGGGCCCGTGCTGGGAACATCGTCTGACCCTGTGTTCCAGGCGCGGCTGTGTCCTCAGCGTGCAGCTGTGCCCAGCTGTTCCCCAAGTGACATCATCCGGAAAGCCCACCCCTCCCCAGCAGCTCGGCTGACCAAGGGACACAGGTGTTGGGGCCCTTTTGGGGACCCCCGACCCTTGGAGTAACAGGAAGAGGCCAAGCCCTGCTTGGCTTGCAGAGTGGTGGGAAGCACTGACGTCCTGAGTGCCCCGGAACGTCGGGCTGACGCTTGTCCGCAGCCCAGGCCACGGGGTGGCTTTACCTGTAGGCAAAGGTGCTTGGGTTTGTAAAGTCAGGATGGCGCCGCCTGCCAGTGGAACAGCTCATAACTCCATCATCATGACCACCAGCGTCACTGGCGGAGGGAGGCCAGCCGGCCCCGTGACCTCTGCCCTCCCTGGATCCCGAGATACTCAGCCCAGAAGCTCTCACCTGAGTCCTCTGTGGAGCATTCACTTCACCGGGGGGCGCCGCGCCTCAGATCCTTCATCTGTGAAATAAAGGCGAAAGATTTCTGCTCCTGTCAGTGCGGCCAGTTAAGAACCTACAATTCCTCCCTTAAAAGCAGCTACAAACTCTGGATAAAATAAAAGATGTCTGGGGGGTTGGGGGGAACAGCTCAGTTGTAGAGTAAATGCCTAGCGTGCATGAGGTCCTGGGTTCAATCCCCAGTACCTCCATTAACAAAAAAAATTTAAAAGTTAAACTAAAATCAAAGATGTCCATCTTGGATGCTGTCTCAGGCTGGCTAGGAAGTCCGGAACCCTCGGGCCGGGAGGAGGAACGTGAGAGAGAAACATGGCATATGGAAGCTGGCTTTGCTTTGAAGTGTGGGGGCATCAGAGACCAAACAAGGGGACTTTATTGTTTATTGTGCCAGGGAGAGCCGCAATTTTGAGGCCCACCACCCCAAGCGAGGCTCCCTGCTGGCCTGGCACAGAGTTTCAGCAGGAGTGGTGTCAGGCCTGGGGGGACCTGGGTGTTCCTCAGCTGAGGGAGTGTGGTTTCTGGCGTGTGACCACCACCGACTGGCTGGCTGAAGCGGGGGGTCACCGATTGGTTGAGACAGGTTTGAGGCTGGTTCTGGTGTTTCTTGGTTGTGATGGTCGAAGAAAAGTCTGTCTTCTCTTTTTGGATTTGGAGAGCTGAAACTCTTCTACGCTCACAGGTAAACCAGAGCATCATTGTTCTGGATCTCTTTGGGCCGAGGGACAGAAGAGGAAGCACAGAGCCTGGTCATGTCAGGGGCCCGACAGAAGACCACCTCCACCCATCCAGGGTTCCGGAGGGCCCAACCTCAGCATCCAGGTCAACTGGAAAAGCCGCCCTCCAGGTGGTGCGTCTCCTGCCTTGGGGCCGAGGAGCGGACGCACAGTGCTGTGAGGATCCGGCATCACAAGCTGGCCCCGGGTGTGTGCGCGGTCTGAACTCAGGTTCCCTAACTGCCCCCAAACCTCAAACGAGGGATGTTTTTAGTTAAAAGGATTCTCAGACTGCAAACACTTTCTAAAGGAGCCTGCCTTTATCTCAAGTCTCAGAAAATGTGCACAAGTTTCCACGGCCCGAGTAAAAATTCACCATGGACACAAGGAAACAAGGCACATGAGTAAGAGCTGACAGAAACAGTAGGTGGTAGAGTCAGATCAGCCAAAAATTCAGACTGGGAACCAGCAGATCCACAAAACAAAATGAACATGTTTTACAGGAGAAATAAAAGGGACTTGGGTACACTGGCACCGAACACACTCCTGGGATGAAAAAAACCAGAACACTTGAAATTAAAAAACAAGAATATGAAAATGAATATATGTGTGTGTATGCATGACTGGGACACTGTGCTGTACACCAGATGTCGACACGTTGTAACTGACTGTACTTCAATTTACAAAAAGGAAATTAAAAGCCGGAGGATGGTGTAAGGACAGCTTAGACAGAGCTAGAGGCATTAGTGGCCTGAAGGATAAGGCCAAAGGAATTAGGAAGATTACACTGGGAAATACGAAAAAACTGAGAGAACAGAGTGAGAAGCCAAGGATGTGGCTAACAGGAGCTGCAGGAAATGAAGAGACCTCGGGGGCAGGGGCAGCGTCCGAAGAGCATTAAGGCTGAGGCTGTTCCAGATCTAATGAAAGGCAGTCGCCCACAGATGTAAGAAGCCCAACGACCCTCAGGCGAGATGAGTGCTAGGGCTCCACACCTTGTCACTTCAGAGTGAAAACGCAGACCATCAGAGGCCAGCAGAAGGCCTGGGAGCGGATCGGAGAGGAAGCACAGCGCACCGGCCAGGACAGTTACGCGGAGAGCCTGCTCCTCAGTAGGAAAAACGGGAGCCTGGAATAGAGAAGTGACGTCGTCAAAACCGCCGAGAGCAGAAGCCTCGGAGCCGGGAAGTCAGCACCCAGGGAGAAGGGGCAAGGCGAAGGCAAGACGGAAGCCAGGAAAGTGTTCCGCAAACAGTTCGCGCCGGAGGAAGTTTTACAGGACGGATTTGGGCAGAAGGGAAGTAAGCCCAGACGGGTGGCAGGAATGTTAGAAAGGATGAGAGGGAAAGAGGCTGTTGTCTATGTGGGCAAATCAAAACGGAAGTACAGGTGAAGAGACCACGTGGGGTTTAAATGAAGCCAGTGCAAACCCACAAGTAGTAACGGCCTTCAGGTTAGGGGCGGGGCATCGGAACGAAGTGTCGAGAGTCCCTGCCATGTTCAAGAAGAAGAAAAAGAGGGGAAAAAAAAAAAGAGAAAAACCCCTACGTGTTTATAATCAGAGAACATTGTACAATTGAAACAAACCAAAAAAAATTAGTAAGCACTTTTAAAAAATTTGGAAATGTTAATGAAGCTTATTTATAAAAGTTTTTTTTTTAAAAGAAGAAAAAGTACTTAGCATAGACTTTGATCAGCAACCACTGAAAGACTAGAAACAGAGTGAGTAAATTCGAATCCACCGGGGAGGAAAAAAACCGCAAGAATCCAAAAGAAGGCAAGAAGGGGCAGAAAACGGAACGTGAAAAAGACAGAAAAGGTGATAAAAATCCGTCCAACTACGTCGGCAATTACAATGTGCAGAAACTAACAGGACGTGATAGTTAAAAACCAGCGATTTCAGGCCGGGTAAAAAGGACCAAACCCAGCTGGTATTTTTAAGAAACGCGTCTAAAACATAAAGACGCAGAAAGACAGAGAGGAAGCGTTTATGCAAATACTAAACCAGAGGATGCTGAGAGGACTGCATTCACGTCAGAAAAATACACTTTCAGGCAGAAGGAACTGTTAGAGATAGCGCTTCATTCACGGCTTAATAATAAAACATCTGATTTATTGGGAACGTGTAACGATTCCTCCTTTGGTTACTTGGTAACAAAATCTCAAGATTCGGCAGAACTACAAGGTGAAATAACAAAACCATTAGAGGGGGAGATTTTTTTGAAAAACAGGTTTAGACGTGTAATGTACACACATAAGTCCACCCATGTTAAGTTCAGGGAGCTTTTGGTAAACCTGCAATTCTGTGTCACCCTCACTACACTCGGGGGCTTTGTCACCCCACCCCGGGCCCATCTGTAGCCAAGCCGTGCTTCCCCACCCCCAGCCCCAGGCAGCCGCCAGCCTGTTTCAGCATCCCCAAGGTTCACCTCTTCTAGAAATAGGATGCTTCTCTTCATATGGAATTGGGGTTGTAGCTACGCCACTGGGTGTGCCGCGGCGTCTCAGCGCGGTTTGATCTGCGTTTCCCAGGTAACTGATGAGAAGAAACAGGGCGCGCGTCTTTTCACGGGCTCCTCGGCCGTTCATAAACCTTCGGTGAAGTGTCTGTTGAAGTCTTTTGCCCGCTTCTTCCTGAGCGGCCTTTTTGTCATTGAGTTTTGAAAATGTACTTATACGCTCTGGATGCAAGTCCTTTACCACACGTGTGTTCTGCGAACGTCCCCTCCCTGTCGCTTGTCTTTTCGATTTTCGTAATGATGTCTTTTGAAGGGCAAACATTTAAGATTTTGACGGAGTCTAGTTTATGAATTTTGGGGGATGGATTGCATGTTTGGTGGCGTAGCTCAGAATCTCTGCCTAAGCCAAGGTCGTAAGTATCTTTTCTTCTGTTTTCTGCTAGAAGCTTTCTGGGTTTTGGAGTTATTTTAGGGGTAGAGTGTGGCATAAAGGTTGCGTTTCCTCTTTTCTGGGGACGTCTGTCTGCCCCAGCTTCCTCCGTTCCAGAGGCTGTCCCTTCCTGAGTGCGAGCTCTAACACCCCTCTCAGCAGCTGACAGCAGCTACTCAGTAAGGATGTAGGAGATTGAATAACACAGCCAGCAAGCTTGCTCTGACCCACTCCTCCAGAACGTGGCCAGCAAGCAGGCTTCGCAGGCTCTCGCAGGGCAGCTGGGACCACTGACCCCCACGGGGTCCTGGGTCAGCCGTGGCCCGTTGTGAAGCACTGGCTGAACTCAGCGCCAGTCGGAAGCCAGTAAGAATGATGACAATAAAGGAGAAGGAGGAGTCCCTCACCAGAAAGTGACGTGAGCGCACATCACATGGGAACCAAAATGCCGGCGGCTGGGAGGCCCAAGAGTCAGCGTCAGACTCCTCCCTCCTCCCTGACCCACCGCCTTCCCACCTGTGCGGGGCGCTGGCCAAGAGGCTTGGGACGAGGAAGTGATCACGGGTGCGGGAGCCCCTCCAGGCTGTCAAGTCCGGCGTCGGGGTGGTGACCACCGTTCGTAGGATGCAGGCATCGCGGGGCCCAGGCGTGTGCGGGGGAATCAGCCAGCCCTTGGCGGCCTCAGAGGTGGCCTTTTGTGCGGATGTCTCTGTCCCAGCTAGAAGCCTGAGGCCAGAGTGCCCCCACTCTGCCCCTCCTCTCCCACCCCGGGGAGTCAGGCTGCTGGTCTGAGCCGGCAGCTTCCTGGAGCTGCTTATCAGCTGCTGCTTTGAGGCTGGCGGCTGCGGTGCGGGGGGCCGGACGCTCTGCCAAACACCTTCCAGATGTGACCACAGCTACCTGATAGCCTGGCTCCGGCTGGGGCCCTCGGCCAGCAGGCTCCTGTTAGCCGAGCTGTTAGGAAAACAAAACCTGGTGAATGCACGAGAGGCCCGCCTTCTCCAAGGGGAGAGCAGGGGCGATTAAGCCGGTGCGTGGTCTCAGGTCCAGGCTGGCCCGTTCCTGGCCTGCGGCCCGTGCGGCCTGGCCCTGAACTTGGGGCGGTCACCGCCGTCCACTGGCTGCCTCCTGGCTGGGGACCTCCGTCTCCCCAGCTGGAGGGGCTCCCTTGAGGACTGGCTTGGACCTGTCATCCTGTTTCTCCACAACGCACGTGGTGGGGCTCTGGGCCAAGCCGCTGCTCACGGCCACACGACAGCACGGCGCCTTTTTGCTGGTGCGATGGAGGGTCCCGTGCGCCTCTGCAGGCCTTCCTGAGCCGGGCAGGTGGTCTGCGGTGGGGGGCCCAGGGGGAGGTGCCGTGACCGCCATCGTCCCATTGGACGGCCCAGCGGACTAAGCAGGCTCCCTGCTTCTAGAGGTGTTGGGAGCTGAAGTCACTCAAGGTCACATGGCCCCTGGGGAGTGGGCACTCCAGAGCCCGTCCCTTTCCTGGCACATGGGCTCAACCACCCTCTCCAGGTGGATGGGTCAGCAAGGGTCAAGGCCAAAGCCTCTGAGGTCACTAACTAGCCATCTACCAAGTGTGGGCCCTTCCAGGAGCCGCCAGCCTGCCCTCAACAAGACAGACATGGAAAAACCCTCCCATTCATTCCTTTACACACGTGCTGAGTGAGCTCGGGGAGCAGGGTGCCGAGTGGGGCGCTCCGGCTGGCGCTGTGCTTCCAGACTTCAAAGGGTCTCAGACGCCTCCCGACCTCTCTGGGCATCAAGCTGGCGTGCGTGGTCCCTGCTGCCCTCTGGGCCAGCCTGTCCTCACCTCCCGCCTCCCCACCCCACCCCCGACAAAGGACACAGGAATGCGAGAGGCCAAGGAGACTGGGGGTGGCCTGCACTCCTGCTGCTTTACAAAACCAGTTCAGAAGCTTTGGACAATTACCTTGACGCCCTCTCCCCAAATGCAGACACGCTTCCCGGAGCCTGAGAGGAGGCCAGGGGAGCAGGCCAGGGTCTGCCAGCTCTGTTGAGGCCACCGCCTGGCCCCTTTCAGGCCACCCTCTCCTCCTTCGTCTCCCTCCCTCTGCCCTCGCCAGGCTCCCTGCTGCCTCCTTCTGGACAGCAGCCTCTGGTCTCTCCCAACTGCCTGCCTTCTCTGGGCAGTGGGACCCGACTCCCTAAAGTCCCTCCACAACAGCGACAGCCTTTTAGACCCTCGGGACGCAGCCCACCCACTCACCTAGCCCTGCGCACAGCCGTCCCAGCCCTTAAGCCCCTGCAGTACCCGCAGGGACCCTATTTGATCTTCCACCCTCTCTCTGGACCACTGACCCCCATCCCTCATTCCTCAGCCCTGTCTCTGCTGCCCTCCCTAGACTGTGCGGACTGAGGGTCTGCTGGTTGCAGGTGAACCCGAGGGGCCAGGGAAAGCTGTGTGGCTCCCGGTGGCCACTTGGGAAGGTGGTGGTGCTTCATCTGAGCCCAGTGCGGCCAGCTGCTTCCTCCGTCTTTGAACCTTGAACTTGCCGGGCTGGACTCTCTCCATCTTGTCCTGGCGCATACACCAGCGACGGAAGCAGGGGCAGCCCCGGGGACAGCACCTGCCTCTCCATGGGGTCAGCACTGATTTTCTCGCTGCTGTCAGGAAGGGTGCAGGAGGTCGGGGAGAGAGGGTCAGGGCACAGGAGACAGTCAAACTGGAATTGTGAAGCCATCCCAGGTGAGGCCCAAGAGCCAGGTATCTGCACACTTACGTGGTTCAGTCCACTTGGCTTTTCTAGTTTCAGTCTCCAGCCTGCCTCTTCCAGGCAGCCTGCCTTGCTTAACTCCTGAATCCATAATAAACACTTGGTTTGAAGCATTTTGTTTTCTTGTCAGATGGGGGTGTTTGGCGGGGTGAATGTCCCCTGATGGTAAGGACCCCTCTACTACATCCTGGCTTGCCTGTGACCATTGCTAATGAAAGTAACAATGACGCCATTTAAAACATACTCTGCTAAGCACTTTGCATTCAATTATCTCATTTAATCTTGGCAAAACCCGCGTGAAGTGGGCATTATTACAAATGGAGAAACCGAAGCAGAGAAGACTAGGCAATGGCCGCAGAGGGGAAAAGAGCGCCGGGCGGCACGGCCCGCAGGCCTGCCTCCTCCCCTCTATGCCTGACCGCCACCACCAGCCCGGCCCCCTGCCTCCTCTCTGCCCTCTTCACTCTCCCAAGACCTTGCCAGTCCGGCCAGCCTCTGATTTAGTTCACCCTAACAAGCCCGAGGGGCTGGCGGGAGAGGCTGCCACTCCCAGTCACAGGTGGGGACACCAGGGGCAGAGGCTGGAACAGCCAGGCCCCCAGGACACGGAACCGCGAGGGGGTGGCCAGGACAGCAGCCAAGGCCCTAGGTGCCACATGCCCTGTGTCGCTCGCTGCTAACCCTGTTACTCCAGTTAACCAGCGAGCCGGGTTTTACACCCTGGGGCTTACTGCCGACTCTGCAGAATCAGTCTTGCCCACATACCTGGCCCTCCTCCCTCAGCTCCTCCCGCCAAGACCCTGCGGCTGAGCCCCGGGTGAATTCCTGCAGCAGCGCTGGGCACCCAGCGCTTCCCCAGCTAGAATCGCAGCTCCGGAGCGGGACAGGGATGGAGCAGATGGGGAGCTGTAAAGCCTTTTTTAAAGGGGCAATAAAAGTTTTGGGTTTCAGATGGTCTTGCTGGGGAAGAGAATAACAGAGACAGGAAATTTCAGTAGCAGACACGACAAAGGCCACAGCACGCAGACGGCCCTCAGACGAAAACACCTCCGCTTGTGCAAACAGAGGGCGTCCTGGCGGGGGCCCAAGCCTTCCCCGCGCCATGCCAACCTCGCCCCAGCTCCGGGGAGGCGGAGGGGCCGCTACAATAGACTGTTTTGTCTACGTTGTTGTAAATGTTTATAATAATTCTCCTTTCGGGCCGCCGGAGGTGTGCGGCGCCCTGCCCCCCACGCCCCCTCCCCGACCGGGCTCTGGGTGCGCACGCGCAGGGAGGGGGCGTGCGCCTGGGCCCAGGGCACATCTGCTGCTTCTGCTCCTTGCTCTGTAGGCTCTGGGAGGCTGCTGTGGGGTCGCGCGCGTGCCCATCCACCCCCACCCCACCAGAGCCGCAGCCAGAACGGGGCGGTGCAGCCCTCTGCCTGTGCCACTCAGCTTAACCCCGGATTTCCAAACCCACGTGTCGGGGGCGCTCCCCAGCCTTTTGGTTCCTATAGATGCACTGCCCACCCCTCTCCCCCACCCCCCGCCGACCCGGGTAGCTGCCAGCCTCAGGGGCTAGATGCCCCATGAAATACAGGACGCTGGGTTACGTTTAAATTTCAGAGGAATAGGGAGTCAGTTTTTAGTATGTCTCCTGCAAATATGGGAAAAATTTTAAAACTGGGAAAAATAACTGTCTGTTGTTTATCCGGAATTCAAATGTAACCTCGCATCCTGTATTTTATCGCAACCCTACAGGTGTGGCTATTTGTATTTAAATTAATGAAACTGAACTGACGTTTAATGACTCAGCTCCTCCTCCGTTGCACCAGCCCCATTTCAAATGCTCGGGGGCCTGTGGGCAAGTGGCTGGCCGCCGTCGGGGTGGGGAGCATCTCTCCCATTGACGCAAGCGCTGGGTGCAGTGCTGTTCTAGGACTTCTGGTACCATCTAGGACTATGTTTTCGGATGCTCACTCAAGGAAATTTCAAGACTCAGGGACCCGTAGTCCCCCATTAGGGCTGTGGGGGACGGGGAGTCCAGTCTGGAGCCTGAAGTGGCCCGCGATGGCCTCAGAGTCTCTTCCCGGCACCAGGTGCCTGATTCTCAGATTCCAGGGACGTGAAGACCCCAGGGCTCCGTGACACTGGGGCTCAGAGGTGTTCGACTCTGAAGGCGATGCCAGTGGTGCTTGTCAGGCGGTTCTGGGTGGCTTCCTTCCCTTCTGTTCCCCTTTCTGGGCAGTCCCCTCCTGGCCCTTGGGAGGAACCCCCAGGATGTCAGAGTGGGCCTCTGAGCCAGAGGAAGATGCCTCTGGGATGACTGGCAAGACCCCGGGCTCAGCCACAAACTCAGTGGCCAATGTCCAAGGGATGAGGGCCAGCTGCCAATACCGCTGGCCCTCAGTGTCCTCATCTGCAAAGTGGACTCAGGCCCCACACCCGGGATCCTCTGAGGGGTCTCCGTGGGGGCCGACCCTGGTCAGAAGGGGTGCAGTCGGGCCTGGAGCCCGAGAGGCAGACGGGGCTGAGGGCTGGAGCGCGCCTCCTAATTGTCCATGACTTACAGACTTGGCTGGGCTCCCAGACAGCCTCATAAATCAGCGCGGCCACAGTGAGCAGCCTGTTAGCGCAGCCCCTCCGCGCTTGGCAGGCCCCTTGCCTCCTCCCTGCTTGGGAGCACCCCGCAGCCTCCAATTTTCCATGTGCTGCTGCAGAGCTGGGAGCTGGGGTGTGCTCGCGGGGGAGGGAGGGGGTTGGGAGGGAGGTGCTAGGGTGGAGGCGGAGGGTTGGGGGAGGGAGGCGACCGGTGGAGGCCAGCCACCTTGCAGATGTCATGTTCTACCCCTGCGTGGCCCCCGGAGCCTGCCCCTTGCCTTACTGCCTGGTGCTCCTCTGGGGAGACAGAAGGCAGGACCAGAGGGGAGAGCCTGGTTCCAGGACGTCTGTCTCTTCATGTGTCCCTGCGCCCGTGTGTGTACGTGTGTGTGCTTGCATCCCTCAACTTAGACCTGCCCCCCCTCCTCCGGGGCCCAGATCCGGCTGGTGGAGGGGCCCCTCCGTGTCCCGTGCCATCTGCTCTCCCGTGGGGACATCTCTGGGTGGAGGGCCCTGAAGACGTGGGGCCTCGGCTTCTGCCCCACTCCGAGGGCCTGGCGATGACCCTCAGTGCAGGTGTCAAGGACCTCGTGGCCGCTCTGTTTTAACCGGCTATGGGGACAGAAAAGGGCTGAGCCAGGGCAAGATGGCGAGTGTCCAGGCCCCCAAGACGTGGGACCACTGGGCAGCCAGGGAAGCTGATAGATGGGGGCCTGGCCAAGGGGTCCGCCTTGTCCCCAGCCTGGGTGCTTGCACCACCTCTCTCCCGGCCCTCGAGGCATGGATGAGGTGACTTTAGGACAAATAACGCGCCGCCCGACTGGGTGGGTGCAGCTGGGGGTAACTACACCGTCTGGAAACACAAACAGGCCGCAGACAGGTGTAGGTAACTTCCTGCCTGACAGATGTGCCCGGGTCATTCAGGAGGCTGGGGAGGCTCAGGTCTGTGAGGTGATGTCTGGGAGGCCCGCCCCCGCCCCCTCACCCCCAGGGCCAGTGCAGACAGGCTCTGAGTGGGAGCAGGCGGACTGCCGCCACACAGCCGCGAGCCCAGCCCCGTGAGGCCGGCCCGGGGGCCTGGCGGCCACTACTCCGGGTCCCTGTACCCAGGCCCACCTTCCCACGCTGGGCAGCTGCGGGCAGGGTGGGCCCTCAAAGGCCCTGAGTGCACTCCAACCGTGGGCACGGGTCAGCTGCAGAGCACGGTGGCTGGCCTGGTGTGGGGACCGGGGGACAGCAGCTGGGCCCAGCTCCACACTCCCCAGCTCTGGGCCTTGAACGCGTCATTTACCCTGACTTGTTTGAAGAATTAGATGAAATGACGAATGTGAGAGTTTGGGCACGCAGTGAATGGAAATGGTTTGATTCAGGGACCTGGCTGGATGGACAGCCAAGGGGCAGGCAGGCCTGGGCCGGGGACAGAGCAGCCCTGCTGGCCCTGGCCCGCTCAGAGCCTGAGGGCAGAGGTCAGGAGAGGCGATACCAGTTTCCAAGAGGAAAGAGATGGTGTGGGAGCATGGGGACCATGGGGCAGGCGGAGCCACAGCTGGGCTACAGCCACGGGGAAGGGGAGCTGGGGAGGACAGACGCTGGCTGCAGGCGGCTGCAGGCGCCCTCGTCGGTCCTGACCTTGGCCCACCAGAGAAAGTTCTTTTCTTTCCAGAGGGCACCTAGCACCCAGGAGAAACCTAATAAGTGTGTTTTCAAGAAGCACTCAGCAAGGTGCTTCCCAAGTCCCTGGCACCTCTCAGGCTCTGAGAAGAGGTGCTTCCCGAGGTCAGGAAGGATGGAGAACTCTCGCTGGGCCTGGGCCGGGGCAGGGCTGGGGCCTGGAGCTGGGGGTGGCGCACAGTCAGATGCAAGCACTGCAGAGGGTGGAGCAGTCCAGCCTGGCGGGGGCCCCTGCGCTCCCAGCCTTCTTGTTGACCTTGGGCAGCAGCAGGACGAAGGACATGGCCAGGGCGCAGTGGTAGAAGCTGTGGACGTAAGTGTACTCCCAGTCCTGCGGGAGCAGAGAGGACCGGTCTGCCGCCCCCGCCCTCCCCAAAGCCCATCTCTCCGACTGCCCCGCCCCGCCCTCAGCCCTTCAGCCCCGTCTCCAGCGCAGACCTGGCGTGACGGGGCACCTGCCACGCACCACAGGCTCCTCCCGACCCCCTCACTTGTCCTCGAGAGCCTGCCAAGTGCCCTGCTCCAAGAAGCCTTCCTTCACCATCCAGCCCATGGGGGTCTGCCCCCCACCAAACCCCTAGAGCACCGAAAGTCAGCGCCAAGTCCCCGGGCCTTTGACGGCACGGCTGGGGCTCCTCCCTCCCCATCCCTCTCCTCTCCCCCCACCCCCTCCCTTCCTCCATTCCTCTCTCCTTTTCTCCTTCCCTCTCTCCCCCATTCTTCCCCCACTAACATTTCTCCTCCCTCTCCCCCCACCTCCAGGTGTGGCTCCAGCCGCAGCCCCCTTCTGGGCTGTGCCCCTCATCTCACAGGCAAGCTCTGCGTCCCCTAGCCCCGCACAGGCAGTGATGCTGGGCGGTGGGGGGCCCTGGGGACGGACCGCACCCTGACTGGAGGGGCACGGCCGGGGAGGGGAGGTGTCAGTGGGAGGGCGCGGCCCGGCCCGGTCAGCCCCCGGCCCAGCAAGCTGTGCTGACGGGCCCTGTGGATGGACGGGCTGCTCCCCCCGCCCCCCGCCAGGGTACCTGGAAGAAGAAGCGTAGCAGCAGGGCCAGCGCCCCGAAGCAGAGGCCCGGGCCGACCTGCTGGGCGTACACGCTCTTGTCGGGGTACAGGCGCCTCTTCTCCTTCATCTGCTGCAGCTGCGGGGAGGGGGCCAGAGGGGCGCTCTCAGGCCACAGCCTCGGGAACGGCCACCCTGGGCCGGCTCGGGCGTTGGTCCTGGGCACCCACGTCCGGGCGGCCTCAGGTGGGAGGTGGGGCTCAGGGAGACCGCCTGCCGTGTCCGGCCCTATGGCCGCAGGGCCCGAGGAAGCCGGCGCCTGGCTGGGCGGGCCGGGAAGCCCTTGGGCCATCTGGCCCCACAACGACCTCCTGCCCCATCTGCCTCTTGGGGTGAAACAAGGCCATCCTTGCCCGTGTCCAGCCAGAGGGCCCCGAGGGGCCCAGACCCGTGGTTATCTACAGCACCGGGGTGCTGGAGGTGTGGGACCGGCCCGGCGTGGCCACGGGGGCCGCGGGGTGGTCCCTGTCTGAGTGGATGGACCCAGCATCGCACTCACTAGACACACCGCACCCGCACATGGAACCTGCCATTCCCCAGGGGCTAAGCTTAGAGCAAGGCTCAAGGAGGTATTTAAAAACACCGGTTCACATACTCTAAAAAGACGAAGTAAATGTGGGTCCATATCCCCCAAACCCGGACCTTTGGGGCCAACGTGTTTCAGAAAGCAGAATGCTTTGGGTTTCAGCAACAGGTGAACGGCCACACACTCTGTGGATGGTGGACGCCGCCGGCGGGCAGGGCTGCTCCCACCGACGGCACCGCCCACCCGCCCACCCAGCGGATCACACAGAGACCCTGAGGAGCTTTGTGCTGGGCCAGGGCCGCCTTGCCAGCGAGTGAATTCTGAATCGGCACCTGCAGTGGCACAGGCGGGGTGTGGGCCCAGCCAGAGAGTGTGGCTCCCCGGGTGCAGGCGGCTGAGGCCCGGAAGCCCTCCTGCAGCCAATCCCGCGCCTTCGCCTTGGGACGAAGAGCACCTGCCCCAGGCGGCGCGCTGGCCCGGCCCGGCCCGCGGCCACCTCCACCCGGCCCTCTCTGCGCTTCCTCTCCCTGAGAGCGGCTGCTCCCCGCCGGGGCTCGAGAAGGACGAGCCTCCAGGAGAAAAGTCTGCCCTCCTTCCAGGAAACAAGTGCCCTTGAAAACCCCAAATAAACTCCACGCTAAATGGTCTAGAAAACGCCATTTGAGCCCCAGATGGAGGGAGCCTGGCAGCCCTCTCGGCTCCTGCGGTGCTTTGTGGGGACTCCGGTGAGCGCCTGCTATCCTGGCTAACTGGGAGCCAGCCGGGATTCAGACCCCGGCCAAGGAGGAGCCGCCCCCCAGGGCAGAGCAAGCAGCCTTGGTCCCGCTTCCCGCCAGGGAGCCAGCGAATTACCAGCCCGGAGAGCTCTCCGTGTTTACGCGTTCCGGAATGTTAATGAACGTGGCCCTTCCCGCCCGACAAGTCAGAGCCCAGCACACTTCCTCTCCCCTCACAGGGGCTCCGCGGCCTCGGGGTCAGCCCAGGGCCGGCCGCGAGTCCCCAGGATGCAGGGACAGAGAGGCCCCTTCCCTTCTGCTGCGGAGCCGAGTCGGAGCTTGTCCTTGCGCTTGTCCTGCCGTGACCTCGTGACTTCGCTGAGCTCCCTGGGCCTTGCTGCTCTTGGGTGGGGGTAATCATGTTTATTTATTTATTTATGCTTTTTTTAAATGGAGTTACTGGGGGTTGAACCCAAGACCTCATGCCTGTTATGCTCTCTGCCCTGAGTCTCGCTGCCTTTACTAACCAAACGGCAAAAGAACCCCCCTGTTCCCTGCGTATAGAGAGGAGTGGGGTGTGCCTGGCAAGCACCACCACCAGGCCTTTGTTTTCCCTCCCAAGGCTGTGCGGTGGGTTGGTGGACACCTCTGCTCCCTGAGAACTGCCCTCTTGCTTTCCAGGTCCATGGTCCCCACAAGGCTCAGTTCCCTCCCTGCTCTGGGGGCCCAGGAAACGCCCCGGGCCCCCCCTGCAGTAGCATCTGTCTTTCACTTGGGCTAGTCTGAGTGGGTTTTGGTCCTTCCCGCCAGGAGGGCCTGGGGACCAGGTGTGACGGGCTGGTGGGGACCAGGCCCCTGGGCGCCCAGTGCAGTGTTGAAAGTCCAGCTCAGGAGCTGCCTCCACGCTCCTGTTGACCTCACACTACATCCTCCCTCCACATTTGAACCAATTTCAAGGCTCATCCCTTCCAGGACGTCTTCCTGGGTTAACCCAGGCCACTTCCAACTGATGCTGCATCTCTAAACCAATCATTCTGTTTGATGACAGGAATAATAAAGAACAGCTCCTTTTTGTCGAGCACATTAGGAGCCAGGTTCTGTGCCCGTCCTTAAGATGCGTCATTTCAGTTAATCTTTGAACCAACCCTATGAGGTAGGTACTGGACAGTAACACCCACTCTACAGATATGGAAACTGAGGCAGAGGGGTTAAGTAACTTGGGTCAGGCCCAGAGCGAGTGAGCACAGACATAACACGAACCAGCTCTGCGTGGCCGGGGCAGCCAGCGATCACTTTCTGTGTGTGAGCCGAGCCCCCACGTCCAGCCTGCCAACGTGGGGAGGAGGCAGACAGAGACCCCAGGGGAAAGAGGCGCCGTCGAGGGGGCGCGCCGACCGGGAGGCTCACACGGCACGCACCCACTTGGCCGCGATGATGAGGACAGCCGCGCCGATGGGGCCCGAGTACACCCCGTAGCCCCAGCGGTCGTGGTAGGTCCGCACGGCGATGGTCAGGACTCCCAGCATCACGAAGGTTGACCGTTTGGGCTCGTCGAAGTCGGCCAGCGCTGCCGGGGAGACAACGGGGTGAAGTGAGGGGCCTCCCGCGCCCTCCTGGCCGCTGCTTCCCGGGGAGGCCCCCCTTAGGGGCCAGGGGTGGCGTCCCCTCAGCCAGGGAGAACCCATGGCCCAGCCTGGTCCCTTGGAGGTCGAGATGGAGCCGGATTTAGGGGACAAGCAGGCCGCTGCCCTAACACACAGATCAGCACGTGGGTGACCAGAGCGAATCGATCCCAGGGGACCAGTGGGACAAAAACACACGGACCATGGCCAAGCTGCGAGAAGGACCTGGGTCCTTCACGGAGCCTGCGCCAGGAGCAGGGCCCCCGTGTGGTGGGGACCGTGTGTCCTGACAGCACGAATCCAGTGAGTGAAAGAAGCTGCCGAGCAACGTGCCTGTGACTCATCCTATCTTCAGAAAACCCGAGCTGAGAATTGTGTGCGTGCCTGTGTGCGTGAGCCCCGAGAACAGCCCGGGGGACAGACCCTGAACAGCGAGCAGTGGCTCCCCAGGGGGAGGGGAGACAGGCAGGGGACTTCCCTTTTTTCCCCTCTATGCCTCTGCTCAATCTGTCAAAATAAACCTTTACTAAATGCACAGTTTTAGAAGGTTATGATAGATGAGAATCAAGGCACGTAAGTACTGGAGGTAGTCGTTCAGAGATTAAGCACCGCTCTGAACCCCAGGTAAGGAAAGGGGTTCTCAGAGAAGAGGGGCAGGGGCGGGCAGTCAATGGGGCTCGGCTGAGCGGATGGTGGGCGGCAGGGAAGCGGATTCCGTGTGCAGGGCTGGGCTCCCGGGGCAGCCACTCACCCATCAGCGAGACCCACATGCTCAGGGCCGTCCCATAGACACTGAAGTACTCCAGGACGTCGAGGCGCAGGAAGCAGAGAATGGACAGGCCGGGCCCGTTGCAGGCGTGGTAGAGCTGCCAGGAAACACAGATGGTCGATCGGCGGTGGGGGTGGGGGGGTCAGAGCAGTGGAGCCCGGGGCCAGGCCTGGGCTCCGAGCCACAGCCCCGTGAGCCAGGCCACTCTCTGGCTGCAGGACCTCAGGCGAGTCACTAAATGCCTCCGTGCCTCTGTTTCCCCATCTGAAAATGGGTGCACTGTAGACCCCCTCCCCCCGTAGGGTCCTGTGGTTGAAGCCTGCCGAGCTGGGAGCCCTACAACACCCTTCCTTAACACCCGGGTTTGCAGAGGCCACAGCCTTTCCCCGTGGGTGCCAGTCTGCTCTGCGGAGGCCTGTAGGTCCTTGCTTCTCTCCCATGAGTTACCCCCTGATGACCGGACGTCTGATGCCCTGGGGGGCTTGTAAAGGCTTGGGTGCTAAGCAGGCCTTGCGAGGTGCTCCCCCAGCGGGTCTGGGCTGGGGGCGGAGACCTGCTTTTTTCAGAGGCTCTTGCACTGATGCCGATGCCGCCGGAGTGACGCAGAGTTTCTTCTCCTGCACACACTGCTTTGAGAACCACCGGCCTGCAGCTCTCAGTTTCTGTTTCTCTAAACTGAGGGAAGATGGCGGAGACCTCTGCAGGTGTCAAAGGTGGCGGCGTTCTCATTTTGCCCCTCCCCACCCCCGGCTCCTACGGTTCTCTCCTTGATAACTTGTGTCATAACGAATTTTAAAGCAAATGCCTGTATTTTCAAGGCAGCCAGCTTATTTCTTACAGAAGACGACTCTTCCCTTTCGCTTACACATTTCATCACTGTAAGTAATATTTAATTGCATGATGTAATTATTTTGACAAGTTCAAGGGCATAAGCAAGCGCGGGGACCAGCACAGTCGGCTCTTGGTTAGCCCAGCTTGGCAGGATGGGGAGGCGTGCAGCAGAGCAGCCGATATTTGGAGGTGCCAGGGACATTATGGGCAGTGGGAACCGGAAGCCCTGGGTCACCTGGTGAGTCGAGCAAGTTGGGGTCGATTTAGAGCTTCTACTGGTTACAGCTTTACATGAGCTAAAGCTAAAGAGCACCTAGGAGGCATTAATAGAGGTATAGTGTCTAGAATAGGGTAGGAGATTCTGCTGCTCCTCTCTGGCCAGACCCACCTAGAGAACTATATCGAGCTTTGGATGCTACACCCTTTGAAGGGGCACACTGGCAAAGAAGAGCTTAGAAGAGAGGAACCAGGTGGTGGTGGATGTGACTAGCTCAGGAAGGAGAAGCTTCAGGTAGGGTGTGATCAAGGTGCTCAAATCTCTGGGCTAGAGGAGGGAAGAGGACCCTTGCTCCCCATGGCTCTGGCAGGCAGAGCCAGGCCCTATGAGGCACACGGATCTTCTTCTGCCCTCCTGCTCCTTTCAGAATTACATCTCCCCCTGAGCCCCACAATATAGTGTCTCTGTCCCTGTGCCTCTCCTGTGTAGCACAGGTCATGTTGTGTGATTACAGATTTAATCGCTGCAGGATTCTGGACACTTTCTGGGCCCTGTCCCCCATCTGGCTCATCCCTGCCATGACCACAGCTCCTAGCGTGGAGCTGTTTCACAGTCTGTGTAAGTAAGTGTTTGCCTGTGTATGCAGGGACAAGGAGGCAGGGTTTGGAGTGGTTTGAAGGAGAGCTGGCCCAGGAGGGACCTCTCCCGCCGGGCCCTCGGTTCCCCTCTGCTGAACAGGTGGGGTAGGTTAAGATTCAGGGAGCAGCACGGGCTTCTGTGCCAGCGAGGCCTTCCTCCCTCTTCTGATCATCGCAGAGGGCAGAGGGGGCGGTGCTGGCGGGGGTGGCATGGGGCTGGGGGCCCGGCAGGAGACAGCGCAGCCTCTGGCAGCTGAGCCAGCAGGCCCTGGCCGTGTGAGCGCAGACTAGCAGCTGACTGCCCTGGGGGTGGGGAGTCCTGTCAGAGGAGGGCGAGAGCACCCGCTCCGCAGCGGGGGCCAGGGGACTCCATGTGACCAAGCACACAGCACGGGGCCCAGCACAGGAACAACTGTCGCCGGGTGGTCCTGGTGGGACACAGAAGCTCCGTGTGGGAGGCCGAGCCGGCCACAGTGTTGCTGGGGCTCTGGAGGAAGGGGCAGAGTGTGTCTCTGAGGCCTGAGGACACTTGTCACAGGAGGCAGCTGCCCCTGCCGCTCTGGCTGGGCGGGGCAGGGCTGGGTGGGCCTCTGAGGCCAGCCACCCGGGCAGCTGTGGGGCCAGCTCAGCCCCGGCAGGGAGGGCTGGCCTGGCGGTCACTGTGGTTTCCTGGGCTGGGTCTACCACGGGCTTGGAGGACAGGACCCCGGTCCCTCTCCTCGGCCCTAAGGCCCTTGTACCTGCAGAGAATCCCCTGTCCGTTCTAGCCCTGGTTTCTCACCTGCCAAGCAGACCCCCTGGACCTCACCCGCACAGGGGTCCTGGGAGGAGCAGATCTAAGCCTTGAATGAGCTGGGAAGTCCTGCTGCGGGGAGGGGCTGCCTGCGGTGAGGAGGGCCCGTGACCTTTCGTAAGTCTGGCGCTGCCCCGTGGAGCCCGGGAATGCTCGCCTACCCCACACGTGCTTCTCCCGGGAGCTGGGTTTAATGAAGGCTAGGCCTTAGAGGGGCCCCTCTGGGAGTGCAGCGACGAGGGTGGGTGGGAGGAGACTCGGGGGAACAGAGACAGGGAGGTAGGAAGGCACTAAGACACTGAGAGATAATGGATGGTTGGATGGTTGATCCGACAGGTGGCTAATGATTAATCAGATGTAAAAGTGATGGATTAGACAGATAGTACATAGGTAGGTAGACAGACAGACGGAGAGAAGCTCGAAGAATGGATAGAGCCAGAGAGACACATGGAGGGTGAGGGGACGAGAGCTAGAGAGGAAGAGACCAAGACACTTAGAAAGAGAGTGAATTCCATGGGGATATAGCTCCAGAAATCAAGAGAAAACCCGACCCAGACTGAGAAAAAGAAAAAACAGACACAGAACCAGGAAGAGAAACACAGAGGGAAAGAGACCCACAGGGAGATGGGGGTGGGGACAGACAGGGGAGCCGAGAGACAGGCTCGCAGACATATAAATAGAAAGGGAAAGGAGGGTCCGGAGAGAGACGTGGGCCCCAGAAGGAGCGAAGCCGACGTGAGCAGGCCCTCCTGAATGGGGGCCAGCGCCGCCGGAGTCCTGGAAGCAGAGTCACCTTGCAGGCCCCTCCGCCCCGCTAGCCCCGGCCCGGCCCAGGAGGTGGGGGGAGGGGCAGCTGGGGCCAGGAGCAGGCTGGGGTGGTCGGCCAGCGGCAAGGAAAGGGGAAACTTGGAGGGGCTCGTCCCGGACTGACGGTCCCTGGCCCGTTGTGGGCTTGGTCTCACTCACACCAGTCCCAGCACAGGCGGGGAAACAGGTCCGGGGAGGCAAAGGGGGTCCCCCAACCCTCCCTCCTGGTCCTTGGGCTCTTTTTTTCACCTCCCAATCACTTTTCTTCGTCACCAAATACAGCAAAGTGATGGAAAGACGGTCCCGTCCTCCGTCTCCGCTGCGGGTGGTACTCTCCCCAGGTTCCCGGACTTACCGCCACAAAAAACATGGTGAAGAGGTAGACCATGGCCTCCATGTGGAACCGCCTTTTGGCAGCGACACTGACAGCGGGGAGGAGGGCCAGGCTGCTCAGGGTGGGCAGGAGCAGTTTGGCCACGAGCGTCCCCATGGGCTGGGGAGGAAGGGACGGGTTGGGGAGGAAAGGTGGGTGCAGGCCTCCCGGGTCCCCAGAGCTGGGAACAGAAAGGGAGAAGGCCTGCTCCTTCCAGTCGGGGCTCCGATGGCAGCTGTGGTTCAAATGCCCTGGAGGGAGGCAGGGATATGGGAACACATGTCGAGCAGCACGTGGAGAGGGCCCAACAGCTGATGCCCCACGTGACCGGCACTTGTCTCTGGGTTTTTTTTGGACTGGCTAGAGTTGTTGATTCAAGGAAACCATAGTTCTTTTCTAGGAGGCAGCAACTTAGGAGAACAGTCACTGTCCCCAGTTCAGCTACTACCCACCCTGGCCCTCTCCCCAGGGCGCCTGGGAGCCCAGAAGAGGGTGGATTTTGCTGCTTGAGTCACGTGTCCACAGGGGCCCAGAGGTGAGAGAACCCAGAGATCAGCTGATTCTAACCACTCAAAGGACCTTGTAGATAAGTTTCACAATTTACCGGCTCACAACGTGCTTCGCGCTCGCCCACCCCTGCCCCAGACAGGTCTCCTTGGTGACTGAACTAATGAAACTAACGTTCTTTCCTACTTGGTTGCAGAGTTTCAGAGCTGAAGTACGCAGACCAGGACCACCTCTACTGGCGCTCCCGACGCGAGGCTGATGCGACTCCGCTAGGCATTCCTTGGCCTTCGGGGAGTAGCCTTCCTTGTTGAGGAGGTCTTGGGGGGCCGGCCGGCGGGGCGCCCCGTCACCCCCCGCGGAGGGATGATGGGAGGGTGGGAGCCACCCAGGCCGACTCTCTCCCCGGAGTGACTGCGCGCTTGCTTGCTTGCTTTATTTGCTGCCGGCAAAAGAACAGCCTTTATTCTGTGTTATTTTTCATCATGATACAATGACGTTACATGCAACAACACGCACAGGTTTGAAATGTGCCATCTGACAAGTCTGGTAAGCGTGCACAGCTGTGCGGCCACTGCGGCGTCCCCTCGGCTCCTTTGCCACGCGTGCCCCGGCCGCGGCAGCCGCGCACCCAACTGCCCGCACGGAGGGACGCGTGCAGCGCGCAACCTTCCGGGCCGGCTTCTTTTCCTTCCCTGGGATGTCCCTGAGATTCGCCCACGTGTGTCAAGTGGCTTGTTCCTCTGGCTGCTGTGTGGGCGGAAGTCCACTGCACAGCTCTGTCGGATCCCGTTCTCCTGGGAATCGGAATCTGGAGTATGGGGAGCTCCCTCACACCTTTCCAGAACTCTCCTTTCTGCCAGAAGTTGGCTGGAGCCCATTTCTGCTGTCTGCAGTGGAAGGTCCTACTCGATACATCTGGTCATTCTTTTGCTCAAGTGCCTTCCAAGGCACCCACAGCCTTCGGTGTGAAGTCCAAGCTCTCGAGGAGATCCCTGAGCCATCCGTGCCGGCCTTTTCCCCCAGAGCACACCCTGGTCTCCACCCTACCCTCGGACCCCATCCTTCCTCCCGGCCTCCCTGCCTCCCTGCCTCCCCTGCAAGAACACACTTCTTCCTCTTCTGATGTGGGTGGGGAAGGCTCCCCGCCGGGCTCGGCTAGCGGAGGTGCTCCTGTGCTGGGCCCAACGCGCCACTCCCCCCAGCCCATCATCCACCCCTCTGCGCCGCGCTCTTGGTGTGGGGCTGCCTGGATGGTGTGCCCACCACTCAGCGGGCCTGCTCTCTGCCCAAGCCGGGAGCCCGAGCCTGGCACGTGGCAGGTGTTCGACAGACACTGGCTGAATGAATGACTTTGTTAAAAGAATGAATGAAAGTCCAGGGAGGTGGGGCCGCTGCACATTTCAGTCTGGCACTTAGGAGCCCTGTTCCCTCTCCAAATGGAAAAACCAGATCCTGCAGTGTGTGCGGCTCTGGGTAAGAGGCCGGCGACCCCCTGCAAGCTAGTTGTGGGCGTCCTGGTCGTCCCTGCCCACCCCTCTGCCCAAGCCCCGGCCCCAACCCCAGACCCCAGACCCAGCTTCCAAGAGGAGTAGAAATCGCGTGGTGAGGAAGTGGATTAGAGGTCAGGTGTTTGGAGAGAGCTCTCTGGAGCCATAACCCCACTCAGAAGCAGGGAAACATTCCACACTTGGTTTTGTGCATGAGTGTGTGGGGGTGTTTTTTTGCAGCTGTGAACTCCAGGGCCAAGGCTGCAAGCTTGGGGAAGGGAAAAAGAGAAGGGGGGAGGTGGTGGGGGAGGCAGGGGCGGAGGCGCACATGTGTTGTAGCGATTAAGGAGGAAGGGGGCTGAGGAGAGGCTGCCCCAAAGCTGGGAGACAGGTGGCCAGGCCGGGGGCAGCCCGAGGAGCCCCTGCAGAAGGGCTGGAACTCCAGCAGCCCTCTGAGGAGGGGGGCAGAGTGCAGGACGGAGGTGGGGGTGAGGCCTGCGTGTGGCTCCCATCCGAGACCTGGCCGCCTGGAGACAGACCAGCTGGCTGGGGGGAAGGCGTCCAGCTCTGAACAGGACTGAAATGACCCTCGGTTCTCGCTGGAGCCCGGGAAGGGATTGGCCTGGCGAGCTGGGAGGGGGGGGCAAAGGAGCAGGAACAGGCCCATTGCCCTGGGGCTGTTGCTGCCCCTGGAGGCGTGGGGAAGGCAGGCGCAGGATTGGGCTGGGCTGGGAGCGGACTCGACCTGGGCAGGCTCCGAGCCAGCCGAGACGTGCGCTGGCATTCCCCGTCCTTCCCGCCTCCCGTGGCCTCCGCCTGCCAGCCAGCCTCCAGTCCTCCCCACCCCCACCCCACCCCTCACCTGCTGGTGCTGGGCCAATCCGGACCCCACAGGCAGCACGCTCTCCTTCTGCCAGGATGCCCTCATGCGCTTGCCTCTGTGTTCACGTCGTGGCCCTTGGCCCCCCCGGCCCCGCTGGGGTGTGTCCTCTCCATTCCAACCCCTACCCCACCGTGTGTGTCTTGAAAACCATGCACACACACAGATGTGCACTCAGGCCAGCTTGTGCCAAGCACTGTTCCTACTTCGTCCTTTTGGGCTCTGTCAGCATCTGGAGGTGGGGGGTAGCTGTCTCTCTCTCCCCGTTTTACAGAGGAGGAGACTGAGGCCCAGAAAGCAGTGGAGACCGGCTCCTGGCATGTGCTTCTAGCAAGGCACCCATGCTGGTCAGCCTCTCAGACCACCCTGACCGCCCCTTCCAGCCCCGGCCCCCAGGCAGCATCCCTCCTCTCCCCAGCAGGTGGCGCTGGTCCCAATGGGACCCGGCAGGGGCCAGTCCTGGGTGGGGTGGGGGGGCCCATGGTGGGGCAGCCACAGCCTGGGGAGCAGGGAGTGGGAGCCGGCCCGCCACCCTCCCCTTCCCTCGCCCCCCTCGACCGTGGGGCAGGCCGGTTTTATAGAGGTGCTGAAATGCCTGGAATGCCACACAGCTCCCGCCTCCCGGACAGCTGTCTGTCTGCTCCGCCCGGCCCAGGATAGCAGGGCCAGCTGCTGCATTTGCATCCTCCAAATTCTGAACATGCGACCCACAGCTCCAGGTCACCCCAGAGCACATCAGCCCTTGCAGGCCGGCTCTCTGTCTAGGGATCCTCTGAGGTGGCCCTGCAGCTGGTGGGAGGGGCTCTGGGAACTGACACTCCTGACGCCTTCCTTGGGGTCCCCAGGCTGGAGCACCATCTGGGGCCTTGGCAGTGGGAGTTGTGACAGCAGTTGTGTCGTCTTCAGCTAACGGCTGACACTTAGCCACTCAGGTTACCTTGGCTCCCAAATACCTGCCAGGTGAGCCGGGCGAGGGCTCCGCCTCCCCTGAGCTCTGGGGCCTTGGTGTGCCCTTTGCCCCCGTGAGCCTCAGTTTCCTCATCTGCCAAATGGAGCACCCTGCCTCTGCCTCATAAGGTCAATGTGAGCACAGTTGAGTGTGAGGAGCTCGGAGAGGTGCTGGTTTAGGAAGTGCTGGGTGTCTGCTAAGCAGCAAGGAACAAACACGGGGCACTTCAGGCGAATGCTTCTCTGAAAGGCGGCCTCGCCGTCCACTCACGGGGGAATGGCTGCCCGAGGGACCCAGGGCTGGGAGCGGCCACAATTGACTGAACTGCCTCTGCGAGGATGGGAGACTGGGCGGAGGTCCTTGCCACCTGGCCTTCCTTAGGGACAGGTCCCGTGGCAGCGGAAAGGCTGCTGGGAAGGCACCGATCTCTGCTGTCCCTGTAGGACCTGACTCCCGTCCAGCCGGGCTCGGCCTGAGGCCTGGGCAGGCTGTGAAGTGCATCCAGGGGCCCACACGGATGCGGCTTCTGCCAGCGCCGCTGCCCCTCGCCCAGCGGCCGTCTGTCCCTGGCTCCGCAGCAGGAAGCTCACTTCCCAGCCACGCCAGGGCTTCTCATGGCCCCATCCTTGCTCCAGATGTGGGGACAAAGGAGCTTCTTTCTTGTGGATTTTGAGAGTGAGGAGGCCTAAACTCCCCGAGGCCCCCCATTTGAACTCCAAGCCTCGACCTTGTAGGACATGCAGAGCTGGGGAAGGGGGGTCCTTCTGTTTTGAGGTCCAGCCTCCGGCACACTGACCCCCAGCAGTCTGTGGGGGGGGTTCTTACCGAGCAGCCAGTCTGGGCCCGGAGCTGGTGTCTGCGCTGGGCTGGGCGGGGAGCGCACGAGGAGAGACTGGCTGCTGGGCCTCTCCCGGAACCGGCTCTCCTGCAGTCCTGGCCAGCCCCCTCCAAACTGGCCACGTGGTCCTTTGGTGGCTCAGTCCCTGTTAGGGGCAAGAGGTCTGCTGTCAGAAGGTGCCCGGATGCCCGCAGCTCAGGGTGGGCAGTGGGACATCGGGGCTGGGACAGGGTAGATGTGTGTCGTGCTGGCTGGCCTCTGGGTGCCGGGGTGAGGACCCCCCTCACATGGGCTCTGTCCAGTACCCGCCCTTCTGAGCTCCGTTCTGGACCCGTGGCTGCACAGGAAGGGCCCATCTCCCAGCATGACTGTCCAGCCACTGGGACCCCCAAGCCGGTCAACCCCGGCCCACGGCCCCCCCCGCCTCGGTCTGTCCTGCCCCCAGGCTGGCTTCTCCCCTTTGTTTCCTACGCCTCTCCCCGCCTGCCCGCAGAAATGTGCCCGTTTTGCTGCTTCTTAGCTCCTCCTCAGACATCCGGAAAGCTCCGGTGGAAAGACAATCTCCTTCTGAAGAAACAAGTGTCGCCAGCGTCCCCAGCCAGGGTCACACGGAGTGGAGGGGACATCTCACCCTCACCCCAGAGGACAAGGAGCCACCAGACAAATCCACCCTCTCGTGTGTCGAGCGTCTTCTACGTGCTGGGCTCTGGCAGGCGCCGAGGGTACAGTGTGAACCAGGAGCAGCCCCATTCTGTGGGGTCCCAGACGCAGTCCGGGGAGATCCTGCCCAGTGCGAGAAGCCAGAGCAAAGTGTTGGCCACCTGGTGGGCTTCCTGGAGCAGGTGGCTTCTGAAGGTCATCTGGAGGACCAAGCGTCCAGATGGGTGGGAAGGAAGAGCTCCAGAGAACGGGGAGCAGGAACCCAGACGGGGGCTCTGAGCCGTTTCTTTCACTGACTCTCCAGGCCCCCGGGGCATCTTCTGGGCTGGGGGCAGCAGTTCCGAGGGCTGCTTGGCGACCCGTGGGGCTCAGTGCAAAGTGGGGAGCCCCTTGCTCATGAGGCGGGACGAAGCTGTCTCCCCTCAGGGCCTCTCCTGAACAGTGGGGTGTTCTTATTTGCTGTTAACACTGTGCTCCTTCAGGCAGGGGGAGGTCACGCAGTGAGTACCTGGGCCCCCGGCCTGAGACTCAGTCTGACTCCGGCTCCCCGGGGGCAGAGGGCAGTCCTGACAGGTGCAGGGGGTGGGAGGTGCTCCGGCGGGAGCGCCAAGCCCCCAGGCAGCCTCTGCCGCCCCATCTGACATCACTCCTAGAACACAGATTCTAAGCAAACACAATCAAACCTTCAAGACGGTGACGGCCGAGCATGAACCCCGAGCACGGCCTCTTCTGAGCAGGCCTGGGCTGCTGCTCTGGTTACTCACTGTGCAGCCGGCTGGGGGCTCCTCAGACACTCTGGGTACTGCCTTCCAGGCCTGGCCGTGACCCTGTGTGGCCCGAGGGCACCTAAGTCCCCGCCAGGAGGCCCACCCCGAGCAGCTCACCAGAGCTGACAGCGGCCCCACGCTCGGCCCACGACGAGGCCTTCAGAGGCACTTCCTGCCTGTGCCGGACTCTTCACGGCCACCCCGCCCGCCCCTGCCAGATTCCGGGGGTCTTCAGGGGCCCCAGAGGCCTCCCCTGACTCTTGATGTCCAAAACCTCCAGGCCACCAGTGGACCCAGTGTTGGTCACAGCTCCCCATGGGTCTGGAGTTTGGGGCCCCGCTGGTGTCCCTCCGGGTCGGGGAGCCCCAGCTGGCTCCGGACAGTAGCAGGTAGGTTGGGTGGACGTGTGGCAGACCCAGGTCAGACACCTGCTGGAGGTGTCAGGGCCAGGGGTGGCATTCAAGGCACTGTCCTGCTGAACTGAGAGCAGGAGCTGGGATGTTTGTGTCGGCTGGCTGCAGGGTCCCTCCCAGGGGAAACCGTTAGTCACCCTGGCGCTGGCTGGGTGTGGAGCCAGCGATGCCAGGAGAGCTCGGGACTGTGCCAAGGGATGCAGAGCCCTGACACTCGGCTGGTGGCAGAGGTCCCAGAGTGAGAGCGGTCAGTCGTGCGTCTGTGAGGGGGTCGGGGAGTGTGTGTGCGTGCGCGCCTCTGTGTGTGTGCCTGTGTGTGTATGTTGTGTGCATAAGGGTGTGTGCACCTCTGTGTGTGCTTCTGGGTGTATGTGAGAGCATGTGTGTGCCTGTGTTTGTATGTGTGCACGTGCGCACACGCGCATGCACCAGTGCTGCGTGACAGGCTCCACCGTGTCTGTGCTTCAGCACACCGACCCCAGGGGGCAGCACGGACCTGGGTTCGAGTCTTGGTTCCGCTAAGCATCCCAGGGGCCCCAGGAGGAAAATGAGACGGATAAGACCTGCCCCCCGGAGGGCTCTGGGGAGGGCGAACATGCTATAAGAGGCCTCCAGATTGAGAAGATGTGATCCGTGAGGGCGCCGGGGTCCCTGATGTGCCGCTTACCAGGTGGGTGACCTTGGGCATCACTCAGCCGTCTCAGAGCCTCAGTTCCCCTGTCTGTAAAATGGGGATGGCGAAGATGCTGAGCTCACAGCTCCTGGCACAGAGGAAGAACTCGGCGCAGGGCCGCGGGCGTGGTTGGTTTTAGTGTCGCTGCTGGTTGCTCTCCTCCCCGACTACTCCTGTCCGTGGCAGAATTTTCCCAGGGGTGGAACAATTCTCAGCTGCCCAAGGAGCTCACCACAGTTCCTTCCGGCAGGGAGGGTGCAGGGAGGGGGAAGGCTTTCCAGGAGCCACTGTGAGCCTTCGACCTCCAGGGCGCAGAGGCAGGGGGATGGACGAAATGGCTCAGTCTGGCCCCCTTCCATCCTCACCATTTGGAGGTATCTCTGTGTCTCAGGAGGGTGGGTTCCGGGGAGCCCGGAGTGTGGGGGCGGTGCCTTCCCTCGCTCCCGGTGCAGCTTGCAAAGTCGGGGGTCGGCTTGGGTTCCCGGGGGCTGGAGTTTGTGCTGCTTGCTCCGTGCTCTGCTCCACGCTCTGACTCAGCAGGAACACAGGCCCGGAGCCCCGTGCCGGCCTGCCAGGGGCTGCCCGGCTGGCCCCGGCCCGGCCAGGCTGCTGTGCGCTGCCAGCCCAGTGCTGAGCAGCGGCAGGGCTCCGCGCGCCTCCTCCCGCGGGCTCTGGCCGTTCTGGCTGTCTGGTCAGCGGGCCGTGTGTGCTGCTCTCCCTTCCGTGGAGCCCTCGGCTGAGCCCTTGCTGAGTCTGCCTCAGTCCGTCCGCCTGCTTGGGCTTCTGCTTCTCAGGAGAAGCTTTCCAAGGCTGGCTGGCTGACCTCGGAGCATGATCGCCCTTCTGGACCTCAGTCTTCCTATCTGTAAAACGGAGCTATCAGAGTGGATGCCTCATTCAGCCCACACTCCAGTCTGGGGAGTGTCACAGACTCGGCCGTCCCCCAGAAGCAGAAATCCAGCGTACCAAGCCTGGGGCTCGGCTTGGCCATCACTGACCTCCCCTGTGACCGTGGGCCAGAGGCCACTTCGTCTGGACACCCTGACGTGCAGTCCTGAGTTCTGGACCCGGGAAGGCGGCCTCCCCGCTCGCTGCCGCGGCAGCAGTCAGCAGGCAGCTGGGCCGGCCTGGCCGGGCTCCAGAGGCGCGGAGCGGGTTAAAGTGTGCGCCAGGCCGGCCGCGGCGGGCGGGGGGAGCAGCCTGGTGGGAAGTGTGAGTTCCTCCCTGTCTGCCTGACAGCTATAAAGGCCGCCGCGCCGCAGAGCCGCCACTGGGCTGCGCGCCTCCCTGGGAACCCCCTCTTGTGGGTGCTCTTTGAAGTGGAGGAGGGAGGCGGCGAGGGGGAGGAGGAGGAAGGGAGAGAGCAGAGCCCACAGCTCCCTGCACGCGGAGCCTCCCCTGCACCGCGCACCTGGCGCCGCCTGCCCGCGGCGGCTCGGCCCCTTTCTCCGTGAGGACAACCTGCTGACCCCCGGGCCAGGTAGGCCACCTCGCCCCGTCTGGCTCCCACTGCAGCCCTCCCAGGGCAGCCCTGAGTGCATGCAGAGCATCCCCCAGCCCCCTAGGGGAGCTGTTATGTAACAGGAGCTGGGCTTGTGGGGAGGGGTCCAGACCCCCAGAGCACCGTGAGGGTGGCCCCTCAGCTCCCAGCCTAGGGCGCCTGAAGCCCTTGTTTGCAGGGCAAGCCTCTCCCGCTGGCTGGTGGCTGTTTTTGGACCCCAGGGAGGGATGGATCCCGCGTGAGCCGGGCCTGGCCTGAAGCCAGCGGTGTCTGGGAGCCTTAATGAAAACCAAGTGTGCGGCCGGCTCAGCACCTGTCTTCAGCCTGCAGGCAGGAGCCGGGGCACCAATTAGCCAACAGGACCGCCGAGGGGGCTCTGTGCTTGCAGGGGGCTGGTGGGGGTGCAGATGGAGGCCTGCGGGGGAGGGGTGGCAGCAGGGCGGGGAGGCGGCGGGCAGGTGGCTGGGGTGCTGGAGAGCTCGGGGCCCGCAGCCCCGAACTCCAGGCTGCACTGCTGCCTCGCCTTGGGCAGAGACATTCCTGGGGCACAAGGGTGTCACTGGCGTAGCTCCTGAAAACGTGCAGGTGCTTGAGCTGTGAGGAAATGAGGGCTTGACGGAGGAGAGAGAGGAACACATGTGGAGCTGGTTTCGGGGCTGGCAGGCGTGGGGGAAGGAGGGATTTCCATACCTTCTTTCCTTAGAATTAGCCGGATGCAGAGGACTAGTCGCCAAGTGTGCTATGGGTTCTGGGGGTTAGTCAGCCACATTGCTGTGTGGCTTTGGGCAAGTTGGTTTCCCTCTCTGGTTCCAGGCTATAGGGGGATGAACTGGTGGTTTCTGAAACCCCTTCTTCAACCTGCTGGCAAGTGGCACTTAGGACCTGAGACAAACCCTGGACAGAGGCCACTGCAGGCCCTGTTCCTCCCTTCTTGGGGGTAGAAAGAGGGGGCTGAGGGCCCAGGAGGCTGGAATCTCCTCTTGATTTGACCCCCGGCAGGGAAGTCAAGTAGTGCTTTGGGCTGGGGGTGCTGAATTCTTGGGAAGAAGACAGCTCCGTGGCCCTGGGCCGCCTGCACTCCACATTCCCGAACACCATCCGTGCGTCTTCTCTGTGGGTGGTGGGGGCCCAGTTCCCTCAGGGGCAGGGGGAGGCTGTGGCCAGGGAGGGGAAGGGCCTGGCAGAGCCCATGGCATCCATGGACCCCCGGCTGCAGGTCCAGGTAGCCGGTGGGGAGGGTCATTCTCCCACGTCGCCAGCAAGTGCTGAGCAGATAAAAATCTCAAGGTGCTCTTGCTTGGGCCAGGCCTCCTGGTCAAAATAATGGACCAGTTAGTCCTCAGCTCCTTGATCCAGTGGATGCAGCCTTGGCCTACAGGTTTCTCCCCAGGCGTTCTCCAGGGAGCTCAGGTATTCAGAGGCAAAGCATGGCCCAGGTCCCCAGATGCCCTCAGGTCAGGTGGCACAGGCTTAGCACACATATCACCACCCTATTGTCTCAAGCCTGTGGCAGGCATCCCTAATCACTCATCGAACTCTTCCAACAAGGCCGCCAGGCAGTCACTACCAACTGATTCCAGATAACCTCAGGCCTCAGCACTGGTTGGGCCCTGACGGCTTTCCCCCACAGCGGACCCTGGCCAGCTGGAAGAGGAGCTGGGCCTGGCCCGGCAGTGACAGTGGCCTTGCTTCCTAGGATGGATGGCAGATGGCGGCCTTCACGCTGGGCATGCTCCCTGCTGGCTGTGGCACTTGTGGCTGGGGGTGCATCATCCACTGGGTCCACGGTGAGTGGGGAGTGTGGTCCCTCACCCAGAAGGGCTGACGATGGAGGGCTGCTTCACGGGTGTGGGGCACACGTCCGGGGGTCCTGGAGCACCTTCCCAGAGCACCCCCCCCAGCTCCCAGGAGCATGTTTTACAGCCAGGCCAACCAGCCCCTGAGCAGGGGGCTCTGGTCCCGCCAGAGTCCTTGCCAATTTGGCAGGACCAGAGCTGCACAGCCTGAGGGCTTTCTTCCTGAGCGAAGGCCTGGTGAGCAGACAGGGTGGGTTGTGTCCTGCAGAACCCAGGCCAGGCCCCAAAAGCTGCTGGGGGATATAGAGGATGGTTAGGTCCGGCCTCAGGACCCCGCCACATTCCCAGGGTCTTCCTGATCCCAAGATGGGGCCTGCAACTCCCCGGGAGGGCCTTCTAAGGCCACCCCGAGATCTGAGCCCAGGCTTTGAGCAACCCACCCAGGGGACTGTGTCCTCCTGTCCAGGGCCCAAGGACGGCAGGCCCGTCCGGCCAGGTGCTTCCGCCTCCTTCTAACCGTCGTGGGGCCTCTCACCCAGGACAACAGCCCAACGTCTAACAGCCTGGAGGCGGGCACCGATGCCACCGCCTACTGGTGGGGAGAGTGGACGAAGTGGACAGCATGTTCCCGCAGCTGCGGGGCCGGGGTGACGTCCCAGGAGCGGCACTGCCTGCAGCAGAGGTGCGGGGCTGGCGTGAGAGTGGGGCCACCTGGACAGGAGAGGGAGTCCTGGGAGGTGGACAGCCAGGACTTCCACCCAGGGCAGCAGCTGATGGGTGAGGGTCTCAGGCAGGGAGGGGTCTCCAGTTCAAGGCAGCACAGGCCAGGTGGACGGGTCAGTCTTTTCATCAGCCTCCATGGGGAGGGGCTCCTGTGGGTCCCAGACAAGTGCACCCCGGGACCCCTCCTGCTCCAGGGCCCTGGGGAACGCGGGCGCCATTTCTAGGGCTCCACCCTGGCCTTCTCTGCTGAAGGCTTGAAATGAAAACACAGGGAAAGCATATAGTACCCTGGTTACCATCAGACAGACCTGGGTTTGAAGCTGGCCTTTGCCACTTCCTAGCTGTGTGACCATGGGCAATTCACTTAACGTCTCTGAGCATCAATTTCCTAATTTGTGGAATGGAGATCATGCTAGATAGAGCCCACCTGACATTTCTGAGAATTCAAGAGAGTGTGTGTATGCACTTTAGCCCAGGGCCAGGTACATGGTAAATGTTGTCATATTATTACTAATTCTATGTGCTAAGACCTGTGCTGGGGGCATAATTGGGAATCAGAGCTCCCAGGGGAAGGGGCTAAGATACACCCTCAAGTTACCTGTGACATGAGAAGGGCTCTGGTGGAGTGGGGCGGGGGGACTGAGCAGGGAGGAAGGAGGCCTCAGTGAGAGGAATTGGGGAGGGGTGGGAGGTGCCCAGAAGCCATCCCAGGGCAGGAGCAGGGTCGGGGCTGCAGCTGGCCACTCCTGGCCCTAGCTCAGAACCCTTGTCCTCCCACCAGGAGGACGTCTGTCACGGGCGCCGGGAACCGGACCTGCACCGGCACATCCAAGAGGTACCAGCTGTGCAGAGTGCAGGTGAGGCCCCACCCTGCCCTGTGCCTTCTTAGGCAGGTCTCTGGGCATCTTCTTGGTGGCCCTGGGTCCTCCGGACACTCCATCCTGGGCCTGCACCTTACATCTTGAAGAGAAGAGTGGTGAGGGCCCCTGGGCTCAGAAACCCTCTCCCTGCGTCAAATCAGATCTGTGGTGCTCACTGCGGGCTGCGGGCACCGGTGCCTGCTTCTGCTGGCGGAGCCCAAACGCCCCCTCAAGGTTTGGCGTCTTGGGCAGCGGCCTCCTGTACTCATGGCTTGCCCTGCACCAGGTGCTCGCTGGGAGACTAAGGTTACAGGACATCCCAGGCCAGCTGCAGCCCCCGTGGGGCCGCCCCTGCACTCAGGTCCTCTCTGTCGATGGCATGCTGCGCCGGGGTGCCCGGGGCCGGGCAGGAGGCGCTGACTCTGGCTTGGCCTCTGGGCACCTCTCAATGGGGCCAAAGCCAGCCTGAACCTGACCTCCAGGCGGGGGACAGAGAATGTGTATGCCTGTGTCCCGATGTCTGCATGTCTGTCTGTCTGCACAGGCGGGGGAGTTAGGGGCTAAAGGGAGGTGAGCGGCCTCATGGGTCAGCTGCCCTCCTGGAGGTAAGCTCTGGAGGGACACCCGCCCAGTTTGGCTTCCGGCCCCCGATGGCCAGCTGGGCCCCTGCGCGGGCCCCTCCCCTCGGCCCGTGGACTCCTCTTCTGTGAAGCCTATTCAGTTAATGCACGTGTCGCAGGCACTGTGGCTACAGCTGCAGACTTGCAGTCGGGCCTCTGCCCGAGGACGCAGGCGAGTGGGCAGGCAGTGTGAGCGCAGCCGAGGCTGATGTCTCCGCCCCTCCGCGTGCAGCTGGGGAGAAGGCCAGCGTGGTGGGGAGATGAAAGGGCCTGGCCCAGAGCACGAGGAGGGCCAGCGCATGTGGGTGTTGGAGGGGTGGTCCCCTCTCCTTCCCTCCTGGAGAGCCCGTGGGATGGAGAGAGAGGAGAGGCCACTCCGTGGGCTGCGGCCCTGGCACAGCCGTCCCGGCTGCAGCCACTTCCTGCTCAGCCTGGACAAAAATGCCTTTGTCGGGCCGAGTTCCTCCTGGAGCCTCCTTCCCTGTCTTCTCGCCTCCCAGGAGTGTCCGCCGGACGGGAGGAGCTTCCGCGAGGAGCAGTGCAGCTCCTTCGACTCCCGCGTGTACAACGGGCGGACGCACCAGTGGAAGCCCCTGTATCCCGGTAGCGTGGCGCTGGGCCACCCAGCAGGGGACTCTGCGAGCATCTGTGTCTGATGGGTCGCCTCCTGGAGACAATGGGAGGGCATGCTCTTGTCAGGTGGGTGGGCAGGCAGGGAAACTGAGGCCCAGAGGGAGGGGCCTCGCTGAAGGCCACAGGCAGCTCAAGCCACAGTGTGAATGTCTCGGCCTCTCTCGCTCACGGGGTAAGTGCAGGGCTCTTTGGCAGCCCAGGGCCGTCAAGCTGGCTCAGACCTGCAGAGGGGCACTGCCTCCCACTCACAGGGCGGCAGAGGCTGGAACTCACAGGGCCTGGGCTGGACCCCATCACCTACATCTCGGTCCATTTCTGCCACCGACACCCTGGGCTAGTCCTTTCCATTCTCCAGGTCTCAGTTCCCCCATCGGTGCTGTGAGAGGCGTGCTGTTGCAGTGGGTGGGAGGTAAGTCCCTGACTCTGGGCCCCCTGCCCCCCTGAGACCCTGTCTCCCCCACAGATGACTACGTGCACATCTCCAGCAAGCCGTGCGACCTGCACTGCACCACGGTGGACGGCCAGCGGCAGCTTATGGTCCCAGCCCGTGACGGCACGTCCTGCAAGCTCGCCGACCTGCGAGGGGTCTGCGTGTCTGGAAAATGTGAGGTTGTTAAACATTGTAGCAGAAGTCCCGCCAGTCTCATCGCGCCGGCTGCCCACTTGCCCACCCAGGCAGTGGCGGCCCCGGGACCCGGGCCTCGACGCCCTCCCAGCCCTCCCAGCAGCCTCTCCGCCTCCCTTCCTGCAGCCCATCGGCTGTGACGGGGTGCTCTTCTCCACCCACACGCTGGACAAGTGCGGCGTCTGCCAGGGCGACGGTAGCAGCTGCACCCACGTGACGGGCAACTACCGCAAGGGGAACGCCCACCTGGGTAAGAGCCCCCCCGCCCAGGCCTGGGCCGGGGGACCCTGCTTCCGGCCGCAGGGTGGCCGAGCAGGGCCCGCCCCTCCTCGGCCCCCTGTCGCTCGCCCTGGCCCCAGCGGGCTGGCCAGCCGCTCCGTCAGGCCCCCTTTGGCTTGGAATGCTCAGCAGCTCTGTTGAGCACCTGCTGGAAACCAGGTGCCGCTCATGGTTTGGGGACCACATCCGACCTTTGTGCAGCTGCAGGGAGATGTTAATTCCACAGTTAAAAGGCGTAAACTGAGGCACGCGTTCCGTCCTCACCGCTGATACGAGACTGGAGTCCAGGCAGGCAGGTTCTGGGGCCTACGCTCTCCAGCCCAAGTTTCGAGGGCTCCCGCCAGCTCTGGGCCGACTGCATACAGGGCCAGCCCCCGTCCCCCGGGCGGCCGCTTGTCCATTTTCATGGCCGCCCCCGCGTGGCCCCACGTGAGCGGCCAGCTCTGGCCCGGCCCGGGTGCGGGCGGCGGGCGGCGGGACTGTGCTCTTGGAGGGGTGTCACTTGTAACACTCCATGTTGAACTGAACACGTTCCTGGGCCTCAGTAAATGCTTGTGGGTTAAACTGGGTTAACACAGCCTCCAAACTGGGAAATGTAGGGCAGCTTGAAACCCACTTAATGGGTGGGGAGACTGAGGCACAGAGTGGGAATTGCCTGCTCAAGGTTCCCAGTGAGGCAAGGTTCGTCTGGACTAGAACCAGCCTGGAGGGATCACCCAAGGACCTGGCTGTCGGGACCCTGTGTGTCCTGCAGGTGGAGGGGATGGATAATTTCAGCGTTGGCCTGAGGGCCTGGACACCCGAGCCGCGGATGGACGTGTGGACTGAGGAGGGGCAGGGGAAGGAAAGGCGTCTTTAGCGAAGGGCCAGTGCAGAGCACCGCGCAGAGGCCCCCTGGGCGAGGGGCTGTGGCAAAGACATTCCGCGTTTCCTGCCTTCTGTTTGCAAACCTGCATGTGGGACCTTCTTCCAGATCCCGGGAACGCAGAGCCAGCGTTCAGGCAGTGCACCTTTCTGAACTCATGCTGTGTGCCAGGCGCTGCAGGCTGCAGGTGGCCGCGACACACAGGGTTCATGCCCTCACGGAACTCTCAACGCGAGGGGCCGGGGGCCGACCCTTAAACAATCCCACCTAACTCCACCAGTGCTTTCTGTGCGTGGAGCTGGGGTAGCGCGATGAACTCGCTCCCACCTCCCAGCATCTCCTTGAGGCAGGGACTAACACTGTGGCCATTTTACAGATGTGGAAACAGAGAGGTTAAGACACTAGTTTAAGGTCACACAGCCCAAAGAGGTGGAGCTGGGTTTGAACCCAGACAGCCTGCTCCCTGTTCTGTGGTCGCAACCACTGACCCACACGGTCCCTTGGTAGGTGCGTGCATGGTAACCACGGTGAGGAATCTTGTTAACTGGTTGCTGTTTTTAAAATTAACATATATAAGCCACATTGGACAGAAGTAGGTGGCTGGTTTGAAGCCAAGAGTGATGCTAAGCAAGGGTGGGTTTCAAACTCAGGTTAAATTTAAATAAATATTATTTCAACAAAGACATCACTTCCTAGTCATTTTGCATCTATAATCCTTGGGTCTGTCGGTGAAATGCAAGGGCAGCAGGTGCGCTCCTGTGCCCCTTCTCCTAACGCCGCAGCCAGCGACAGCAGCTGGCACCTGGAAGCCGGCCCCGCGTGCGGGTGGCAGTGGAGGGAGTGCTCGCACCCCAGAAACAGGCCAGTGCTGCAGATCGCAGCTCCCCCCACCCTCTCGCCAAGAGAGCTTGGGCCGGGGGTGGGATAAGAATTTGGCGGCACACCGCTGGCTGGCCCAAGGGACAAACTCAGGGTCTTCCGGGAGCTGTAAAGGGGGCAGCAGAGAGAGAAATGGCGTGAGTGCTGGTCTGCAGGAGCAGCTCACCCTGGGTGGACAGGGGACACTTGAGGCGGGCCCTCGGGCTCCTTGGGTGGGAGCCTGTGACTTGGCCCTAGGAAACCCGATTCCAGAGCCCCTCTCACCAGCTCCTCCCGGAAGGCTTTTCCTTCTTAGGGCTTTTAGCCATCTCCCTTCTTCCCCCCAGAAAACCCTCCACCACCTGCTGGCAGCTCTGTCCCTTCCGCATACCCCCGCCCCTCAAGACCCTCGGTCCCTTTGTTGGGGGTCTCCCTGGCTGTCTCCCACCTGACTGACTGGGGCCTTCACTGACACACTGTGAGTGGGGCCTCGTGCATCCTCATGCACATCTGTGAATGTAGCAAGCCTGTAAAATCAGTGTAATGTTGTGACAACGTGGGTTTTTAAGTAACAACAGTGACTATGCCCTCGGGCCCAGGCTCTGGGCCGCACAGCATCTCCTCCGTCGCCTGGAGTGGCCCTTCGTCCCTGGGCACAGCTGGGGCCTGAGGGGCCCCTTGGGGACAGTGGCGAGGCCGGACCCACGTCTGTTTGACGCCAGCAGAGTTACTGTCCCTGGGGCCCGTGCTCTCTGTCAGGGGGAACTGGGCTGGTACCGGTGGGCCTCGCCGTGGCCTTGGTAGGAAAGTGTCTCAGAACCCAGTGAAGCTGGGCCCGTGCCTGGACGGAGGGTCAGCCCTCCCCCGGCATGGGGGCCTCCGCAAGGCCTTGAACATGCCTCCTGGGCTCGGCAGCAGCTGTTCCTGGGCTGCCCTTAGACGGTGTCCCTCACCCACCAGGCGGGAAGGAGGGTGGTGACCGTCAGCCAGAGTTGCCTTTCCAGTCGAGAGGTGGTGGCCGCGGCCGGACCTGCAGCTCACTGGTGTCCGATCTCCTCCAGGGTACTCTCTGGTGACCCACATCCCGGCCGGCGCCCGAGACATCCAGATTGTGGAACGGAAGAAGTCGGCCGACGTCCTGGGTGTGTACGTGGGGCCTTGGCCTCCTGGGGGCTTGTGAGTTTTGCATGAGGTGAAATGCATGGGTCCTGGGTGGACAGGGGACACTTGACCCTGGGTCCTTTCTTGTAGGAAGACAACCCCAAAGCCAAAACTTGGCCTGCGTGTGTATGTGTGTGTGTGTGTGTGTGTGTGGTGGGGGCAGTCACAGGGAAGCCGACCTCAGCCCCGTGTGCAGAAAGACCTTATCCTCGGAGCTGCTGGACAACAGCGGGGGGGTCATGACTCAGGGAGTGAGTTCTCCGTCCCCGGAGCGTGTGGTACAGGTGAAACCTGGAGGTGCCGGAGGTGGCTTCTCTGCCCCCCGCCCCCAGGATATGGGGAGTAAGACTCTGGAGGTGGGAAGGCTGAGGCCGAGCGAGAGGAAGTGGGTGGCCAGCCCGAGCCAGGGCGACGAGAAGCAGGGGCGGGGTTCAAGCCCAGGTCTGGGCCCTAGAGTTAACGTTCTTGCCACTGGACGGTCCCTGGTGGGAAGCTGGTTTCCCGGGAGTCCTGGACTTGAGGATTCTGGAGTAACTTGCACAGTGGCTGAGGCGGTGAGACCCATGCTGGTGACAATTTCTGGAGGGGCTCCCCGTGTGGCTGGAGGCTGGCAGAGCAAAGGGCTCTGTCTGCGCCCCCAGGGGGCGGCTGGAGGCCCTTCTGGCGGAGGTCAGCCGCTGTGTGGGGGCTGTTCCCAGACGCCTGGCTCACCTCCTTGCCTCTCGAGGGCCAGGGCTGGCGGGGTAAAACTACCCTCCTGGGGGGATGCTGAGGTGGGGGGTGGGCCTCTGCTAAAGATCCACAAGGCTGAAGCTGGCCTGGGCTCCCAGCCCTTCAGGCCCCACGGCCAGAGCGTGCAGCCAGGCCTCTGCCAGGCCGGTTGCTCTGTGGCCCTCTGGGAGGGCGGTGAGGCCAGGAAACACCGTGTTCCCAGAGCTGGCGGCAAAGCAGTGGTTCTTGAAACGGACGCGTGGAAATACCAAGGCGGCCTGGGAGCACTGGGAAAGCCGCAGGAAGGAAGGTCATCGCCGGCAGGAAACAGGTCCTGGACGCGGGCCGGGGACTTAACCCTGCGCGCAGACCCGGCCCGCGCGGTCCCCCCGCCCCGCTGGCGCCCTCACCCACGTTCTCTTTCAGTTGCTCCATGGAGGGCCTTTTCCCCACAGATGGACGCATCCCGTGTGCTTATCTGCCTAATAATAAATTAATCGCCCTGCTCCTCGGTCACATCGGGAGCTTTGGAAGCTGAACTCTTCCCGGCCTTCAGGCCAGTTCCTGGAAGGGGCTCTAAGGGCACCCCCTGGAAGACACACTGTCCCCGAGATGGAGCCTGCCCCCTCCCGGCCCTGAGGCCCCCAGGGACAGCCAGCTTCCCGACGGTCACACGGGCTCTGGGCAGTTGGTCAGCCCTCAGGAGACCGTCTGCTGGGGGTTGCAGGCAGGGTCCTGCTGTCTGGGCATCATCAGGCTCCAGGCAGGCCCTGAGGGCAGCTGTCCTTCTGAGGACGTCGGTTCCATGTGTCCCTGCCCCAGAGAGAAGGCAGGCGCCATGGAGAAGGGACTCACAAGACAAACAGCCAGCCGGGTCCCCAGCACGAGCAGCAGAATGTCACGCTCGCAGCGGGTGTGCGGAACTGGTCAGCTTGGGGTGGGCCGGTGGGACTGCTGGGACAGGACTGCCCCCTGAAGGGACACTGCGGTTCCCTCCTCCTGTCAGTGGGAAGCTGCGGGGCATCTCGCCCGGGTCACCTAGCAAGCCTGCAGCAGAACCAGGCTGGATGGCCCAGCCCCAGCCTGGCTGCCACCTGTCAGCCCGGGTGTGTCTAGACCCTGCCACTCGGGCCGATGCTTCTCCTCACCTCGCAGCCCCCGGCCCCTTCAGGGGCCGCCGGACCCACGGGACCAGGCGGGCCCCGGGCCAGCCATCTGCGGTTGTCTAGACAAGTCCTTGTTTATTTTCAGCTGATAAGAAGGAGGACTCGCGTCTCCCTGGCCAGGGCCACATGCTTTGCGCAGACAAAACGTCCACTCCCCCGCGATGTGGAGTTTCCTGTCTTCGGGTGTTTGGGGAGGCTCCCAGGGACGGGCTGCCAGAGGTCCCGAGCGTGTGGTGCCGCCCCTCCCGGCCCCCCATCCTCCTCCGGCTGGTCCGGCTCACGTGACCCGGCCGCTGTGCCCTTTCAGCTCTTGCCGATGAAGCCGGCTACTACTTCTTCAATGGCAACTTCAAGGTGGACAGCCCCAAGAACTTCAACATCGCGGGCACCGTGGTCAAGTACCGGCGGCCCATGGACGTGTACGAGACTGGCATCGAGTACATCGTGGCGCAGGGGCCCACCAACCAGGGCCTGAACGTCATGGTGCGTGCGCCGCGGGTTCGGGGCGGCCGGGCGCGTGCAGGGGGCTTCTGGGGAGCCGCACCATGCAGCTTGGGTGGGCATCATGCCTCACCCTCTCACTCATTCACTGATTCACTCCCTCATCCCAGCCCTCACTCAGATTTTAGTTCCTTCACAAGTCTCCCATTTACCTGTTCACTCACTCACCCGTTAGCTTGCTCACCCAACCGCGCGCTTTCCCAGCCTCTCACTGGTGTCATCCATCCTTTCCTCCTTCCTTCCTGCTGTTGGCACCCTGACGCTGACCCCCAGGATGCTCGCGGCGTCTCGGGCCAGGGCATGGGGTGTGAGCAGAGGCCAAGAGGGCCGGCCTGTTATGCCCAGCTCGCCGGAGTTTCCCCACGGCTAGTGTCATCGCCGTTTGGTGCCCCAGCCCCGAGAAATATAGAGGAATCGTCACTGAACTCGGGTGCCGTCAAGATGGGCAGTTCTGATGCTCCTGGAAGCCGGCCGGCTTTCGTGGAGGCTGAGGGATACGGCAGGGACAGAGCCCACCCACCTGACCTGATTTGATTTCCAAGTCCCACCATGGCCGGTGTTCACAGCCTCACTTTGTAGATGGAGAAACCCGGGCAGAGATCGGTGACTTGACTGGTCATGGATCATAAGTGGCCCAGCTGGGTCTCGGGCCCAGGTCAGCCTGGTGCAGAGTTAGGTGTTTAGCTGCTGTCCTGGAGGGGGTCTCCAGTCAGGAGAGCCACCCCCAGCTCCCCGCACTGCTTCTCAGCTGACGAGCTTCCCCAGCGGCCCCAGAGTCTAATGGGGACCGTGGATTTCTACATCTTCCCTTGCAGCTGCCCCTGAGACAGACTGGCCACCCGCCTTCAGGTGGGGGTCCCCAGGAGACAGCCTCTGAGTTGGAGGTCTGCATGTGGGAGCATTTCAGGGTGTGGCCGGGGGAGCAGCACCTGTGAGGGGCGAGGGGGACAGGGCTGGACAGAGGGGACGTTGAGCTGTGATGCAGGTGTGATGGGAGGCTCACCGGGAGCTCTGGGGTGGCAGTGGCCCCTCGGGCTCCCTCGCGTTGAGGCAGAGGGGCATGGCTCGGTTGCCGGAGGTGGCTGACCCTCAGGGGCCGCTCTATTTGGTTGAGGGAAATTCCTGGGGAGGGACTCAGCTCCAGGCACCCCTGCAGGGTGGGGCATGGGACCCCCACCCCCGTGGCACCCACTCCAGCGCCCTCTTCCCTGCTTACAGCCATTTACTTTGTAGAATGAGTTTATCTCGGCAAGAAGTGCTCCTCTGAACTCCCGCTGGAGTTTACCCAGGGAGCCTCGCTGGGCTAGGCTGGTGGGATGAACTGCAGGGAGTCTGGGCGGCCGCAGCTGAATCCAGTCACCTCCCTCCTCTCTGCCGAGCCCCTCTGCTAGCGTGGGCGGCTCACCTGGCCAGGTGTCCCAGCCCCTCCTACTGTGGGCTGTGGGCTGCTGGGCTCCAGGCCCTTTTCAATCCAAGGCTGCTGCCCTTGCCCTGTTGCCATCAAAATTAGGCTGGGGGAGGCCAAGAGATGTCCTAGGGGGTCAGCAGGGACCCAAATGTATTCTCTGCCCCGGGGCCCAAGCTGCCCTCCCCGCCCTGGGGGCTGGGGTCAGTGATGCTGCAGGGTGCTGGCTCCTTTCCCGGCAGAAGGTGGCCAAGCAGACCAGGTGGCGGTCCTAGCCTGCTGTTCCATGAGAGTCTTGTATTTTCTGGGGGACGTGGTGTTTTCCCTTTGGGAATCAGGGCCTCTAAACCCACAGACCGAGAGCTGGAGGCTCGGGAAACCTCAAGTCCCCACATGGTCACGGGAAAGCACGGCAGAGCTACCGCCATCTCTTGGCTCCCAGATCCGTGTGGTCCACCCGCAGGGAGCACAGCACCCCGTGACCGGGTCGGCTTGGGTGCGTACCCCTTCCCAGAGGCGCCCCTCGGCCCGTGCCACGGGGTGCCGCCGCCTCTGAGCCGCGCCTCGCCCCGCCCCGTCCCGGGCCGCTCAGGCTGGAGGCTCCTGGGATGCCGCGAGCGATAGGCAGGTGGTCTCGCGGTCACGTGCGGCCGTGGCACCTCCTTGGCTGCAAAGTGAGTACCGCTGTCCAGTGCAGGGCCCTGTGGGGTCCTGTCTCAGGGGGTCGAGTGCTCTGTGAGCCCTCGGGTGTTGGGGCCGGCGCAGGCCCTGTGGGCGGGAAAGTCGCCCTCGTGCTCAGAATAAGGCGAAGCACTTCCCCTCTCAGGATAGAAGGGGTCTAATGGAAATCCGCCCCATCACAGAGCGGACGGTCCCCGGAGCGAAGGCGCTCGTCCCAGGCTTGGAGCTGGTGCCGCGAGGCCGGACCTCACTAGCGGAAGTGGCTAGGACAGCCTGGGTGAGCGAGGGCCGGCACTCTGGAGTCGGCGTACTTTCTATCCCTGCCACCATGGCTGTTCCATCCACGCACCCACTGTGCCGTCAGTGGGGTGATCAGCGCCAGAGGCTGGCCCCCGTCCATTGGCAAGGCGATCCCATCTCTCACCCAGCTGTTCGTGTCCCTCCCGTAGTGGACGCTCCCGGGGGCGTTAACAGATGATACCGAGACCTTCCCATTTAACGCCTGCTCTGTTGATTCACCTGCCCGTATCTGCTCCAGACCTCCTCAGCCCTGATCTTAAAAATTTTTCCATCCAGGCCCCGACCCACCAGCCAAGCCATCTGCACTGCCCACGAGTCAGGGTACACTCTCACCTAGGACCACCCCACACTTTCCATGCAACCCGGGTGACCACCTCCGTGCACTGCCTGAGGCTCACTGGGGAGATTTTCCTTCTCAGCAACTTTTCAGGGCGACCCGAGGCAGATCCAGCTTGCACCCCCAGATCACGTGCCCCAGCTCTGAATCGAGGTGGACCATTTTCCCCCCTCTGACTTTATCCTAAGGGAAGCCCACGCAGACAGAGCTGTGAGCTGAGGGAGAGATGCAGGTGCAAGGGTCTTGGGTGATGGGAGCCCGGGCCGCCTGCTGGTGAGCTCTCGGACCTCTCGCCTCCTGTTGGGTGCCGCGCCCTCCCAGCCCGGTAACATGGTGGAGCTGAGAGGCCTCGTGTTGTGGTGCTCAGCTCTGTCCGCCCGGGTCACTCGGCGCCCCGTGGTCGAAGGGTCATCTCTAGCCGGGCCTGGGAGCATGCCAGAAGCCTTCTTCCAGTGTGTGCTTAGTTTAGGTGATGGGCCTTGCTCCAGAACGCTAGCAGTCTACGCTGTCGTTTACCTGGCAAAGCTTGCCAGGAGCCCCACGGGCCACCTTTCTCACCACAGACACCTCTGGTGCTGCGGGGGCTGCCAGGGATCGCGGCCCAGGGGGGCGGGCTGCTCACATTACAGCCCCTTCTCTTCAGGACCCCACTCAAAGCCGACGACTTTTCATGGTGCTCAGCATGCGGATGGGGCCCACAGTCCCAGACGTGGAGTGTGTTGTGTCCCAAATTCTTCGTGATGGGGGGATATGAGATGCAGCATTTTCCCCTTTATTTTCAAGACGTCCTGCCCTGCCCTAGACTCCCGGACCCCGAGATTTTCACTGACGTGGGGCCACTGTGTCTTTATAGGGGTTGGTCTCCATCCGCTGGGATACATGCGCTTTATGAAGGCCTCTAATGCTACTTCCTGCTCGTCTGGACTGATAAACACGATGACGTCAATGTAGAGGCCAAGGCCACGTCCTCTAGATGGTCCAGGCCCGTTTGCTCTGCATTAGGACAGGGAATGGGCCAGTCAGAGCTGTAAAGAGCCACTGTTGTCTGTCCGCGTGAAACAGGACTGCGTCTGCTCCTGCTTCGTGGGAAGGGTAGGAAAGCCCGTATTTGCCAGATGGGTGGCCACAGAAGGTCGACTTGGGGCCACGTCAGCCCGCTCTGGGAAGGATGCCGCGTCCGCCCTGGGGCTGCACCTGGGCTGCCGCTCGGCTGAGAGCGGAGTGGCTCACTATCCTCTTCCGGGGTCTGTCTGGCTTTTTTCGGGGCCAAACTGCTGAGTTAAACGGGGGCTGCCTCGCCCCTGCGCCTGTGAGGACTTTGAGAGCGGCGCTCATCTGCGTTTCCGCCTGGGATGCGGGGTGGTGTTTGACAGACTCTGCTGGACGAGGCTGGGGATCAGGGCGACAGGCTTCCACCTGGCTTTCCCGCCCGTGGCAGCTCTTACCCACCAGGTGAAGGAGCCACGTCAGGGTCCTGCCAACTACCAGCTACGCGTCTGGGGGGCGGGTGAGCCTGGGATCCAGGGAGAGGCTGTGAGCCGGACCTGGGCCATGCTTGGGCCATACCCGTCACCCACGTGCTCCCACAGTAACGGGGGCAATGATGATGCTTTGGGTCCCTGGTGAGCGATGACAGCCTGGACCTTGGCTCCAGAATGTCTGCCCGTTTCTGCACTGAACAGCCCACCAAGTAAAGAGCTGTGGGCTCTTTGGGGGAAGAGCTAGGGGAGTCATGCCCATACAAACTGGGTGGGGCTCCTCCTTCCTGGGGACCTGGCTGTTCCATCATTCGGGGGTTCTGGGTCTAAAAACTGGTCCAGGAAATTGGGTGGGGGCGCTGTGACTTCTGTGGCTGCTGCCGTCTGCTTTGTGACCACCTACCCTTGGTTTCTTCTGGTCGTACGGATTGAGAAGCACATTTTCTGGGCCCGTGTGTTTGTCCCATGGGAGCCCTTGGTCCCGTCAGCTGTGTCCAGAGGTCTCTGGGGTCAGGCCCCCTGGCTACCGCGTCTGCCTTGGTGCTCAGTGCAGTCCTGGGGGCCCCTGTTCTGGCTATCGTGGACAGCCTCTCCTGCCCTCAGCCCTGGCCTACGAGGACTCTCAGCGCCACCCCTCGAGGCACCCCTCTCAGTGGCGCTGGTGACACTTCACTGTCATGTTCCTGCCGCTGGTCCCCGAGGCCGTCCTGGTGGCTTTCCCAGCCTTTTCCTCACTCTTCCATCATCTGCCTCGGTGTCGGCCTCGCTCTCTCCCAGAGTTCTTGCCAGTGTGCGCCCTCCTGTCGAGATGGGAGAATCTCTCCCTCATCCAGGCCCATCTTTTGCCGTCTCTGATCCAGCCTGACCCTTGGCACCAGTCGCGGGCACCCCCCATCTTCTGTCGGCTCCCACTGGCAGGTCCTGAAGGTCCCTCACGGACTGTCCCTTCTCCCCTGAGCAGCCCTGGTGCTCCCTTGACTGGGTGAAGACAGGGTTCACTCGAGCCATCAGCCAGGTGGGGCCTGGTCCTGAGGGGGGCCGGTAGGGTCTAAAAGGCAGAGAGGTACCATCTTCAGGCAAGGGCCACGCAGTGGCCTTAACAGGGAGGAATGGCCACTTTTCAGGGGCAAAGTTTCCAGGGAACCTGAGATTTCAAAATTTTTGAGCAGACTGACTCAGACACCGTGCCCCATGCCTCCTCCCAGCCGGGCTCTTGGCGAAGTGGAGAAGCCAGTCTCCCACGGTCCCTGATGCCCTTCTACCTTTCTGGCCCTGGCTGGATGACAGGAGAGTGTCTCTGTGTGACACCAGGGGGGCCCTCTGGCTTGGCCTGAAACTGGAGATTAGGTGGGGCCAACAACCTCGCCTTCCAGCCTTTCTCTAACACACCGCCTTCCATGTCCTTCCTTACCCTCTGTTAAGGGGGTCCCAGTGCCCGCGCACCACCGGGGAGGACTGTCACCGCCCCTCCTGGCGGGGTTCCTGCTCTCAACTCCTATTGGAGGGTCCACTTCCTAGGACCTGCCCTGACACCAGCCGACCTCGGCTGAGTCCCTGGAAAGAGCCTGCGAGCACCCGGAGGGGCAGCAGGACTGGTGGACGGGGATGCTGGGTGGGGACATTCTCAGCAGAGGCTGCGGCCTGTCCCAGGGCCGGCTCTGACACTGGGATGGCTCTGGGTCTGGGCACTTCCACTTGGCCGGCAGTGGGGTTCCCCGGGGGAAGGTGGTGGGACGGACGCTCTTTCACTTAGGATGCTGGCACGTGGTGACTGTAAAATGCAGGACAGCTTTTAACTGGCTTTTAACCGTCTCGGCACTGGGCACACCCCTCACTGCCCGCGCCCCTGCTCACCAGGCTTTGGACACAGGCGGCCTCTGGGGCCAGGTATAGCCTTGGGAGAGGCGGCGTTCTTTGGTCAAAGCTGAGTCCCTGGGAAGGACTCAGCCGCAGGCCATGGCCGGGGAACGGTCTTGCAGCTCAGGGCAGTGTCTTCTGTCCTAACGGGGCTTGTGGGCGATGGGGCTGGCGGGAAGAAGGGCCGGGGCCCCACTTCTCTGCCTTTGCCAGGTGTGGAACCAGAACGGCAAAAGCCCCTCCATCACCTTCGAGTACACGCTGCTGCAGCCGCCGCACGCGCACCGCGTCCAGCCCGTCTACTACAGCTTCTCCGAGCCCGCCTCGGACAGCGCGGAGAGCCAGGAGCTGGACGGCGCCGGGCTGGCGGGCTTCCTGCAACACAACGGCTCCCTCTACGGCCAGGCCTCCTCGGAGCGGCTGGGCCTGGACCACCGACTGTTCGGCCACCGGGACCCGGGGATCGAGCTGGGTCTGAGCAGAGACCAGGAGACCAACGAGGTGTGCGCGCAGGCCAGCGGCGGGGCCTGCGCGGGGCCCCCCAGGGGCAAGGGCTTCCGAGGTAACCAGGAGGAGGGGCGGGGTGGGGCGGGCCTTCCGAGGGAGAGGGGCCTCGGGCGAAGGGTCTTCAGTCCCTGGCAGCCTGCAGAAGAGGTTGACAGAGGTGCCCGTGCCACACAGACGGGGCAGGCCCAGGGCCAGCCCTTTGCAGGTGGCCTCTCCACGCACCTGCTCTGAGGTGGGTATGGCCACCGCCACTCGACAAACAGGGAGACTGAGGCTTGGAGAGAGGAGACTTTCCCAAGTCCCGCAGGCTACCCGGGAGGAGGTGGAGCCGAATCCAGGGTGGTCTGATCCCAGAGCCTGCGCCCTCGCCCGTTCGGTGGGGACAGACAGACAGGCAGACAGCAAAGCAAGGGGTGGCAAGAACTCTGGAAGGGACCATGGGCAGTTGAGGGGAAACAAGGAGGACCCCAAGTCCTTGGAGAGGGTGAGCCCTGCCCTGAGGGCTCAGGAGCAGGTGAGGGTCAGCCGAGAAGGGCATGGGAAAGGGGTGGGGGTGAGAGCAGGCCAGTGGGGGACAGCCTGGTGGGGCCGGTGGAGGACCTGCGTGGGGCAGGCTCCAGGGGGAGTGGCGGGAGGTGCAGCTGAAGGCCTGGGGGTGGGGCCAGGGTCCCCGTGCCCACGCTGGCCATTGGCCTGCACTCCTGAGGGTCATGGGGTGGCTCATCAGAGCTGGTCTGCGCCATCCCTCCTGCTCAGGGCTGGAAGGTAAACCAGACGTGGGAAGAAGCCCCTCGCTCACTTGGGGGCAGGTTTCCAGGACCCTTAGAATCTTCAGGTGGAAGTTTCCTGGGGCAGCTGTAGCAAATGACCGCAGATCGGGGGGTTGAAAACCACAGACATCTGCTGTCTCCCAGCTCTGAGGCCAGAGTCCAGAATCCAGGTGTGGCTGGAACCTCTAGCAGAGGGTCCTTCCCGCCTCTTCCAGCCCCTAGGGGCCCCAGGAGCCTTGGCTTGCGGCCACAGCGCTGTGGTCCCCGCGGCGTCCTCTCCTGGCTCTTCCCCTGTGTCTGTGTGTCTCCATGAGTTTGCTGCTTACTAAGGCAGCAGGCATTGAAATCAGGGCCAGCTCAACCCATTACGACCTCGTCTGAAGATTTGTACTTCTGTGAAGATCCTGTTTCCAAATTAGCTCACATTCTGATGGTCGGGGCCATCACGAATCTTGGGGGGACGCTGTTCAACCCACTGCAGAAGTCCCGCAGGTCCCCCCACGAGAGCTTGTCCAGGCTGGCTGGCGAGCCTCCCTGGATGACCTGTGTCCTCTCATTGGGCGGAAACCTGCCTCTGGCAACTCTCCGGTCCAGGTCTTTGCTGCAGCTCCTCCCCGCCGTCCGCCCCCACCCCCAGGGCAGCCCTTGCCCCCCCACACGAGGGGGCACTGGAGGTTGAGACCCCCGTCTCCCCTATAGATGGCAACGCCACTGGAACGGCTCTCGCGGGAGACCGGGATGACCAAGAGGCTGACGCCCGCTTTACCTCCCAGGAGCTCCTCTCGGCCAACGCCATCTCCGACCAGCTCCTGGGCACAGGCTCTGACTCCAGGGAGCTCCCCCTCAATGAGACGGTCAACAGCATCTTTGCACAGGGCTCCCCGAGGAGCTCCCCGGCTGACAGCCTCTACGTTGACTACGAGGAGAATGAGGGAGCCAGCATTTACCTGCTCAACGGGTCCTACCTGGAGCTGAGCAGTGACAGGGTGACCAATGCCTCCTCCGAGGCCCCGTTCCCCAACGCCAGCGCCAGCCTCCCCGCCGTGGCCGGGAACAGGACGCAGAAGGCCAGGTAGGGCCGCCTCCCCTGCCCTGTCTGGGGGCCGCCGGGGCTGGGGGTGGTCAGCGAGGCCTCCCTACAGTGGTCTGGCTGGAGGGCCAGGACAGAGGTAAGAGGGAGGGAGTCACCCCTGCCCGGGGCCCCCGCCCCACCCTGGATCTGAGCAGGAGGCCAGAGGCCTGGGTTTCAGCGTGTCCTTCCCACAAGCTAGGCCCGTGGGTTAAGCCCCGAACCGCACACCCACGTGTGATCTGACCCCAGGAACTGGGGGTTGGGGGGTGGCTAACGGTTCTAAGCCAAGCTCAGGGCTGAGCATCCTGTGAGCACGGACACATGGACCCGTTACACCCGGGACGGGTACTGGGCCAGAGAGCTAGGTAAGCGACATCCTCAGGGTCACAGGGCCTGAAGGCTGGCGGTCCTCAGGGTCTCAGTCTGGACGGCCATCGCACACAAGGATGGTGGGCATGAAGTGGACGCCCCCCGAAGGCGGGGCGGCTCAGCACCAACCTTCCCTGCAGGCCAGGGAGGAGCCTGGGGGTGGTCCCGCGGGGTCCTCGGCCCAGAGCCAGACGCTGGAACCAGGCATTAGGGATGAGCCTTCTGCCGTGGGGGCTGGACATGCCTCAGGGATGGGCCGTGTGAGAGTCCACTGGGAGCCAGGCGCCCAGAGCCAAGGACACACCCTAGGGCGCCTGGAGGGTCACACCTGGGGACACTGGGATCACAGCTGGCCCTGGAGGAGTCTGAGGCCAGGAGCCTCCCTGGGTTGGGGGCAGCTGCAAGCAGTGTGGTCCAGGCCTGCCCCCGTCTCTACTAGAGGCCAGTCCAGGGGACAGACCCCCGGGCCGATGACAGCCCCCTGCCCCGGGAAGGGCCCGCCTGTTCTCCGGCAGCTCTCAGGGCAGTGAGGCTGGTTCAGACAGGCTGAGCCCGCACGGCAGGCAGGGCCTGGAGGCAGCAGCAGGCCAGCTGGGTTTTGCTTTGTCCTGTGTTCGGAGGCCCCACCCAAACCCCTCGACTTCAGACCCCGAGCCGTAGGAGCCCCAGCCAGCGCCGAGGATGCAGGGGTGGGCGTCCTTGGGGAGCTCAGGGGAACCGAGTTTGATGCCAGACTTGGGGCTCACTCTCAAGCTGATGTGGTTGGAGGTGACCCTTTCACCCTTCCCTGGGAGCGAGAGCGGTGAAGCTGGCCCCAAGAGCCTCTCCGAAGCCCCCTTTCTCAAGCTCTTTGCTGAGGCCCCCGGCTCCCATGTGGTAGCAGGAGCACATCCGGGACACCTCTGAAGTTCTGAGTGGAGTTCTTTGCAAGCGTGGACAGAGCAGGAGGCCCGGGGCTGCTGTGCCCTCTCCCCATGGGCCCGTCGGGGCCGTCCACTCGCCCCAACCCAGGTCCAGAAGCGTGCAGAGGCTGGGGCTCTGGGGGCTTGTGGGTCCAGGAGCTGCAAGGGGGCGACAGGTTCTGAGTCTGAAGTGGGGGCTCACAGCAAAGGGCTGGAGTTCAGAATCAGCCCGCACTTGCCTGTGCCACTGGGGCCAGTTCCTTAGGGCTCCGAGCCTGGGGAGCTCTTCTCAGCCCTCAGGGCTGTCCAGAGGATTGAGTTCTACCCTGTCTGTGAAGCCCCGAATCACCCAGGGAGGAACCCCGAAACAGGAAGGACCACCAAGACCTGGACCGTGATAGATGTAAGGAAGGCCAGCTCTGTGATGGCCAGGGTCCCTCTCTGAACGGGTTTACCAGGTGCCACACAGGCTGCTGTTCAGTTTGGCCTCAGGGCCTGCCATCTCCGGCGTTCATAGAGGATTCCTAGGTCAGGTCAAGCCTTAGGGTCTTAAGTCACATTGTCGAGACTCTCTCCTGCCCTGTCGCAGTTGAGCCTCCCCTCCCCCGCCCTCCTTGGCCCCAAGGGGAATGGCTGGGCTTCCAGCGCCGGCCTGTGGGGGATGCAGGAATCAATACAGTGACCGTCAACTCAGAGTCCCGACAACGGGTGAGATGGGGCGGCTCCCCCAGCGGCTGCATCAAAGGAGCCGCAGAGCGGAGACCAAAGATGGTCCTCGGAGATAAAAGGCTGAGAGAGGCCGCCGTGGGGGAAACCGCCAGGCCAAAATAGCCGTGTCGCGGCCAGTTGTCCAAACACAGGAAGGCGCGTCTGCTCTGAGAGGGCGGAAGCAAAGGGGGCAGCCCAGGAAGGAAAGGTTATTTTCCCCTTCTCAGAGCAGCCTCAGACCATCGAGGGAGGCCTGGGCACCAGAGGGACACAGAGACACAGGGTCCCTCTCCCCGCCTGGACGGGAAGAAAAGCAAAGCGCTTTTCTGAGTCTTTTATAAATAAGCGTGGTGTCCCAGAGGCGCCCCTGCAGGGGCTGGACGGCCTGTGCTTGCCGGGCGGCTGGGGAGCGGGCCCCGGGCCCCGGGTTTGCAGCATCCCAGCCTGGGGTGCCGTGGCGGCCCTGCAGCTCTGACTCCCAGGATCGCGGGGCGCTGGCTTCCCACCGGACGGAGGCGGTGTAGTGACTTCCGGGGTGCTCTTCTCCCGCCAGGCCTGGCACTGTGAGGGGACATGAGGGGCGCCTGTGCCGCGCGTGAAGCGTGCTGTGTTAGCCGTGCTGCGTGGGCAGCCCCTCCAGAAATACCTTTGGTGCTTAAAACCCAAAGGGTTATTTTGAACTGCTCTCTCTCTCCAGAATGAGTCACGCTGCTGCCGGCCAGAGGAGTGTGTAATCAGATAAAGATGGTGCAGCCTCTCCGCAGCTGGGGGGGGGCGGGCGGGGCAGGGGCTGGATCTTTTCATCCCTTTTAGTTCTTGGGGAGAATTTAAAGCTGTTGAAAGGAGGGTGAGGGACCCAATCAGCGCATTTCGGTGTGTTTGAAATCGGCTCATAGGGAGTGGTCTTCCTCCCCAAGGAGGTCCCTGGGGCCTTTGTTCTGAGATGCTGGGTCTTGGGTGGGCGGGGAGCCCATTTATAAAGCTCCCCCTCACTTTGAAGGAGGTGAGAGGGGGAGCCTTCCCCTCCCCCCTGCACCTGTGGAGGGCCTGGGGCAGGCTCCTGGCTGTGGAGCCACCAGGTGAGGGGGCCCAGCGCCAGCTCCGTCCTCGTCTGCCTCCTCACCCCCTCCCGCTCACTCCCGGGGTGGATGTGGTCACCTCGGCCAGTTCACCACCTCAGGTCCGTGGGCGGTTTCTTTCCTGGTCCTCAGCGTGATGTGCCTTTAGGGCAACACTGATGCAAAACTAAAACGTAAGAGCCGTTCTCATCCACTTGTGAAATCCCAGAAGTTGGAGGACCAACAGCAATGTCTCCATCACTGAACTGGCCGGAAAGCCTTTGAGAACGTATGCCCTGCACCCCTCGTCTGAGCCTGGCCTCCGGGGTGACAGAAGGTCCCCAGGAGAGGAGCTGCACCCCGTGAGAGGCTCTGAGCTCAAGGTGGTCCTCAGTCAGCCCCTCTGGGTCCGACAGGAAGTGGACAGGCGGTGGGGCCCGAATGCTGTGCTGCCCTCCGGCCCATCGCCCCACGTCCCCTTTGCTGGCTCTGGGCGGGGGAGGTGTCTCAGGACTCCGCGGGCCACATTCAGGCCTGGCCAGCTGCGTCTCAGAGCAGCTGTCTGGGAGCCGCCGCCACTTCCCTCCGCCCCTGCCGAGTCCAAAACGAGCCTGCACACTGGATACTGAGGTTGGCCCCAGCACACCGACTGGTTCAAAGAAGCAAACAACCCTAACAATAGCTGGCCTGGCCGCCTGAGTTCCGGCCAAGAATCATAGCCTGTCGCTGGCGGGGCCCCAGGACGGCGTCCCTGCGCACCGCAGCCATCGCAGACCTGGGCAGAGGCGTCGGGGGGGGGGGCACGGCCAACCCCCCGGCTGCAGCCCCAGCTTCTCCGTTTTGATCGCTGGAGGCCTGAGGGCCAGCGTGCCCCTTCAGTTAGAACCCCGGCTGGGCTGAGGGAGACCGAGGCGGAGAATTCTGGCACATTCGCAGCACGCGAGGTGCCTTCTGAGGTCCCTTTCGGGGTGGTGGTGAGGATTCTGCGCGCCCCTGCTGAAGGTGACAGTGAGAAGCCCGTGTGCATGTGTGTCTGTGCGCGTGTGTGCGTGTGCGTGTGTGTGTGTGAGGAGGGACTGGGATGTTGGTGGGCCCCCGTCTTCACTCCCAGCCCCCGAGGGTGCTTTGACAGCTGCAGAGTGTGCTCAGGCTGAGTCACTGGGATGGAAAATGCAAATGTCCGGTCCCCTCTAAGACCTGCCTCCCTCGGCGCCCCCCCCACCCCCGGCTGTTTTCTAGATCGTGGGCCCTGGGCCCCGAACAGGTGGGGCTGCTGCCCGGGGCTCAGGTAGGCTGTTTTGCAAAAGCAGACCTGTCTTCCATGGATGAGAACACATTCTCCTGTGAAAACTCACCCCCTTCTCGGCTTGACCTGCTTTCAGGACCAGGCCCAAGGCCCGCAAGCAAGGCGTGAGTCCCGCGGACATGTACCGGTGGAAGCTCTCGTCCCACGAGCCCTGCAGTGCCACCTGCACCACAGGTATCTGTGACCGGCTGCCGGGGCCCGCCAGGCGCTCCGTCATCTGCCTCCTTCCTATCACGCCTGATTAGAGCAAATGTCCTTTGCGTTAAAAGTAAGAAATCTCAGGTGGTGAGGGTTTCACTTACAGCAAACACAGGAGGGGCAGAGAGACCCTCTGAGGAAACAGCTCAGACTCAGGGCCACATCGGGGAGGAAGTGGGAGGGTCAGGAACCCCCTCGGGTGCCTGGGCAGATAGATACACGTGCGTAGTAAGTGTCCACCTGGGTTTGAATCTGTGTCTGCCCATTCATGGGGCCAGCCACCACCACACCAAGGTGCTGGTCGCAGACCAGAGACTGGAGCTGCGTCTGGGGCCAGCGCTGGTCCCTCCCAGGACCGGGACCCGTGGTAAACGTTGTAGGGAGACCCCGGTGCCGCCTGGTCTATACCTGAGACTTCATGTTTGGGTTTGGACAAGACTGGGGCTGCCGCCACTCAAAACGCAAGATGGTCCTGGCTCTGCCCCTGAAGCCCCATCCCAGCTGGCCAGAGCTTTAGACGCCCCCTGCATGCTCTGGCCAGCGAGGAGGATGAGACCAGCCACTGACTGAACACTGGGCAGCAGGTGGTCTGGCATGGCTACGCCTCCCGCAGCCCTGGCCGGCATCTCAGGAGACCGGCTCGAGGGAGGAGCTGGGGAGGTGGCCGTGCAGAGCTCTGAATGGACCACGGGTTCTCCACCTCGGGCTGGAAGCTGTGGCCCCTCCTGTTCTAGGAGCCTCCCATCCCCCTCAGCAGGGTATGGGACAGGCTGATCCCCCCGGCATTCCGGAGGGTGCGAGGTGGGCTTTGTGGGGTGTGCGGTGAGCACTTGGGTGCACTCTCCGGCTGACTGCACCACATGCACTTGGCAAATTGCTTAATCTCTCCAAGCCTCAACTTTTCACCTGTAAAATGGGACATGCACCTATCCAAACGCGGTAATAGGGATGCACATGAAAAGGGAGGCCAGCCGTCCAGGCCAAAGCTCAGCAAGGGGCGCCGTCGCCAGGGCTGCTGCTGCCACCCACGTAGGGCTGAGGCCCAGGCGCGGCTGAGCGGCTGGTCTCGGGAGCAAGCCGGGGGCCGAGCCCTGCGCTGGGTGTTGGAGGAGCCTGCTCCGAGAGCCTGCTCCTGAAGGCCGTGGACCTGCTCTGAGTCAGGAGCCCATTCCCCCCACCCCGGGACTCCAGACACGCCCGGACTGTCACAGAACACGCGCCTGGGAGCGCCTTCTATGCCTCCTGCACACATCGCTGCCTGGGGAGGTGACGTCGCTTGAGATCCCTCCGGGGGAAGCAGCCTCAGTGGTGAGGCCCATGCCGGGCCTGGGTGGAAGGCAGTCCCCAGGGAGGACACGGCACCGTTTCTGAACATCCACAGGGTGTCCAGGCAGAGGGATGGGCTGACCTGCCCTGGGTGGCCCAAGGTGCCAAGGAGGACAAACGAAGAAGGAAGCAAACAGACAGATTTGGGGTCTGCTGAAAGGAAGAGCTCTCCTTTGGACGGGGCTGTCCAGGGCTGGAATGAGTGGCCGGGAGACACAGCGAGTTCCCCATCACTGCAGAGTCACCAAGCTGGATCTGTGGATGGCTCCCCACGGCCCCCTCTGCGCACTCTGTGGCCAGCTCCTCCCGAAGTCCCATTTTACGGGGTGCTGAGGCCAGGCCAGCGTGGCGGCGGTGCTGATGGGGGAAGTTACAAGCGTTCTGTGGCAGGTGGTGTCTGTGCGCAGGTCCACGGCCACATCAGCACGCAGCAGGGCCCCTCCCTGCCCCCGGGCCTCGCGGTGAGCTCGCGAAGGGCTGGAGGATCAGTGCGGCAAGTGTCCCGTCTCCTGAGCTCCAGCTGTAGCACCAAGCGTTCTTTCTTTTCCTTAGAGAAGCTCTTTGGAGCAGGAGAAATGCAGGTGAATTGGTTTGGAGCTGGAGTCTCAAGCAATGCCTTCAAACGGTTCTCAGCACCTCCTGGCATGGGGGGCGAGAGTGGGGGAAGTGGGGCCGGCGGGCCCTGAGCTCATCTCCGCCCGCCCAGTTCAGTACTGGGGTTTCCTCTCGTTTGGAGGAAGGGCTTACTTGCTGTCCAAGAAGGTTTGAAAAGCACCGCATTCAAACCGATGTAAGGAGCAGGTGTCTGGAAGACTGGTGCTTTGACGGCCCAGCCTCCGTGGGGGGTTCCCACCGCGGGGATGAGGCCCGGACAGCCGGACAGTACTCATGTCGCCCCACCAGCGGGAGACTGGGCTGGGACCAGAATTCCTGTCTCTCTTGATCAGGACCTGCTGTGTTTCCACTCGCTGACGAGCAGCGAATGAATAATCAGGCACGCGGTGAGGGTCTGTCAGTCCCCAAACTTGGACCTCCCTGGGCCCCAGAGCTGGTGTCTCTGAGGCCTGGAACATTCTGAGCAGACCTGGCCAGGAAGCCAGCCTCCCCCCGAGAGCCGACTAAAGACTACGCAGCCCAGCGCTGGCAGAGAGGAGCCGTGATTGCAGCCTGGCTCGCCTCTCACGGAAAAAAAGAAAAAATCCCTGTGCGGGCTGCTTCCAGGCCGTTTCCCTCCGTCCAGGGCCAGGGCTCGGAGACGCAGGAGCCGCTGGCTTTCAGACACGCGCCGCTGGGATGAGCTCGAGGTGGCTGGGGCTCTTTGTTTATGGGGAAATTGGTTTCCTCCTGGGGGAAGGGCAAGCCCAGCGAGGAGGGTTCCTGTCCCACCGTCATTCAGGACAACCGGTCCCACTCAGTCTCCCTCTGTCTCACACACACACACACCAGGAACAACAGTGACAACAGACCCTGCCCCCGCCGGGGCCTTCACCAGGGCGGACACTCCCTGAGTCATCCTGGCTCCTTGGCAGGGGCCTGCCCTGTGTGTAGTGAGTTCGGCCCCAGTGCCAGCTCGGTACCTGACACAGGGGTGCGGGGGACGAAGACCAGTGGAGGAGAAGGTGGAGGTGGGGTCAAGGAGTTCCTTTTAGTTGAGAGTTGGCCCTTTGCACACGGTCCTCAACGGGGTGTATATAGAGTCCTGGGTGTTTAATCACGACAATGATTAAAGAAAGTTCATGAGGGGGTCTGATAAGGACTAGGGCAGGCCACGCAGGGCAGGGAGGATGAAAGGTAATAGAGCATCTGGGGAGGCTGGGAAGGGCTGGAAGGGTTAGATTTTCCATCCATCCATCCTCTCACCCACCAACCTACCCATCCATCCATCTATCTGTACCCAACCATTCAACCGTCCATCCACTCACCCCTCTCCCACCCACCCACCCAGTGATGGGTAATTGTTGAACGAATGAAAATTAGTGACACTGGCTGTATTTGCCTCTGTGCCTCTGTAAGAGCCAATCCGAATTTATTCAAAGCCCGGGGTTTGTGACATGTAAACTGGGTGCCCAGCCTGGGCTGGATGGGGTAGAGGGTGCAAAGGGAAGTGGTCAGACCCTGGGGCATGGGCAGGGTGGACCCACGAAGCTGTCCCCACTGGGCTCTGCCCGCTCTTCTGTAAGCCGGTAACTGTCATTAACCTCGATTTAAGCCAGAAAGCGCTGAGGGGTCAGGTGACTTGCCTGTGGTCACGTAGGTTCCATCTGCTGGTCTGCAAGGGGCTCACCGTCAGCTCACCGGGTCCCTCCCTTGTCCTGAACCCAGGGGTCATGTCGACCTACGCCATGTGCGTCCGCTACGATGGCATTGAGGTGGATGACAGCTACTGCGACGCCCTGACCAGGCCTGAGCCCGTCCAGGAGTTCTGCGCGGGGAGGGAGTGCCAGCCCAGGTACCTGCCGCCCAGTGCCCCGGGGCAGGGTGTGTGTGGGGAGTGGGGGCTCTGCTCTGCCCCCGCCCAGGGGAGCAGCAGGAGCTGGCATCCTGTTCCTTCAACTGGGTTTTGTGGGCAGGACGAGGGCGCCTTCTGTGACTTCCCGCTTTGCAGTAAAATCTTTCACTGTGTCTCGCACACAGTAGGTCCTCCATCACTGTCTTCCACAGCAGACTGAGAATCATTCTGAACTTGGCTCTTTGCCCCTGCCGCCCCCAGGCCTACTGGGTGCATCTAGAATTTTAAGAAGCCCAAAAGGATTATTCCTGAAATAGCCCGCCAGTGTCCCTGGGATGTGGGGGGAGACCTCATTTTTCTAGCCCCCCAGGCCTCCTGTCCTGCCTGCAGGAGGAAGCGCTTCCTGCTCCCTAATGCAGCTACACACCCTCTTTTCTCCAGGCCTGCTCCATCGGGGGCCCTCTTCTCCACTGGTGGGGGGCTCTGCTCCATCGGGGTGGGGCCTCTGCTCTGTGATGGGGGCTCTGCTCCAGTGGGGGCCCTCTGCTCCACTGGTGGGGTGCTCTGCTCCATCGGGGTGGGGCCTCTGCTCTGTGATGGGGGCTCTGCTCCATCCAGCATCGGCCCCTTTGTGAGAAGCTGGGTGTGCTGCCATGGGGGTCTGCTCTTCCCCTCAGAGCCCCCACGGTGGGGCTCAGGGACCTAGGACACTGGGGCATGATCCCACCTTGGAAGAAGGGGGGCCGTAGCAGGAGGGGAAGGAGGGAGGAGGGAACGGCGTCAGCAAAGGAACAAGGCTGGGACCTGGCCCCCTACGTGGCTGGAAGGCCAGGTGGGTGGTCTGGAGGGAGAGCAGGTGGTGGCTGCCTGGGTTCCTGGGCAGGCCGGCCAAGTGCAGGCTCTGGGCAGCCCACCTCCACCTGGGGGCTTCCCAGTGGGCTCGGGGTCGCCAGGGCAGCAGCCTCCGCTGTGGGACCAGCCAGCTTCCTGTCTGGCTTAGCTCAGTGTGGCTTTGGGTCTCACAGGGGAAGGAGGAGTTGGGGCATAAAGTCCCGGCGGCCAGGGTAGGTGGGGGTCGCTGAAGGCCGTGCCCCCTCCCGAGGCAGGTGGGAGACGAGCAGCTGGAGCGAGTGCTCGCGCACCTGCGGCGAGGGCTACCAGTTCCGCATCGTGCGCTGCTGGAAGATGCTCTCGCCCGGCTTCGACAGCTCTGTGTACAGCGACCTGTGCGAAGCTGCCGAGGCCGTGCGGCCCGAGGAGCGCAAAACGTGCCGGAACCCGGCCTGCGGGCCCCAGTGGGAGATGTCCGAGTGGTCGGAGGTGCGCATGCGCAGAGCGAGCCGGTGCGGGGGCCAGGGGTCTGGGTGAGCCGGGCCGCGGCATCTGGGGCAGTGCAGACCCCGCCCTCACCCCCGGCTTCCTCGCAGTGCACAGCCAAGTGTGGGGAGCGCAGCGTGGTGACCAGGGACATCCGCTGCTCGGAGGATGAGAAGCTGTGTGACCCCAACACCAGGCCTGTGGGGGAGAAGGACTGCACAGGCCCCCCCTGCGACCGCCAGTGGACCGTATCCGACTGGGGGCCGGTGAGGGCAGGCCGGGCTGTGCTCAGAGGGGTGGCGGGGGCGTGAGACCAGTGAGGGTAAGTCCCAGGTGCTTCCTCTGGCTGTGCCTCAGTTTCCCCATTTTTCTGGAGAGGATGTAGAGGAAGCACACCTGACTGGCTTTCCTCCGTGTTGTTACGAGGAGTCAAAACCTTTATCCAGAAACAAGTGGTCACAATCTGATCCCCTTTTATAAGCTCCCTGCCTGCCTGTCTGTGTGTCTGTCTCTCTGGCCTCCGGTCTGGATGATAGACACTCAGATGCGCGCTGGGGTCCTCTCCAGGTGCTGGGGGCGTTTAGGTGTTCTAGGTGTGTTTCCTCTGTGTGTTTCTCACCGTGCATGCAATATTTCTGTAATTAGAAGAGAAAATGCTATTTTAGAAAGTGGTTGCCATGGCAACCCTCCCCCTCCCCCGGCTCTGCTTGTCTCTTGGGAATGGCGTCTGGGGACCTGGGAGAGGGCTCCGCCTCTGACCCCGGCTGCCCCCTGCAGTGCAGTGGAAGCTGCGGGCAGGGCCGCATGATCAGACACGTGTACTGCAAGACCAGCGACGGCCGGGTGGTGCCCGAGTCTCAGTGCCAGACAGAGACCAAGCCTCTGGCCATCCACCCCTGTGGAGACAAGAACTGCCCCGCCCACTGGCTGGCCCAGGACTGGGAGCGGGTGAGTGTCCCGAGCCCGGCAGCAGGGCCCTCTGTCTGGGGGAGCGTTTGGTTGAGAGCCAAGTGGCCAGAATGACAGCTTGGTCCAACGAGGAATTCATTGGAATTGGTGATGGCACAATTCACAAAACATTGATTTGACAGAAAAAAAAAACCCAAAGAGGTAAGAAAAGTGCTGAAAACATCTCAAATCTAAGTAGCGAACGCTCAGTGACGCGCGCAGGGCCAGGAGCGGTCCCCTGACCCCTGCTCCCGGAAGAGGTGAGCCCAGGCTGGGGTGGGGGGGGTCACTCGGCCGCCCAGCTCTTGGCCTCTGGCCCTGTGTCCATTTGTTCTCGGGGCCACTGGACCTGTCAAGGTCACCAACCTGCCGTTTCAGACAGTTCTTAACCACCTCACTTGCTGCCAACTGTTTCAGGCAGCTCACCCTTAGCTAAATCACCTTGAATCACATTGTCATTAACCATTTTGTTTCAAAACAGATGGTTTTCTGCTAAATTGCTTTTGAGCAAATCTGTTTGGGGCCAAATGGTTATCAGCCGAAGAGCTCTCAGCGATTTCCCCCTGACCTAAGCACTTACACCCACTGGCTATGGACTGTCCGAGCCACTCTCCCCGGAGCCGCTGTGGACCCTGTGTTCTGATCCTTGTGGCCTCTGGCCTCTGACCTCTGACCCGGCTCCATCTGTCCCCTGGCCTCAGTGCAACACCACCTGTGGCCGAGGTGTGAAGAAGAGACTGGTCCTGTGCATGGAACTGGCCAACGGGAAGCCACAGACACGCAGCGGCCCTGAGTGTGGCCTGGCCAAGAAGCCCCCCGAGGAGAGCACATGCTTCGAGAGGCCCTGCTTCAAGTGGTACACCAGCCCCTGGTCTGAGGTGAGCACTGAGCTGGCCCCCTCTGAGGCTGTCTGAGGCCAGGCCTGAGTTCTGGTCCTGCCAAAGTACCTCCTCTCTGCCCCCTAAGTGCTCCTCACGACCCCTGGCTCAGCCTCCATCAGGGCTTTCCATCCCCGGAAAGATTCTCAGCTCTCCCAAGTCAGCAGGTATGAGAGCCACCTCCTCCAGAAAGCCCTCCCGGCTCTCACCTCTGGGATCCCGGCCCTGCTTGTCCTGGCCCTCTTTTGGCCCAGGTCACTTCTGGCCTGGCATTGTAGCCTTTCAGTCGTGACTTTGGCAGCACGTGTGCCAGACACCCACCACAGACAGACAGATCCCAGGTGGGTACTGGGGATGTGCGGGGCTGACTCAAACATGGCCTAGGCCCTGGGATCCAGAGTCAAGGCAAGGATACAGGATTAGAGATGCAGAGGGGATGGCAGGATGTGTGCACTGGGGGCAGAGGGAAGCCAGCAGGAATGGCAGCCACTGTCCTGACACAGGCCCAGCCCCTCCACAGTTCGAGGGCTCCCTGGCCTCGGGCTGGCGGGTGACATGGAGCCGAGAGCTCTCCTTCTGCTGTAGCCGGGGGAGAGCCCTCGCTTCTCGCTCCGAGGGCCCTGTGGGCAGGCCGGGCCCGCCCAGCGATCTGCCCAACAGGCTCCTTTCCTCCTCCCGCCGCCCCGTGAGGAGCGGGCTCTCTTTTCCATCCCACGCGGGGAGGAAACCCCAGTTTGGAGAGAGGGCGGACTCGCAGCTACTGGGGGATGTAGCAGGTGGGGTGAAAGGAGGCCCCAAACCAGCCCGTCCCAGTGAGACCCCGGGGTACGTGCGGCTGGTCTGAGGAGGGGGAGCAGCCTGGGGCCCACAGACGGGGCAGCAGGCGGCAGGCCCTCCCCCCTCCCCAGGTCTCTGGCTGAGCGAAGGGGGCTGATTTAGCTTCTGCTGTTTCCCTCCTTGGCCCCCTTTCCCATGGAGGCCTCCTGGCGGGGCCCCAGGGCCCCTGGGGGCTGCTAACATCCCTGAAGCCTTCTCACAGCACCGGGGAGGTCAGGTCTAGACCTCAGTTTTATCGGTTCCCGCTGTCTCCTCTCTATCTCCTTAGCCGCATCGCCCTCCCACGCCCCAAGCCCCCCCCCCCCGACTTAGCAACGCCACAGCTTTGCAGGAGCAAGCAGGGAGGCCCAGAGTGGTCCTTGCCCGGGAGCGCTGGGGGGTCATGCCCTGCGTTGCCCTGGTGATGGTGGGCGGAGGATGGGTGATTGAACCGTGGGGATGTGGAGCGCCGTCATTTTGTTCCTGGCTGGGGTGCTGTCTTTTTCCCTGTGGCTGCCCCTCCCTGGGATGGGGGCTCAGTAAGAGTGTATCCTCCCAGCTGTCCCATCCACCCAGGCACCGAGGAAGGGGATCCAGGGCTGGCCAGATGCATGTTCTCTCTGGGGGTCAGGGATGGCCAGAGGCTTCTCGGGGCATCCACCCAAGGCGGACTGGCATCTGTGCTCGGTGGCGAGCCAGCCTCTTGTTGGACTGGACCAGCCCCTGCAAACTGGGAGCGGGCATCGGGCAGGCAGCCCTCCCTGTTAAGTCTTAATCAGTTCTCCCTGTGTCTCTGCAAACAAAACTGGAGGGGGTGCCCAGAGCTAGGGCCTCCCACACCCACCTCCCTCAGGAAACCGAGGGCTCAGGTCCCAGACATGCCTGGGTGATGTGGGGTCACCCACATCGGGGAGCCAGAGGGAGCCACCGCCTGTAGAATCTTGGCAGGAGGGTGGTAGGGTAACTGGGGTCAGCAGATGTCCCTGGTGTCCTGGGAAGCTCAGCGGGGTTTTCCAAGGGGAACATCTGGACGGGGGAGCCATGGGTGGGGTTGGTGGCTTTGGAAGATACACGTAATTGGCTTACAACAAACACAGCATTTTAGCGGAGTGGGGAACCAGCGCTCTCCCTCAGCCACGGCCCCGTGCGTCCTGAGCATTCTCACTGGACCCAGGAAAGCTGGAACGAAAGGACCTACCCACCCCCTCACTGTGCAGATGGGGACACCGAGCAGCACTGGGTGGGATGGGGGTCAGCGTCTCCTGGCTGCCAGCCAGCGCCCGCCCTCCCCTTGTCACCTCAAGCTTCCACGTGTCTTGTGTCGGTTGAGACGCAGCAGCCTGGCGAGAGGGGTGGGGTCCCCCCTCCTCCGGTGGGGCTTTGGCCATGCCGTCTCTCCCCGTCAGTGCACCAAGACCTGCGGGGTGGGTGTGCGGATGCGAGACGTGAAGTGTTACCAGGGGACTGACATCGTCCGAGGCTGCGACCCGCTGGTGAAGCCTGTCGGCAGACAGGCCTGTGACCTGCAGCCTTGCCCCACGGAGCCCCCAGGTGAGGAGGGGGAGGCTGAGGGCGGGGCAGGGGCTTTCTTCCCCCCGGGAGATCAGGGGCTGAGGCTGAGCTAGGGTTTGAAGGCTGAGCTGGGGTTAGCCGGGGGCTGGGGAGGGTCCAGTGGCTCCAGAGACTGAGGCGCGTCGTTGGGGAGCACAGGTCCCCTCCTGGAACAGCTGAGCCCAGCGGGGGGGGGGGGGAAGGGCGACACGTGCGATCCGCCCCACACTTGGGGTCCCTGGAGCCATGCCGAGGCCTGCACTTTGGAAAGAGCATCTGGTTTCAGAAGGGTGGGGAACAACGGTGGGGCAGGGGACCAGGACGACTCAGCCTGAACAGCTCGGTGCTGGGCACGCAGAAGGGGAGGGGAGGGGCTGAGGCAGGGTCTCTGGCTCGAGCACCTGGAAGGTGCGTGAGGGTGCTAAGCTCGGAGGGGAAGGGGCACCAGGGGTGGGCGATGAACTCTGCTTCCGGCCTGTTGCGTAGAGGAGCACAGGCTTCTGGGGATGGGACCAGTGGCTCCTCCAAACTCTGGCTTCTGAGCAGTACCCTTCCTGTGCGCAGTTCAAACTCCTTGGAAGGGTTTGTGACATCCCCAGAGAGGGCCAGGGGCAGGAAAAGGGTGGTAGGGAGGTTGTCTGGAGCCCCCTCTCCAGTGGGAGAGCGGATGGGGGGATGGGGTGGGCGGGGGCCCTGTTGAGTTTTCACCGCTTGACCCCCTCCCAATGCCCTGCCCCACTGGCCGTGTCCCTTTCCCAGACGACAGCTGCCAGGACCAGCCAGGCACCAACTGCGCCCTGGCCATCAAGGTGAACCTCTGCGGCCACTGGTACTACAGCAAGGCGTGCTGCCGCTCCTGCAGGCCCCCCCACTCCTAGGCCCGGCAGCCGCCCCTCAGAGACCGAGCACCCCATCCCTGGGGCCGCAGCAGCTCCTGGGGCCCTTCCACGGACACCCTTCCTGCAGGGCGCCCAGCTGTGAAGACGTGACACTGAGCCTCTGCTCTCCCCGGGTAGGAGAGCCCCCGAGAGTGCCCACCAGCCCTCCTGGGACACAGCCATGAGGATGGCACGTTTGTGGTTCCTCCCTGGGCACCCAGCCCCACCCAGGGGCCTGGAGACGTCGTCTCTCCCTCCAGGGCTGGGGGAGGGGCAGCCAGGGAGATCAGGGGCCGCCGGGGTCCTGCTCCTGTGCAGGTGCGCTCCTCCCAGAGGAATTTTAATCTCACGGTTTAGCATCGTTCGCCTCCCCGACACGAAGCTCTTGGCACGCAGGGACCCACCGCACTTTACGCCCGGGAAGAGGCATGTTTCTCACGGCACGCGTGGCCGTGCCGTCGTGCGTCAGTACTCTCTGTATGTTAATAAAGTGGCCGTATTTATGGTGACACTGTGGGCTCTCCGGGGCTCTGCCAGGAGGGGTGGGCGGCCGTGGGGCTGCGAGAGCCGGGGTGGCCGTCCCGCTCGGCCATTCGGGAGACTCCGCTGAGGCCTTGGGTCCAGGACCGAGTGGGGCTGGGGGCCGGGCGGCAATGCGGAAACGGCAGGCAGGGGAAAGCAGACAGAAGGCGAGGAAGCCTGGGCAGCTGGGGGTGGGGGCTCAGGGCCGTCAGGACTCGGGCGCTGGAGTCAGAGCTGAGCCAGTCTTGCTCCTCTCAGCTGGGCTGGGGCGCCGTCACCCGAACCTTGGGGTGTGCTGGGGAGAGCAGAGGAGGCGAGGCAGGCAGGGCAGGAGGGCCCGTGCCGAGTGCGCAGAGAACGCCCATCATTACTGTTTCTTAGAAGGGCTGCCTAACCTGGACTTGGGGGTGCGGGGACACGGGAGGGCTTCCTGGGGAAGGCGACGTTTAGGGCAGTCCAGCAGCAGGCGTGGTTCTGAAAGAGGGGAAGAGTGCATAGAAAAAGAAAGCTTTGGGGCGGGGGTGGGAGTCAAGGATGCCCAAAGCACCCTGGTTTGGCTGCAGCAGAGGAGGGAGGACATGGCTGTCCACCCACTGCAGGACAGCAGACCAGTGCAGGGCCGAGGCTGCCACAGGGGGTCTCCTTTGGGGACAGGGAGGAGGGGCAAGTGGCTGCCTGGCTGCTTCCCCGGGGTTTGGAGCCAGCCTGTCCCCAGACAGGGACCAGAGCAGGGCCCACCGCAGTGCTCAGGGTGGAATCCACAGCGCGGCAGTTGGCTGAGCAGCACTGCAGGTTGGCTGAGGCCCTGGGGTGGCTCCCTCGAGGTCAGCGGCTTGGTTCCAGTAGAGGTGGGTCACCGAGATCCAGGGGTCTGGGCCCCCTGACCACCCCGCCATGGTGCCCTGTTACCCCCTCCCCACTCCCATCTCCTTCCTGCCTACGACCTTCCTCCCCCTCCTCTCTGCTGACGCTTACTGTGCGCTACTGTGTGCCAGGGTCTGTGCCCAGCGCTTTACCAGCGCTGCCTCGTGCAATCCTCCTAGGAGCCCCATGAGTCAGTATCGTTGTCACCCATTGTGTGGAGGTTAAGACTGAGGCCCAGAGAGGTCTGTCCCTTGCCCCAGGTGGCTCAGCCCATCCCCCACATCATGCTGTCCAGGCGCTCCGGGTTTAGGCCAGTGATTCCTAATCTTGGAAGGTCAACCCAGGCACTCCAGGAAACTCAAAAGCAAACGTGGCTGTGGCTGGCCCCTCTGGGAGGAGCCCTGACCCCCACGGCTGGACAGGAGAGGAATGACCCACTCTGCCTGGGGTGCGGCTGGACACGGCCCCTCCCAGGGAGTTCCGGAGAGGGGTCTGGGTTGGCTCGGATCCCGGCTGACTGAAGACAGTGTGTGGTGTCCGACAGGGGTTTTATTGGCTCTCGATTTTGTCAGGGAGCAGGCAGCTCCCCGTAGGTCCCCACGGTGGAGCTGAGTGACCTCAGATGGACGGGTGCGTGTTCATGTCAAAAGGACGTAGGAATCTATACAGAGGCCAGAGCCCAGAAAAGGAAAGAGGAAACCAGACAGAACAGCCACAGAAGTGCCACCTCCAGGCCCTCGCCCCCACCCCCGCCCACCCCCCAAGCTAATGCGTCAGAAACAGACTCATGGGGTCTGACAAAGGGAGGGGAAGCTTGGGGATGAATCCCATTAGCGAGTCCAAACTGAGGCAGGAGAAAGGAAGAAGAGGGGGAAAAAATTGAGACTGCTAAAAATAGTAAGTCTCCCTCACTCCGCTCACGCCCGAGTCTCAGCTCAGTGGCACTTTCAAGAAAGAGCTGGAAGGCGGTCAGGGCTGCTCACGGATTAGGGACAGCCGCTTGCCCTAAAAGCTTATCTTTCAGGGGGTGTCTTAGCTGGGAGCTTGTCCGTCTTCCTGGGCAGACGTGGGGCTGCCTCACCGGGGTGGGGGGCTCCATGGCCAGGCCCAAAGGCAGAGGAAGCCCAGGAGGGCACAGGGGGCTCTGGGTGCCATGCTGCAGAGACAGGAAAGGGCACCTCGGTGGGGGGCTGCACTCCCCATGGCAGGTGCCCCTGGGTTTGGAGCATTTCTCTGGCCGGATGGAGGGACCCCCGAGCCCTGCTAGGAGCGTGGTGGACGGTGGGCTCAGCTGAGGTCTTCACGTGGAGGTGGAGGGGGGAAGGGGCGGCCTGAGGCCTTGCTCCCAGGTCCTCCTGGGAGCAACCAGGCAGGTAGGAGAGCTTGGGTCTGTCACCCTGGGGACCAGAGCAGAAGGGCTCCCAGAGGCTGAGGCCCAGGGGTGCGACGGCCCACCCCAGGTCTCGCGGGGAGCTCGGGGGCCTTTCAGCCCCTGGCCCGGGGCTCTGTGTGCCTGACCACATCAGGGCTGAGGACTGGTCACTCCTGTGTGTTTTAGGGTGGTCACTCCTGAAGCAGGGGGTCAGCCCACGGCCTCCTCTTAACCTCTTTTTTCACCAGTTGGGGCTGCACATTCCCAAAGGACCAGCCGCCTGGAAACTCTCTAGGGGGACCTGCCGGGAGGCCAGCTCAACCAGTGTTTTGGCTGCCTGGCACCTGAAGCCGGGGTGTGTGTGGGAGGGGCTGGGGGAGGGGGCACAGAGGCTCCGATCTGGGATCGAACACCCGGTCCCTGATGGCCAGGCAAGGCTTGTGCTGCAGGGCCCTAGCGTCATGGCTGCCATCCCTTCCTTGAACAGGTAGGTAGACCGAGGCCTCGAGAGGGAGTGATGTGGCCAGGCCGTGCCGCCAGATGGCCAAGTTCCTGGGGCTGAGACCGAGGCCACCCTCCACTGCCCCTTTACTGAATGGCGGCATTGGCGCCAGGAGCCTGGCGTCTACGCTGCAGAGCCCTACCTCGCTCTGCAGCCTCTCACCTGGATGCTGCCGCTCACCTGTGCTTGCATCACACCTGCCTCCCTTCCAGACCAGGCCCCGGGCGGCCACGCTAGCATTCACCAGACCTTATCCCTGCTGAGAGCCCCCGGGCTCCCCAACAGGGCCCCCGCGATGATGGGGATGCAAGGAAAGCTGGGCCAAGCCCCGGTCCAGGCCGCCTGGGGCCAGGCTGATGTGCCGTCGAGACCCCACCATGGTCTCAGGACCTGTCGGCGGCTGGGGGCGCTCTCAGACGTCGGTGCTGATGCTACGGCTCCGGGAGAAGGCCTCCCGCATGGCCGAGAGGCGGTTGGGGTTGAGGGCCTGCAGGGCCCCGAAGCTCCCGGGCTGCAGCTCCACGTCCTCCTGGCTGAGGCTCCGGTAGGCGACGCGCTCCCCGCCGTTGCGCACGCCCTCGTCCTCAGGCTCCTGCAGGAGGAAGGTGGGCGGCTCGTAGTGGGAGCAGCTGCGGCAGAGGGCGCGGGCCTGCGGGGACTTCTGGCTGAAGGAGGTGGAGGCGGCCGGGTAGAGCGCCGGCCCGTTGGTCAGCACGAGGTTGCGGTTGGAGTGCAGCGGGGGCAGGTGCGAGTGCACGGCAAAGTCCGGCTCCTCCTCGTCCTCCTCCGACTCGTCCTTCTTGCAGCAGTAGTACTGCGGGCAGAGGGCCGGTGATCCTCAGCTCCCCACCCACTCACCCTCACCGCGCGCGGCACCCAGAGGGGGCCCGGCGCACCCAGCTCGGACCCCGTGTCCTTCTAACCACCCCGTCCTGGAGCTTGCTCAGGCTGGGCACCCCGGATTCCTGGGGTCCCTAGATGAGGGATTCTCTCATTTCATCCCACAGCTCCTGGAAGCAGGTGCGACTAACAGCTCCATTTTGCAGGCCAGGAAACTGAGGCTCGGGGCTCAGGCAGCCTGGAAGCGGCAGAGCTGGGATGCCAGCCCAGGCAGTCTGGCCACCGCCTGGTTCACGGGCCCCGGGCTGGGCTGCCTTGCCCTGCCCATGCGGCTTCCCCTTCTCTGTCAGGAAGACATGGGGGCCTAGGACAGCCCTAGAGCGTGGCTGGGGCAGGGGTGCACAGGCGGTGGAGCAGACAGCCCACGTGCTCACCCTGCCCCCGCTGGGCAGCTGTGTGCCACTGGCTCAGCCCTTCGCCCTCGCTCAGCCCCAGGGGCCTCACCTCCCAGGGTGTTTGGGAAGCTGCCATCCCTGAGCCCCCCAGGTGGAATCTGGGCTGCTGCGCACCTTCTTCAAGACCCGGCTCTTCCCGCTTCCTGGGCCGCGGCCCCCACTGGGCGCTCCCTCCCTTTGCAGGGCTCCCTGCTTCTTGGCTTCCCTCCCGCCCCTCCCAGGGCCCAGGTACCTGGAGCCGGCAGTAGCACAGAACCGCGACGATGCAGAGAAGAATCACAGTCGCCAAGATGCCCCCGGTGATGACCACCGTCCCGGCTGTCATCCGCCCCCTTCTCCATCAACAGCCTGCAACACACACCACCGGCCTCACGGCATCATTACCTCAGCCCAGAGAGAAGCTGCTCTCGTTTAGGAAGTCGAAGGAACACCCCAAAAGGGAAAACAAAATACCCCAGGGCACGCGTGTGGGAGGCAGGGGCTGGGCCTGAGGGTGGGCAGGAGACCCCCAGCTGGTTCGGCGAGCTCACGCTCTGTAAAATTCACCCAGGTGCCGCCAGGCTGAACCTACGGGTTTGCAACCTGCTTTTCCGCCTAACAAGATGGTCCTTATTTATCCTTATCATTCAATTTTCTTCCGCAACATAATTTCAAACCACCTTCCATTTTATAACATAACCGATCCCTTTTCTCTTAAAATGTTAAATTGCCAGTAAAAGACACACCACATGACGTTTGCCATCTTCACCATTTTTTAAGTGTATGATTCAGTGGTGTTAAGTGTATCCACATTGTTTGCAACCGATTTCCAGAACTGTTTCATCACTCAAGACTGAAAACCAACTTCTTTTTGATAGGCTGTTTACATGAAAAAAAAAAACTTACGCCAACATTTTAATAAATGCTTTTGTAGCTCAACACTGGATCCACTTGGGTTGCAGGGCCGACTTCAATGACGTTTCCCGGATCGATTCTGAGAAGCGGGATTTCTAGGCCTAAGGATGTGGCCTTCGTAAACTTCTGTGGAAAATGCTGAACAGACACGAGGTAGAGAAAGTGAACCCTGCTGTCGCCGGCGGTGCTCTTGTGAGATTTCCATCCGCCTGTCCGGGTGCCGATGTAACAGTTCTTAGAATAAAAGCACCCTGGCTTGTAGCATCTGCTGGTGTTCGCAGTGGAAATACTTCACTGTGGCCCATTTCAAGCTGCCAAGGTTCAGTGACTGGCTTGGTGGATCCCTGGATGGTTCATGACCACCGCTCACACCAGTGCTTGCTGGTTCCAGCACACCTTTCCCCAATCTCCCCTTCCCCCCATTTTTTTTTTTTTGCAGGGGAATAGCATGGTGGGGGCGATTGAGTTCCTGAAAGGAAACCCCAAGGCACATCATTTTACTCATAAATATTTCAGTGCAAAATCTGACAGGTGAAGACCTTTAAAAAAAAACCCCATCAATCATCTCCAAAATGTCTTTTTACAGCTGATTTGTTCGAATCAGCATCCAGCTGTGCTCAGCGCCTTTGCCTGCAGAAGAGTTCAGTTCCCCTCGTGCGCCCCACTTCCCTGCCCCATGTTGTTTACAGAAGAAGCTGGGTCATTTACTTTGCAGAATTCTCCGCAAACTCGAACTGGCTGCACCTCTGGCAGCATTTCACGTCCTCCTCTGTCATGGTTTTGTCGTCGACCCTGCCTTCCTCTCACATCACTCTCAGGGCCCCAAGACGGCCGTCCCTCTGGCCCTGATGTTGACATTAACCAGGGGCTCAGCGGCTGGCAGCCCCACTCTCCCACGTGGAGTCCCCCGTCGGCCCCCACCTTGCCCTTCCGGCAGCCAGCGGGAGTCTTTGCCTAGATCTGCTATTTCATTACGGGTCACAAATGGTGACTTTTCAAATGCAGTCATTTCTCCTGCATGGATGAGCTCGGTTCTTCTCCAGAGAACTTTCCCTGTCACCTCTGTGGGGACAGCAACAGGCAGTCGCAGCAGAGGGGCACAGATGCTCAGCTCTCAGTGTTGTCAGTTCTCAGAACCAGCTGGCACCTCCAGAGGTCTGTGGCTGTTTTACAACAGCACCGTGCCCTCACTGGTTTCCACGTACCTGGTGTGTCTCGGTCCACCACTGTCATTACTCTTTTTGATGTTCGCAAGTGATCCCGCTGGGAACGCAGGGTGGCAGTTCCCTCTAAGCCGACTTGCGCATCATTTTGATGGGACCCCAGCAATCCTTGACACGTGTTGCTTTCAGGCACAAGCTATCCCGGCTCACCTGGCTGCAGTCCTGGGACCTGCCGTCCCCCTGGGCCCCCCGCTCTCCTGGTGGGAAGTGAGTTGTGGAGGACACTGTCTGGGCACCAGGGGTCTGGCTGCTCTCGGGTTTCCATTGGTTCCAGGCATTTTCAGTGACCAGAGCTAAGAAAGACTTAAATTTTTTTTTTAAGGAAGAGAACAATGGACATGAGGTCATACTGATAGTTCCACTTAAAATTCGAGATGAAAGGGTTTTTACTTGTTAAAATGTGAGGTCTCTGTGACTTCTGCAGGGAAAATTTTGTTTCCTAATGACATACACTTCATTACCTGTTTGCTCTCCCCACTGTGCGTAACCACCGTCCTTGCTGGGCGTTTACGGAGTGGAATTAGGTGCGGATCTGTTACTCTTTCTTTCTCATCGCCTTAGGGACACCTAGTAAAAAGCCGGTTTCAGAGTCACCTGAAATAATTCTCGGCGCCGTTTCCTTCCACCGCCTGGGCGCTCAGCTTCGTTTACTCCAGTTGGCTTTTACTTTCCCTTTTGGGCACCGCTATGCTCTTCATTGTAACACACGTGATTATCCTGTGCGTAACTTGTTTGATTGCACTCACTTCACTGTGCTTCAGAGACACAATGTTTTTACAAATTGAAGGTTTGAGGCAACCCTGAGTTGAGCAAGTCTGTCGGTGCCCTTCTTCTAACAAATGGTATTCTTTTTATTTTTGGTTATTTTATTTTCTAAATTATTTTAAAATTTTACTTTCTTTTTAAAAAAACCGATTCAACTTTGCTTTTTAACCGTAGAAAACATTTGGTTCCAAAGTCAAAGGCGTAAAGCCAGGTGCCCACGGAGAGGCCTCGCTCCCATGTCTGCCTCCCCGCCGCGCCGCCCGGAGAGAGCGGTGTCACCTAGTTCTGGGTCATCCTTCCCCTGCTGCTTCCTAAAAATGTAGGCAAACGTGCATTTAGAGTGTCATGCTGTCTACACCTTCCCTTTCCCCTGAGGCGTCCAGCCCCAGGCAGCCCACGTGTCCCTCGAGGCGCGGTGGCCCCGGCGCTGGCCGGCCCCCCTCACGCCGGGCGCGGGGACCCGCGGGCCGGTGTCAGCATCACTTCCCACTTCTTGCGGTTGCAGGAATATGCAGCGAAGGGCTTTGTGGTGTGCACGTTTCTAAAGGTTTTGATAAACCTTGCCAAAGACTTGCTGGAATTTGGGCCGAGTTTTCCTCTTCCAGGAATGTGTGGGAATAACTGACAGACGGGGCTTTTGTGTGGAGACTCAGGGTCTGGGCGGTCGGAGGGCGGGAGTGAGGGAGCTGAGCCCCGCATGGTGAGCTTGGAGGCTCACTGGGTCCCCACAGGCTCCTCTGTGGGGTCAAGCGGCCTGGGAGAGAGCGTGGCCGCAGAGGGACACCGGGGACGCCGGTCTGCAGATGGAGGAGGACACGGACGGGTGCTGACAAGAGGGTCTGGCCCAGGCAGTGCTGTGGGGCAGAGGCAAAGCGGGGGTGGGGACCCAGATCCGGAGCAGACAGACAGAGGGACAGAAAGGTAGATCCAGACAGGCCCAAAGCGACGAGACGATGAGACAGACTCACAGACAGCTCCAGACTCAGACAGACGGAGGTGCAGACAGGCAGCTCCAGACAGCTGGACCAGCAGGGTCCGGTCAGGAGGACACAGCGCAGGCCACACAGACGCGCAGGAGCCCCAGGGACCCCTGCATTCCTGGGCGCCCTGCCGGGCAGCTCCCACCTTCCTCGGCCCCCAGGGTGGCTGGGGCCAGCTGGCCCGCCCGCCCTGCGAGGGGGTAGGGAGATCAGGGCCGGTTCCAGGGAGCTGGGGGTGCAGGGGAGGCGGCCGGCGGGGGACGCTGGGCAGGGGCCAGGCCTGCTGTCCAGTTGCATTTCACGCTCTTCGCTGAGGTGAGACAAAAGCAAAGCCAGCAGCTGCCGGCGGAGAGCGGCCCGGCTCCCCCTGCGCGCCCCCCGCCCCAGGCGCAGGGGTGCTGCAGCTCGTCTCTGCCCGACCCGGCGCAGCCAGAGCGCGGGCAGCAGAGCGGAGCCCTGCAGCCTCCCCTCGTCTTCCCAGTGGCCGTGGGAGGGCGGGGCCGGCGCTGGGACCAGAAATTTGCTGGGGAGGAGACTGAAGCTCAGAGGAGAACGGAGTCACTCCCCGTTACCCAGCTGAAGCCCGGCTCCCCATCAGGGCCACTGGTCCACGTGTGCCATTCCAGCTAATGGGCCCATCGCAGCCAAAAGTCACGTGCAGCTCACTGCCCGCCCAGGGGCTCCGGGGTCCCCCGGGCCCAGAGGCTTTCAGCGGCCCCACCGTCCCGTCCAGCAAACTTGTCAGTTAGGCCCCCTCAGATCCCACACTAGCCCCATGGGGCATGGCCCTCACCTTGAAAGGTGAGCCAGCTGAGGCTAGGGGAGGGTACTTCCCACATCCCAGCATGGCAGCTCCGGGGTCGGCAGGAGCCAGGTCTGCTGTGGCCGTCATAGGCCTCCTGGGGTGTCCGCAACCCCGAGGCGGGGCCCCACGCCCCCAGGGTGCGAGGTCCAGTCTCCCACAGCGTCTTTGTGGACGCACGGCACGGCAGCAGGCACAGCCACGCAACGACAGGTTTGGGGTGCCTACCCAGGCCGGCCCCCCTCTCGGTGCCCTGCCCCCTGAGCCGCTGGCCCAGAGCCCCCTTCAGCACCACTACCTCCCCGCCCCCAACCACAGCCTGCTGGGCTCAGGGTGGACAGGCCCCCAGCTGGACTGGCCCTCCCCTCTCCCAGGAAGTGCGCCTGGGACCTGGACACTGGCCAGTCCCTGTTGTTCCCTTGACCTTGGGGACAGACATATCCCTGTGTGAGGAGCCCGTCCAGGGCGGGAAGAGAGGAAGGACACAGGCACCCAGAGAAAGCCAGGCTGGGGTCCCAATTCCCCCGTCGAGATCCACAGTGCCTCTTTCAGCAGATACAACCCCTTGTGTGCGCTTCTGCTATGTGCACCCAAAAAAGATCACTGTGGTCCTCCTTCATCGATGAGGGAGCTCACCGAGCTCAGGAACGGTCAAGGAGGCAGTGCTGGGATGAAGCCCAGGGCCCCCCGCCCCCAGCATCCCGGCTGGACCCCTGAAAGCCAGCGTAGCTCTGCCCTTGGTTGATCGCAAGAACAGGGCTTCAGACACCCCCATTTCTCTGTGCCTCAGCTCCCTCCTCTGTGAAGTGGGGGAACACTGAGGCTCCACCAGGCGGCAGGTGTGCTGCGCTCGGATTTCTATTGTTTCCCTCGGGGGCTAAACCCTTCATCAGGCCCCGAGGGCGAGGCCACAGAGCCTGCCTCTCAGTCTGAGGCACAGATGGCCCCGTGCTCTGCGGGCTCTGGGTGGGGGCCCTCCAGCGCAGGCGGCCTGGAGGCGTGATGGGAAGGGTGCCGGCACAGGCCAGGCGCCCAGGGCTGTCAGCAGCCACGGCTCTGACGCCCGTGCCCTATCCAGCTGGAGCGTCTCAGCCGCGCTCTGCAGATAGATGTGTGCCGAGGGGCAGTGACGCCCGCGCCGGGCATGGGTCCCGGGGCCAGCCCCGGCCAGCAGACGCGCACACCGTGGGTGGCTTGCTTGTGCCCTAGCCTGACAGCAGTCCTTGGTTAACTCTGAACAGCCCCTGAAAGTGCCATGGCCTCCCTCACCCCTGCCCCCCAGCCACCCCCGGGATCCCCTTCCCTCTGCCTCTCCAGGGCTTACCCTGCCGTCAGTGCCTAGAACACGCCTTCTCTTCCAAGAAGCCTTCCTGGACTTTCTTTAATGCACCTCACAGGAGCTTGCAGTGCCAGGGCTGGGAAGGACTATGACCCACCCCTCTGTTTGGTGGGTGGGGTCGGGGAAGGCTGAGGCCAGCACAGGGGTGGGGAGTGGGGCGGAGGCGGGGGAACATTCGTAACCTCACTCAGCAAGTTAGTGGAAGAACAGTAGCCAGAGATCCCTTTCCCCAGGTCCCACAGCTTGCTGTGCTCGCTGAGCTGTCACCTTCCAGACCTCTTCCCTGTGCCCGAGGTGACCAGCGTGAGGGGCCCTTGTGCTGCCCAGGAGGCAGGCTGGTGGGACAGTGTCCTGCCATTCACCCGCTGGTAAGCCTGGGCGTGGGCCACTGTCTGGGCCTCAATTTCTCTATCTGTAATCTGGGCATGGGACGACTTAGAAAGCCAGTTCCTGCCAGCTCTGGACTTGAAGGGTCTTGGTTTGTTGTCTTTAACCAGCCCTGCCTGTTTGGGGTCTGGATGACTGAGAGGCATGACAGAGTCTCAGAATCATGAACGTGAAAAAGGCCAGCTGCTGGTCCGAGCGCTGGACCAGGATGGCTTCCCCCGGAGGGGGCAGAGATGGGGGAGGGCCGCTGACACTTCGATTTGCCTGGGAGCTCAGCAGGAAACCCGTCTGACCAAGCGTCCCCTGGACACGCGTGTCCTGGGAATGGCTGCGCTGAGTGCCCTAGAGACCATGGAGGGCTTTGGGGTTTGGGCGGGTGGTATGGCATTGAGGGAACCACGGGGGGCTTCCTGGAGGAGGAAGCTTCCGAGCCGTCCTGGCAGGATGGCCATTTGATGGGCTGGGCTGGGCTGTGAGAGGGAGGAGAGGGCTGTGGGCAGAGGGATAGCACAGGCAAAGGCAAGGAGCCAGAGCAGTGCCAGCAGGCCCAGGGGCAGCCTAGGGGAGGCCGCCTGCCGCGGCCCCTCCTCCAGCTCTCCCTGAAGTCCCCGCGCTGCCAGCCAAGACCATTTGGCCGGGATTGCGCGGAATTGTTAATCTGCCCCCCGGGACCATAAACGGTTTTAAAGCTTTATAAACGGCTCTGCTTCCCTGTCCCACCCCCGGGTTTTACAGAGACAGGCTGTGAGGTGGGGCCCCTCTGTGCACCCCCACCCCAGAGTCTGCAGAGAGGGGCTGGGCAGGCAATAGCCCCCTTCTGATGGCGCTGCATCTCCGGGGGAGCCGCCGCTTCGAGCTCCAGTTGTCCCCCCGCCTCCACAGCGTGAAGACCGAGTGGGGTGGGTCTGGGTCGGGGAGCAGGAAACACCTGGCAGCAGAGCCAGACGCCGGCCCTCCACCTGCCTGCTCCAGCGGAGCCCCTCCCCTGGCGGAAGACCCCAGCACGGCTGCCATGTGGACCGCATGTCCTGCACCTAGGCTCAGACTCCCCTGCTTCCCCTGCTTCCCCCGCTCCACCCCACCCCTCCCTGCCTTGAAGACGGAGGATGGAGCCTCCTCGGTCTGTTCACCTTGTGCCCCCACCCCAGGGCTCTCCTGGTGCAGGGTGCATGGTGATGCTGCATGAGGCTCCTGTCCGCAGTGCTCACCTGAGACGCCCGGTGCTCCTTTCAGGAGCCAAGGAGAAGCCCAGCCCTGCACCCTCTGCGCTGGCTGGGCCTCCAGCTCACCCAGTCCGGTGACTTCTAGATCCGCCAGACACCAGAACCCAGAGCACATGCAGACCCCCAGGCCTGAGTGGGGCCCCGGGCTCTCCTTGCTTCACAAGCACCCTTCCCACTAGGTGACGACGGAGGTGGTTTTCCAGGTGGAGAAACTGAGGCTGGGGGAGGAGAGGGCAGAGCAGGGCTGGGGCCCAGGTTTGCTGCCTCCCCGCCAGGCCCGTCCCCACCCTGGTGTCTCGTCAAGGGCTTACGGAGAGCCAGACGCTTTTCCTCCACAAACATCTGTCTGGTTACCAGAGAGCTCCTGCTACCTGGGAGCCCAAGGGCCCCGTCGCCCTCGAGCGGGAGCGGCCCGGAGTTCCTGTCTAGACCTCCTCCACATTTGGTCCTAATTTCACGCTCCGCAGGCTCCCAGATTCCTGAGTTTGGTAACAAACAGACGGGGAGCTGCTCAGCAGTGCTGCGGCTGGTCTCCGAGATATTGTCCAGAGCCTGGCTGGGGGTGGGGTGGTGGCGGCGGGGACCTGGGGCCTGGAGAGGCAGTTCCCAAAGGCACCTGGACTGTGCCTCCCCCAGGCTCCACCCCCACCCAGCTCAGCTCAGCCCTGGAGCACTCGGGCCCCGTGAGCCGGGCCTGCGCCCACCTTGAGCCCCAGGGCCGAGGCCGGACGACGCCCGCGGTAGAGGGCTGGGTGCTGCCGGGGTGGGCGGGGCTGGGGCACTGGTGCTCAGGAAACGCTGTGGACGTCCTGGGCTCCTTGAGGGACCCTAGCATGACCACAGGGGCCGTGCCATTTTGCCAGCTGTTTCTGGGGTTCACAGACTCCCAGAAGCTCTCCCCATATCCCCGCTGAAGGCCCCTCGGGGTCAGCAGTGGGAGAGCAGGGCCCTGCCTGGGGCTCACGGCTCTGCTCCCGCCGCCCAGCTGCACGCACAGAGAGGGCGCTGCCCGTGGACGAATGGCCTGTGGGGGGTCCTCTCCCAGCTAGCTGGGCTGGAGCAGAGCTATGGAGTGGGGTGGGGAGGGGGGCTGGGGGTGTGATGCGGGCTCTGGGCCTCAGTTCAGCACAGTCAGGGCTAATGAGAGCCACACTGGCCACAGGACCACAGCACAGGGAGGACCTGCTGTGTTGATCTCATCTCACCCCAGGACTCCCCCCGGGACACGCTCACACTCCCAGGCTTTGTGAAAACAGGGCTCGGACGCATCTCTCAGCATGATTACCCAACTCACGCTTTCTAGGGGTAAACTGAGGCTGGAGGACTGGGTCAACCCACCAAGCAAGCGGAAGACCCAGTCGGCTGGACACCCTGGCTTTGCGGCCTTGCCCGGCCCACTGTGGATGCACTGAAGCTGAGGAAGGGACGCCAAGGCTCTGTGGCCTGGGAGGAGAGGATCCAGGCAGACCTCAGGGCCTGGTGACTGGGAGGCCCTGGGCCGTGGCCAGGAAACTGGGGGGAGCAGGGGTTTGCCCCATCTGGGCTGGCCAGTGGGCTCAGCTTCTCCGCTGCCTGGAGAGAGAGGGGGCCCCCAGTTGGCAGGGTCCCCAAGCAGTCACCGTCCCCAAACTCGGGAACCTCAGGTGGTGCAGGGAGCAGCAGGAGGCGCCCCTCTTGGCCTCCATCAGGGAGTTGTGCTGATGCTGCCCTGGTCCCCTGGTCGCCTGGAGCAGCGAGCGGCGCCCGGGGGCCTGGGTTATCTGAGGGCAAGGCCCAGCCCAGGGGTCGCTTGTGAGGCTGGCCTTCAGAACCCGCTCCAAAGGTAAATGAAATTAAAGTTGTAGCCACTGCGGTCTGTGCTGGAGCCCCTCCCGCTGTTCACTGTCCCGCTCGCTCAGAGGAGTGGAAACTCGGGGTGCACTGAGGTCAAACAAGGCTGGACCTGCCAGCTCTGTGGGGCCAGGTCTGGTGGTACAGAGGGCTTTGAGTACGCCGCTGCCCCCTGGCTGTGCCCCCCAGAGAAGGAGCCTTGTCCAGGGTCACCCCAACATCCGCCACCAAGCAAGGGCTGGGAAGAGGCCAGCAACCCTGAACCGCCTCCCTGGGCCCCAAGGTGGTGATGGGAGGAGGCCGAGCCACCCAGCTCTGGACGGTGAGCTCAGCAAGGTCCGGCCCCGGGGCCCCAGCAGCCCCCAGGCCTCTCCTGTTCCGTCTCCTTGGGGTCTGAAATCGTGGGCGTGGCTCCGGAGAAGCTCACAGTTCCCATCCGTCTCCCCGGAAAGCCCTCCAACTGCTGACGCCGGTGACCCCCACACAGCAGGGAAACCTGCCCTTCAGCGCAGGGGCTGCTGGGCGCCCCCAGGGCCTGGGGTTCCGGCCCTGCCCTCCTGCCCCACTGGGGCTCCTTGAGCCTAGGTCTGGACAGGTCACTGCCTCCCTCCAGCAGCCTGGGTGGCCCCCCAGTGCCTCATGACAGCAGTAAGCACGTCGTCCTGCCCGAGCACCTCCTCTGTGCCAGGCAGGGCACAGCACCCTTCACAGCATCTGTAACCCCTGGTGGAGTCTGACAGCGTGAGCATGACTCCACTTTACCAACCAGGAAACAGCCAGAGCAGACGCTAGTCCCACGGTTAGTGGAGCAGGGGGTGAAGTTGGGTGCGCCATCTAAAGTCAGTGTCTTTTTTCCCTCCTCCTGCCCCAGCCCAGCTTGCCTACCGCTGCTGGGGTCAGGGGTGCGCGAGCCTCCTCCCCATCAGACTGTAAGCCCCCTGAAGGCAGGAACCCGGCGCCATGTCTGCGGTCCTCCGGCCACCAGGGATCCGTACAGCACAAGGACACTGGCGGCTCCAAAATAAGGCCCATCTGAGCTGAGCTGGGGTCCCTTTGGCAAGCCCACGCTGAAGGGGCCCTGGACGCGGGAAGGGGAGGGACGAGGTCCTGCCTCCGCGGCCCCAGTGCTGGGGCCTGGCCAGCGTGGGTGGGGTCCCAGGCAGGGGAAAGGCAGATGGGGTGCACCATTCGGGAACTTTCTGGGGCTGCAGTGGTCCAACCAACCCACAAGCAGCGAGTCAGGGAGCAGGACGGGAGGGTGGGGCTAAGACGCCGGGGGAGCCCCAGCTCGGCTGCGGACGCTATGGCTTCTCTCCCTTAAAATCACGGGGGCAGGAGCTGGGTTTGCAAAACCCCTTAACGTTTTTCCCTTTTTCTCTTCAACGTCTGATTTCAGGAACTGGGCGCAGCCCCCGGTACCAGCTTGGGGCCTGGCAGGCCCACAGGAGGGGCTCCAGGCTGGGTTTGCTGGGACCTTCGGGGCACCGTTCGTTAAGCACGTACCACGCACGACCAGGAGGCCAGCACCCTCCCTGTGTCTCACTTCACCTGCACAGGCGCTCCCAGCACAGGCGGGGAACAGGCAGGGCGAGGGAGGGCGGCCAGGTCTGGCGGGCGGGAGGAAGGCAGGCAGTGGGGACCCGACTCCAGGCCTCTGCCCAGCACCGCGGCTCTGCCTGCAGCTCCACACACCCCGATGTCATTTAGTAAAATCCTGAATCAGCCAGACCAGGGGGCAAACAGAGGCTCAGAGGCTTGGCAGGGACATGCCAGACCCGGGTGATTCCAGGCCCACCCGCCAGTGCAGGCTGGGCTCCCAACCCCTGGGCCACACAGCAACCCGAGCACGGGAGAGCAGGCTTTCAGGGTCGGCTGTGACCGTGGGTCCATGGTGGGTGGGCCTGCCTGCCGGGGGTCCTGTGTTCCCAGAGGGCCAACCACTGCCCAGTTGGACGGGATGAGTGACGAGTGCCCCCCTGCCCATCGCTCCGGCATCCAGGTGGGTCAGCCCCTCCCACGTACCCAGCAGGCTCCCACCACCCTGCTGCCGAGCCGGCATCCGGCCGCCGCCTGCCCGGCCGCCGCCTGCCAGTTCTTTCGACACGTCTGCTGTCTGTTACATGCTGGTGCTGACCCCAACTTTCAAGGGCTCCTCCATCTGTGAGGGGCTCCTGGTGTCAAAAGGCCAACAGAGCAGCATCGTTTCCTGGGTCGGGGAGACCCCCAGGCCTACCCTTAGGGAGTGCGTCGAGGGCAGTAACCGCGGCTGCGACAACGCTGCAGCACCGACAGTTCACCCTGCCCTGCTCCTGGCTGGCCTCCCTGCTGGAGCCTGGGCCGGTGCCAGCCCCCCAGGGGCCTCCACCGAGGTGGAGATCCTCACCTGGGTCGCAGCAGCTTCCCCTGGGGGCTCTGGCAGCTGGGGTTTCCCTGGACGTTTCTGCTCAGAGGTCCAGGTGGGCTGAGAAGGCCCATTTCACAAGTTCCCAGGGGCTGCTGATGGTGCCAGGCTAGGGACCACGCTTGGAGAACTCTCCTAAAGCGTGGGCCCCCAAAGCAAGTCTGGACCAGCAGTGGTTCCCAGCTGGCCCTGAATAAACACCCCACCCCCAGGACTGAGACAGTGACCCAGGCCCTGGGACCTGAAGGTTGAGAAGCAATGACGAGAAAGCATCTGTAGAGGAAACAGCACGTGCAAAGGCCCGGAGGCACAGAGTGAGGTGGGCTCAGGAGCCGGAGCACACGAGCAGAAGAGGAGGGGGCGCAGGGGGAGGTCAGCAGAGACCTGGCCGCGCAGCCGGCTCCGTCCCTGCCTGACCCAGCCTTCAGGGAGCCTGGTCCTCACGTGCCAGCCTGCTGCAGCTCGGGGCCCCCTTCTCCCTGAAATGCCTCCTGCATCTGGATCTGCATCCAGCCCCCTGGGGAGCTGGCGAAGCAGCTCTGACCACGTGCCGGGGGGATGCTGGTGCTACAGGCCAGCGAGGCATGCAGGCCCTCAGTGCCCGGATGTCACTGTCACCCAGAACTCCTCCTCCTTCAGGGTCCTGCCTTCCCGGCCTCCTTTGCGGGCTTCTCTGCAAATCCCAGCCTCTACAGGTCCAGAGCCCTGGGGTCTAGGCCTTACACTGCCGTTCCTGTACCAGCCCCCTCCTGAGGTGATCCTACCCAGCTTCACACACCCTCCTACAGCTTCCAGACTGGTAGCTCAAGCCTGGGCCTCGCCCTGCATCATGACTGCTGGCAGCCTCACCCCTGAATGTCCGGGGGGGGCATCTTAACACTGGCGTACAGGAAACCCAGCTCCCAGTTCCCCTCCTGCAACCCTCCCATCCCAGGAAATGGCAGCCCCACCCTTCCAGCAGCTCAGACCCCAAACCCCTCAGTCCTCTGGGCTCCCTGCCTTGTTCTTGCTCCACACCCGATCTGTCAGCAAATCCTCAAATGCCACCCAGAGCCTGACCCCTTCCCATGCCTCCGTGCCTCCCGCCTCGTCGGGCCCTCCCCTCATGCCTGGGTTGCTGACTGAGCCCCCAGCTCCAGCCCCAGCCACCTGCTCTCCACGTGGCAGCCAGAGTGATGCCCCACACGGACGGCTAGAGCTCTCAGTCCTCCTCCTGAAACATCCCGGTGGTCCTGCGTCACTCAACATAAAACACGCCATCACTGGTGTGTCCACAGGCCCCAGCAGACGCACCCAGCCCCTCTCGGACCACATCTCCTGCCTCTGTCTCCTGTTCGGTTGTTTTAGCCGCCTTGGCCTCGCTGTGTCTGACGCGCCAGGCCCCCTGCTGCCTCAGGGCCTTTGCACGTGCTATTCTCGCTGCCTGGGATGCACTTCTCTCACATGGCTGTGTAGCACCTGCCCTCATTCCATGCAGGTCTCTGCTCAAATATCTCCTTCTCAGAGACCCTCAGAGACCCTCAGAGACCCATCCACCCAAATACCACGGCCCCACCCCCACCACCAATGCCCTTCACCCGGCTGGGTGCATGCTTTCAGTGGTATCCCTTCACACATTGTGCATTTATTTCCTGTTATCTCTTCTCCCTGGAACTTGAGTCACGAGGACGGGGGCTCGGCCTGCTCTGCTCCCTGCTCTGCCCTGGTGCCCAGAACAGTGTCTGTGGCCCATAGTAGGCACGGAGTAACTCTCAGTGGAGTGATGGGTGAAGACATGAGTCCAGAAGGAGGGCAGAAACTGGGTCCGTTCTGCTTTTGGTTGCTGGGCGGGTAGGTGGGCGTGGAGGCAGGGTGGGAGGGGCCATCCAGAGGCTGTTGTAGGCGTCCGGTAAGAGGAGAGAGTGGGGCTGGAGGGGTGGGGGTGACTTTTTTTAATGCTGTAAAATATTTCTTTAATAAAAATAAATTTATAATCTATACAGGGAGCAATAGCAGGACTGCGGAGGTAGGATGAAGGGTGGGGACAGGAGGGGTCCTGCGCAACGCCGGACTCCCTCCATCTCCCTGGGAAGTCTCTTCACTCCTCGGGTTGCTCGCTGACAGAACAGGGGGACGCTGGGCCTCCCCTCAGCACTCGGATCACTAACCCCCATCGTGAGGAGCAGCACCAGCGCGACGGTCCCGGCCACGGCGCAGGGGCCCGAGGCACCGAGGTACCCGGGACGAGGGTCAGTGAAGCAGTGCTTGTCCGGGCACTGACATCAGGGGATGAAGGACCACCCTCACGAAATGGACCAGGAGTGGGGAGGGCCCAGGACTGTCCCAGCGTCCCGCATGACGACAGTCCCCAGGCTGCCATATAGGGAACCCAGGTGGGGCCTGCTGGTCCCCCTGCACTGGGGAGAGAGAGCTGAGGGTCCAAGGACACGGGGTGGCCAGAGTCCGCAGGGCAGGGTCCTGCAGAGAGGGAGCTGCACAGAGAGATCTCTGCAGAGGGTCCCCGTGAGTGGGCGGCTGAGCGCGGGTAAGCTCACGAGTGAGTGCCACTCCCTGAGGTCGGAGGAAGAACCATTTGAAAAGGTCCTAGGGAGCAATATTTGAAGCTCACGTGGGTTCAGGAAAAGTCCCTGCTCCTGTCAGAGGGGAAGACTTCACCATTCCGGGGCCCTGGGCAGGGCGCTCACACGGGCGTGGACTCGCCTCCCAGAGCAAAACAGCTAAGACTGAAAGAGACTGTTTCCAAGTAACAACCGCGACCCAGAGCGCAGCTCACAAGTGCGGACGGGGTCTGCCTCCCGCACGGCAGAGTCCCCAGGGCCCGGCACCCGCGGAAACACGCGTGGCACGCCAAGAGTCAAACCCCACCCACGATGAGGAGAAACATCGGCGGGCGCGAACCCAGCAGTGGCACAGGTGAAGGGTTAGCAGACCAGGATGTTAAAACAGTTACTGTAGCTGTCAAGACCCAGGGGAAAACTGGACACATGAAGCAGCAACACAGAAGGGGTTAAAAAGAATGAAACCAAATTTCTAGAGAATGAAACAAGCCACAGTGTCTACGACGCAAACTACGCGGGACGGGGTTAACGCCAGACTCAGCCTGGCAGGAGGAGGCGCACGTGAACTCAGGGACAGCAGCGGAAGCTGCCCGGGGTGAACACGGGGAGAAAAAGGGCAGAGCGTGCGTGAGAGAAAGTCTGGGGACTCAGGCGCGTGCCTGTGGGGAACCAAGACGAGCGAGAAGCCGACCCCGGGCCAGAAACGACGGCAGCTGGGAGACGGCAGGCAGCACCCTGAAAGCCCTGAAGGGAGCCGGCCACGCGGGAGCGCGCCGCCCAGCAAAGGCTCCTGCTGCCATTAGGGGGGGACAAGGGACATGGTCAGTGCCGGCTCCTCTCCGCGGCTGTGCGGTCCTGGAGGCCGGGCCGCACCCCCCCTCGCCCGGGGACGCCGCTTGGACCTACTTTGGGGGGTTATTTTCTCACTCGGTTTGGGCCCCTGGTCGCCCGTCCGAGCGGCGGGCTGGGAAGCCATGTGAGGAGTTCTCTGCTGGGGGGGGGCTGGGCAGAATCTGGTTTGTTCTGGGGAGGCCCAGGTTGAGGGGCAGTGGCCCTTTAGGGACTGTCCCCACGAGGACCCCAACTGCTTGGCCTCAGGCCCCGCTAAGTGAGCATGGGGGGCAGGGAGTTTGAGGCATGCTCTGCACGACAACCCTGTGCCCTGCAGTCGCCTCGCTGACCCCCTGGGAGGGTGACAGCACCAGGGAAATTTGCATCATGCTTTTAAAGACAACAAATCAAAGACTACACAAATGTGAGCTGTTCACAAGGCCGCAGGCAGCTCCCACCACTGCAGCTGCACGCTGCGTGCAGGGGGCGAGGAGCCGGGGCTCCCTTCACCCGGCACACTGGGGCCCTCACGCAGCCAGGCCCCCAGATGCTGGACCGGGGGGCGGGGGGGCGGCGACAAAGCCGCTGCCTCCCCCTGCTCGGCCAGCACTCGCGTCAGGGAGCAGCCTGGGGTAAGGAGGGCGGGCATCTGCGTCCTCGCCTGGGGGGAGCCGCGGGCCGGGGCCAGGACCACACAGGCCGCGGCGGTCAGGGAACGGCAGCCTCGTGTCCGCGCCGACGCCCGGCACACCGGGCACTGCGGAGAGTCCTGCCCTCCCCGGGGACGGCCCGGAGCAGACGGAGGGCAGGGCCAGCCCCTCCTGCTGAGTGCAGGCAGTGCCACCCTCGCCCGGGAGCTGCAGGTGCAACTGTGTGTGTGTATGTGTGCGTGTTTGTCTGTGTGTCTGTATGACTGTGTACATGTGTGTATCTGTGTAACTGTACATGTGTATATATGTGGGTCTGTGTGTGCATATGTGTGTATGCACGTGTGTCTGTGTATATGTGACTGTGTGTGTGTCTGTGTGTGTGCGGTGCTAACAGTCAGTAAGAGCAGATGGAGCAGGGACAAAGATGAGCCAAGCCACCTGGCTGTTCTGAAGAGACTGGCTGGACGGCCCAGCACTGGGGGCAGAGGCGTGCTACCTCCGCCCACCTGGGCACACCCTGTAAGTTCAGATGCCCCAGGTGACCTGGCACCTACCGGGGAACCGCTCTGGGCCCCCGCCCTGTCTGAGATCAGTGCAGCCCATTTAAAGCAGGCCCAGCTCCCGCTCTGTGGCTTCAGGGAGGGTCTCTAGTGGGGCAGGGGAAGGAGGAAGGTGGGGACACGGGGCGAAAGGGTGGGCAGGCAACCAGGGAACCCGTGGAGCTGGCAGGAGGGGTGGACCCAAGGTGGTGGAACTGGGGGCTCCCAGCATCCAAGCACACCTATCCTGGAGTCTCAGAAAATCAGGGCCTCGGGGCAACGGCTGCCTACAACCGGAGGCCCCACATCTTTTTCTCTGAGATTCAGAAGGGACTTCGCATGCTACATGGCTTAATCACCTGTCCAACGAACAGAAAAGGAATTTTTTTTCCTTCTTGGAATCACAGTTCATCCAAGGTGGTCCAGCTGAGCAGTCGGCTCTCCAACTCTCCCCAGGGGACGGAGGAGGGCGGGACCTCCTGTGACTCCTGGCCAAATCCCAAGCTTTTCACTGCTCCCTGGGGGCACCCCAAGTCCAAGCCAGGAGGACCCCTGAGGAGGGGCCCCCTGCATGTGCCCCATCTTCCTGGGGGCAGAGGCCTCTGCGGGCAGCAGGCAGCCTTGGTCCGGTCCTCACCCCTCATCCACTCACTCCCCTCTTCGATCCGACAGTTTACGGCGCTGGGGGCCGCTGGGCCTGCAGGCCTCGAGGCTGTAAGCTCACGACAGCCGTCCTCCCACGCCTGCAGCCCCGGCCACTGCAGCCGACCCAGCAACCCCCTTATAAACTCCTGTGGGCAACTCAGCCACCCTGGGCCGTCCTCATGGCTCAGGCTGCAGCCAAGACCCTGCCCGAAGCAATCTGTTTTCATCAATTTTCCTTTTTAAAAAAATCGGGCTCAGCCATTTTTAAGTGAACGTAGGCGTGTTGTTGAAAAGGCCCGTCTTACAGATTAAGTGATTTTTTTTTTTTCCAAAACCAGTGGTTGTCAATGAAGAATGCAGCATTAATCCCCGAGGCCTCGCCGAGAGCAGAAGCCCGATCAAGTGAGGCCACCAGCCCCAGAACCACCCTCTGACGGTGACGTCCCTGGGCTGGAGGACTGCGGACGGGGCAGGGAACAGACCCTGCTGCCGCCGGGGCCCCTTGGCTCTGGCCCCGCCCCTGCCCTGCTGGCTGGCTTCCCGTCTCTGGAACACTTTGAGCCCCTTCTTCCCTGAACAGGTTTGGCACATTTGGAAGGGAGACCCTTATGGGAAAAGAGACGCTGTTTGTGGCTCGGATGGTGGAATGTCAGTCCAGGAAGGCCGGGCAGAGGCCACCGCCCCGCAGACGAGGTTGGCCCTCAGAACAGCACAAAAACACCCAGCAGTCGGACAGAGATCTACAAGCGTCCCTGCCCGGCTGCCAGCCCCGGGCCCGGTCTGGGCTCGGGGGGAGCCAGGCTGCCAGGTGCCATCCTCGATGGGCCGCAGGGCTGCACGCAGAGGGAGGCCGCTGGGGAGGGTCTGACCTCTTGGGGAGGAGGCGCGAGGTCAGGGACGCCTCCCTGCAGGGCTGACATGAAAGCCAGGACCTGCACAGGCAGGGAGGCGAGGCGGCAGGAGGACCTCCCGGGATGAAGGGTCTCGAGTCTTCCAGAGTGAGGGAGATAGGAAAGTAACGAGGCTGGGGGCGTTGGCAAGGTCTGTTCCCTGCAGGCCACCCTGGACCGTGCGGGGGTCTGGGACCTATCCTCAGTGGGGACGGGTTTTCAGCACGGACCCCAGCCGCACGCAACAACACATGAAACCCGAGGCCCAGCACAGGTGCCATTTCACAGCCCCGCCACCCACCAGGCCCAGAGAGCCCAGAATCTAGCACCGGGTGCCACTCGCCGTGTTCCTACAGGGTGCGTGGGGTCTCACGGGGAGATGATGAGTCCTCACCGAGAGGTACTGCCATCCCTGTTCGTGTGGACCGGCAAACTAGCGCACGGGGAAGTTTCATCACGCGCCTACGGCCACCAGCTGGGGGGAGCCGGTGCTGTGGGTTGAGCTGAGCTGCTGGGTCCTAACCCTTGTGCCTGCTCTGAGCATCCTGCTGAATCTGCAGCCCTGCCGGCCCCCCCGTCCAGCCCCCCCGACGCCCTCCTCCTCGCCCTCCCCTCAGGTCTCACCGCACCGACGCGGATGGGCCCAGGGAGAAAAGGGCAGATGGCCCAAAACAAGACACGGCCCAACGGTGGTAAAAACAACCACGAAAGTGATCATTCAAGACACTGTGTCGTGAAACAAAAAATTTTTTTTTTGGAAATAGAAATCTGTTTAGCAATTAGAGGGAACACTCGTGTGGGAAGTTGCATGAAGGTAAAATTAAAGTCGACTCTATTTTTAATTTTGTAAATGGGTTCGTACGGAGCCAGGAGCCTTCTGCATCATGAGTGTTTTAACCAAACAAACCTTAAACACAGGTAAACACCAGAAGCGTGCACACCGCCGAAAGAGAGGCTGCTCTCCGTCGGGTGAAGTATGACTTTATCCTCTGCCCTCCTTCAAACCGGAATCGGATCATCGCACTTGGGATCAGCCCTCCTCAGAGCCGTTGCTGGTTCTGCAATATGTCAAGGGGAGACCCCGACAAGAAAGACACGCGGTTCCTGGCCCTAAACGGGGGTCCTTCTCTAAGCCAGAGGCTCTGCTGGGCTCTGGGAGCAGTGGCTGGTGGGGTGGGAGGTTCTCCACGTAGAGAAAGGATGTCTGAATCAGGTACTTGCCTCTGAGTCGGAAAAAAGAGCATGTTTATCTGGTCTTAGGAAAGTCCCTGAGTGGATGGAGCAAAGGTGCATCTGCCCAAGCCGAGTGGAAGAATTTTGGAAAACGGTGTAAACGAGACATTTCAGACTGCACAGTGAGGCCCTGGACGGTGTTACAGACAGACGAAGGACGCTTCCCAGGCTGCCTCCCCTGCATGCAGACGCGGTCCCCGAGGCCCCCACCGCAGCCCCGGGCTTTCCTGCCTCCTATCTCCCTTGGCAAAATAATGTGAGCTCACACTAGGGGGACGCGTTGGCAGGAGCTCCGACCCCCTCTGGCGCGGCTGGGCCGTGGGGCAGGGCGGGGGCTCTGCGGTGGGCCCCTCCTTGGTCTGTAGCAAAACCCCCTCTGCCCAGGGAGCGAGTGAGGGCGAGAGCCTTTTTAAGCCTGGCAGGGAGACCAGAGGGTGAGAGCGGGGGCCACACCTGGGGAAACCACTCAATCACAGCACAGATTTGAGTGCTGAAAGCCACTGTGACCACCGGGATGTGGCCTGGCTGGTTCCCTCCCACCCTCACAGGGAGCGGGGAGCTGGGAAGGGTCAGGGCATCTCCAGTGGGACACCAATTATCAGCCAGAGTCAATGGACTGGTGTTCCCGCATCCCTGCGAGGGCAGAAACGCCCCATCTCTCCACCACGCCTGCTCCTCCGGGCTCCAAACTCACTCATCCTTCAGGGCTTAGCTCAACTTCCACCTCCAGGAAGCCCTCCCTGATTGCTCCAGCCCACTGGGTACCTTCTTCTGAATCTGGGACCCCTGCCGCCTCACACCCAGGCTACCGTCCACTGGAAACTGCCCCTGCCCTGCGATCTCATTCTATTCACAAGTGCGTGCCCCCCCGTATCCCCCTACCCCAGGCCAGGAGATCCTTCCCTGTGGGGATCACGCTGTTGAACAAGTCTGTAAAAACTACACAACACAGACGAAAACCCGGATGACCTATGAACCTGTTTACTAACACGGGTTCAGGCCAATCAGTGGGAGAATGGGGGCTGGCGTGGAAGGATGCTCCAGGGTGGCTGAGGAAGGGACAGGGGAGGAAGACCCGCGGAAGAGCGCTCGGTGGCGCCCGGTGATGCCTGCGGCAAGTGACTGACAGCTAAGCACCGGGGCCACAGCCCGAAACTGGGGCTTTTCCTTTGTGACAAACAGAGCTGGAAGGGCTTGACTTTCTTCTACAGCAAGCATGCATTTACTTCATTTTACCAAACCCTTTACCAGAGATCAAAATTAATGCATGTTCATTAAGAACGTGGGGCGCATCAAGGAGACAAGGTCCCCGATGACAGCTCCCGGCATGCAGGGCCCCTCTCTGTTCCGGTCCAGGCTACGTTTTCTGGAGCAGTGTGTCTCAGACTTCACTGAGCACAAGAATTACCTAGGGAGCTTTGAAAGCAGGGCTGGAGGGGGCCTGAGAATCTGAATTCCCAGCAGGCTCCCAGCCTGGGAGCACCCCGAGGGGCCACCTTTGCCACTGCTGTGGCAGGCAGACACTGTGGACCTGACTGGGAAAAATCAAGATGCAGGTGGCGGTCAGGGAGCCAGTGTGGTCCCAGTGTGGGGTTTACCTGCTTGGCAGGGCAGCCCCGAGGCCAGCCTGTGGCTGAGCCAGGACGTGAGCACTGGTGGGGGCTGCCCCGGGGTAGACCTGGCCCGGAAAAGAGGTTTATGCTAGGGCTCAGCAGTGCGTGGACTCCCCTCCTCCATCAGCTGGAACACCCTACGACATAGAAGTTATTGCTGTCATGTTATGAATGAAGAACCTAAGGCCCAGAGACACTCAGTAACTTCACCAAAGACACACAGCTTGGATACAAATATAGCTCTGGTCAGCCCCAGGGGCTGTGCTCTTATTCACCCGGCCACCCTGCCAACCTGTCCTCAGCAGCCAAGGGAGGCAGCAGATGAGGCTGCAGCTCTGGAGCCTGGCTTGTTCTGGGGCCGCTGCTCAGGCCCTTGACCAGCCTCCACCTGGGTCTCCCGGCTGGTCCAGCCTGTGCACACCTCTACAACCTGGTAAAGCTGAGCCCGGTATCTTCCCGCTTTCTGGCCCAGGCCTCCATCATTTCCCCCCTGGCCGGATGAGCGGCCCCCTCCCAAACCTCCCTCCCTCCAGCCTCACCCTCTCCAAGGCACCCTCCACCCTGCAGCTGGAGAGCGTTCTCTAAAGGCCAGATCCAGCAGCGGTCCTCCGGGCTCTCAACACCTGCCGTTCCCGTGGGCCTGGGAGAGAGCCCGCCTGCCGAGCTGGGCTTACAGCGTTGCCTAATCTGACCCCCAACCCACTCCCCATTTCCAAGGCCCTAGCTCTTGCACCAGGATTGTTTACTTAATCTTCCAGGGAAGAAGGGGCCGCAGACTCCATTTTCCAGCCTAGGAGCCGAAAGCCCAGGTTCCCACAGCCAGGAAACAGCAACTTCAGGCTTGGAACCCAAGACTCAGTCTGAATTCGAGGCTCTTGCCACAGCCCACTCCCCACCTAGGACAAGTTGGTCCACCTGCCCCGGTTCCCTCTTGCAGTGGCCTCCATCCTCAGGAAGCCCCCGGCAAGGGGGCTGGGCCAAGGCCTGGGGGAGGTTCCCCAGCTTGAGCCTATTCAGGGAGGGGACCTAAGTCCAAAGGGAACAAAGAGCTTTGCAAAGAGAAATGAGCGCACCCCGTACCCAGGAGCCTCTCTGCTCAACAGTGGACGGAGAGGAGCTGGCAAATGCCGAAGATGCTGGGCTTGTCAAATTCCCTCTGGAGCAAACCCAAAAGGACTGACACCGCAAGGAAAGCCAGCGCCGTGAAGAGCAGCAGAGCCTGGCTGAGCAGCTGAGCAGCTGGGCTACTGTGGCCTCGGTGGGGCAGACCTGGAGCAGACGCTGGGCGCCCAGGCTGGCGGCCGGGATCCCCAGCTGGCCCCCACAGCCAGTGGGGAAGGTGCGAGCACCCCGTTCTTGCACATAAGGAGGCTGACTGACTTGCCCAGGGTAGCCTGGAACCCGCTCTCTCTGCCGCACGAATGGCCTTCTTGCTGATGCACAGACTCGGACTTTGGAGAGTGGGGCGGGGCTGGGAGCTGCGCGGAGGACGGGACAGGGCCGGCTGCCGCTCTGCCTTGCCTCCCGCCCAGCGAGCCTAGAGTCAGGTGCAATTTACTGAGATGTGATAAATCTCTCCCGCAGCTCCGCCTGCCCCCTCGCTCCTCCTGAGCGCGGTAATTACTCCTCGCGGATCCCGCTGCCATCACTCCCTGGAGCCGGCCCACATGGCAGGAGTCCAGAGGCCTCTCTGCGGGAGTGGGTCCCGGTGCTGGGCAGCCTCCGGGCTGGCTGGACTAGGGGGCTCACCCAGGACCAGCACCAGGAGTCAGCGACTTAGAAGCAGCCCCAAATGTGCTGGACTGGGGTGCTCCCTTGAGTGGGGAGTGGGACTGGTGGCACTGGGCGCTTGAGCTCAGGTCCACCCTGAGATTTCAAAACCCCTCTGAACTGCCCCAATACTGTGGCTTCTCTCAGGCCTACCCCCTCCACTCAGGGCTTAGATGAACAAGCTGCAATGGCCCACTGGGGACCTCACATGATCTGCCCCATCATGTCACATATGGGAAACTGAGGTCTGGAGAGGGAGAGTGACTTGGCCAAGGTCACCCAGAAAGGTGGACAGGTCTGGGCAGATAATTCTTGGCTCCTCCAGCTCTGCCTACCTTTCCCCCAAGTGCCTTTATCCACGTTTGACAATCGTGCTGGTGTAAGCAATGTGTGTCTGAGGGCTCAAAGTCTCAGAGGCTGGGGTGGGGGCTTTGGGGTCCCCACTGGAAAGGCAGGGGTGAAGAAGCCGCCTCTTTTCTGTGCGTCAGTGCCCAGGGCAGAGCAGCAGCTCACTCCAGAAAGGGCAGCAAGTGTCCCTGGAGCCCCCACCTGCATGCATCCTGGGGCCACTGAGGCTGGGACAGCCTGTGGGTCCTTCTCAGACCCAAATCCTTCCGGAGGCCATTTCCAAGCTTTCCAAGTGCATCCGGACCAGTCAGCCCCACTGGAAACACAGCTGATGGGGAAATGGGAAGTCGGCAGGATCTGGGCACAAGGGTCAGCCTGTCTGTCCTTTTCACCTTGTTATACATGCAGGTGCTTAACAGACCACTGCCAAGTAAAAGAATGAATGGAGAGAGCCCCACATTGCGGGGGCTCCAGCGTCAGGAGTGAGATGGATTTTTCACAAGTTCCCAGCACACAAGCTCTTTAGAAAGCCTGTAGTCAGTGCACACAGGATTAAACAACCTCTCCCCCAGCACAGGTGCTTGGCTCACCTGCTTAGGTTAGAAGAGCCATGGTCACCTAGACTCCATCCTCAATGCCTTTGGAAGAGGGGGAAGGTGGGAAGATGGGCATGTGTGTCTTTCCTGGCAAACTTGAACTTTTAGGGGTTGGAAATTCTCATTGTTCCTGGAAGCACCCCCCTCCCCAAAAGCCTGGCCTGGCCTGGGTGGAGCAGGACACTGCAGGAAGGCTGGCGGGGTGTCCCCTCCGGCTTTCCTGAGCCAGCTTCCTGGGGAATGTGCAAGGGGGCATGCTGGGGCTATGGCCTCCAGGACACCCCCTTATCCTCGGAGAAGGGTCAGTGAACTTGACCCTTGAGAGTCTAGTCTCAGAGCCGCCGGGGGCTGCACACTGGTGGGATTACTTGTGTCCACGAGGCCCTGGGCCTTGGGAGTCCAGGACACCGAGTGGGGTGAGATGGCACAGCTGGGAGAGTGGACAGGAAATCTCTCCTGGATTTTTGGTGTTCGTAGTCTTTTCATCCCAGACTGGGAAAACCCAAATGTCAGTTGGATGCTCCCCTTCCCCCACTTAAGCCGAGATTTCAAATAAAGGTGAGCGTGAGGGGGGTGGCAGTGACAGGCTGGCACATCTGAGGCCAGCTCTACCACTTACTGGCTGTGTGACCTTGGGCACGTGACTAAACTTCCCTGAGCCTCGGTTTCCTCGTGGGTCGGATGGCACCAGTGCCCCCTTTCTCATGGGTTCTGGGTGGACTGAACAGATGATAACGCAGCGGCCAGCATGCTGTCTTCCAGAAGGCAAATCTCAGTGAATGGAAGGTCTCAGCCCCTGGCAGCAGAGAGCACGGGGACCAGGCTCCTCTTGGAAACTTTCCTGCTCCAATACCCCCATCCCCAGGCCAGGAGGGGGACAAGGTGTCCCCAGGCACAGTGTCGCTGCCCCTGCCTCTCCCTTGGGCCCTTGCTGCCCACCTCGGTCTCTGTCCACAGCTTCCTCAGCAGGGGCGCACTCTGAGGGCGGCTAAGATGGGACGGGTGTCGCCGGCCCGGCAGCTGCGTGGGGCACGGAACCGGCGCAGGGCAGCCGGAGCAGGCTGCAGTGGGCGCTCTAGGTGAGGTGGGTGCGCAGGCGAGGTGGGCACTGAGCCAGGGCTTCCCCGTCTGCGTCCTCTGCCCCCACGCCCCGTGACCCGCGCGCCCGCTCGGCCCTTACCTTGAACCATGGGAACCGCGCGGCCCCGGCCGGCCGAGGACTTGGGCGCACGTGACGGGGCGGTCCGGCGTCCGTCCCAGGCCGGGCGCAGCTGGTAGCCGCCACTCAAGCCCAGGCCACGGCTGCGGCGCCTGAGGGGGCCCGGCGGGCGAGGCGGGCGCTGGGGAGGCCCCGGAGGCGCGCGGGAGGCGACTGCGTGCCCAGGCGGGAGCCCCCTGCCCGCGCCGGCGGCACCGCGGCTCCGGACGCCCAGGCTGGCTCCCGGCGAGCCGCACGCGCGCAGCTCCAGCCCAGTCCCGGGCGCGGGGCGCGCGCGCAGGCGGGGAGGGCGCGCGCCCGAGTCTGGCGGGGAGCGCGCCGCCGGCCCGCGCGCCGTCGTCGGGGGCTGCGGGGAGCGGCCCAGGAGCTGTCCCTGGTGCTGACGGCTCGTCCTCTCTGGGACGAGGCTCGCTCCCGTCTGCCGGCCTGGGGACGCCCCCACCCCCGCCCCGCACCCTGCGGGGCTCCCGTTGCTCTTCGCCTGCTTTCCTGGCGCTCCCGGTTTCCACAGCGTTGAGATTTGGAGTCAGGCCGAAACTGCTGTTTATCAACAGTTCGACCTTGGGGGAAGTCCCTCACCTGGGGAGTCTCTGGTCCTCATCTTCAAAATGGGCCTGTAGCAGTGCCTGTAAGGTTGCTCTGAGAGTGAAATACAACGACATCTGGGGGCCTGGCACACAGTGAGTGCTCAGTGAACGCTTGCTTTTATCCTGATTGTTTCCCATTCTCTTGGTTAGCAGCCACGGAGCAAGTGAGGGAAGAGGCAGTGCTGGTTCTGCTCTGGGCTGGCCAGCACTGGGGGCACCCTGGCTGCTGTTGGACCTCTCGAGGCACACACAGGGGAGGGAAAAGACTTCTTCCTCAGGACCTCAAAGCACAGAGTTGGGACCAACAGCCAGGAGTTGAAGTGAGGCAGACTTGGGCTGGGTACCAGGCAGAACTTTCTGATGTAAGGTCCTTCCTCCTGGGATGAGTGCTCCAGCGAGCTCTGAGTGAGTGAACTCGGTCCCTGCAGACACTCAGGAGGAGGCTGCAGCCACAGGGCCCCTGAACTGAGCAAGGTCTGGAACGTGAAAGGGTCTGAGTTAGAATACATTAAACACTGAGAAACCATGCCAGGCACAGTGAAAGTGCTCATGAATGTCTGCCTTACTGACCCTTAGGTTCCCTATGAGAAGACATACCCTGGTAGGAAGAATGTGTTACTTCACCCCCATTCTAGAGATGAGAATACTGAAAACAAACAAACGTGACCTGCTTGGAGTCCATTGCCACCTGGCAGATGGGCTGAGGACAGAAGGCTAAGTGACTTGCTCAGAGCCACACCACAGAGCCAAGAGGTGAGTTCTTACAAACCAAACAGACTCCACATGTCCAGCCTGCTGCCTGCCCTAGCCAGGTCCCCTAGCAAGGGTTGCTGCCCAGTTATCCAGAGCTATTTGAGCCCTTTTGCCCCTGGAGAGTTTCCTTATAACAAACCAGGCAAGTATCTCATTCCTCTTCACTAACCGGAAGAGCTGGTGCCTGCCCCGTGAGCATCTCTGTCCCTTCCAAGCAGGACAATTAAATGTCACCTGCCTCATTTCCTAAGGGACCAGTGGCTGTGCTTAATTCATTAGTTAACTCTGCACATTACCTGCTTCCACCAGGCACTTGTCTCATGATAAGCATCACTCATTATGTGCTTAATATGTTCCAGACACAAGGCTAAACACTTGTCCTGTGTTGTCTCATTTAGTCCTCGCAACAATCCGATGAGATAGACACTGCTGCTCCCCTGAGTCTGCAGCTGAAGACTTGGCGCTTAGGAGCAGACTGGGGCTGGGTTGTGCCGACTCTCAGGCATGTGCTCCCAATGCTGTCTTTCCAGATTTTCCGCGTTGTCCCCAGACTAGGGGAAAAGATGGAAATGTTAATAGAGATTCCATACAAGGAGTCGGAGGGAGACAGAGGGAGACAGAAGGAGAGACCCAGGAGAGGCACGCAGAGCCACCAGCCAATCAGCGCCCTGGGCGTCAGCGCAGGCACCCTTTAAATCAACACTCAGTCAAAACCCCGATGGTGACAACTGAGCAACTTTTTCTTTTTTCCAAGATTTCTTGGATCTTAGCAAATGTGTGCCAGGAATTTTAAAAGGAGCCTCACTGCCAAACCCTCTTTACCAACCAGCTGCCATGCCCTCCATTTCTCCCCATGCCTACTTCTCATTCCCACTCCGCAGAACTTCACGGGGTGGGTTCAGACAGCTGCAGATCTCTGGAGCTCTTGACCTCGTGAAGGGCTGGTTTCTTTCCTGTGCCGTGCAGAGAGCCGCTTCCTGGCGCTGCTCATGATGCCATCTGAGCCATTGTCTGCAAACTGGCTGAATATTCCCCACAAGTAAGCTAGATGGCTTTCCCATCCTCACTGTATAGGTGGTAACAGGAGTGAGGTGGCTTACCCGTGCTCACGCCACCAGCAGGGAGGTGGCGGCACTGAATGGATTTCCTTTGCATGAAGATGCCCGATGGTCACCACCAGACTTGCTCTTTGTGTGATCAAAGCCTGGCTTGATTTTAAGCAAAAACCTAAGTCCAAAAATCAAAATAGGGGGAAATGAGGACTCATGGGTCTGACTTTAGAGAAACAATTCACCATCAGGTTTCCCTAAATAGCAATTTCTCCTGGTGTATGAAAAAAAGGATTTGAGCTACGCACAGTTCTTTCAGGTTGGCGGCCCAAAACAGGCCTGGGGGCGGGAGGAATGCTGTGGCGCTACCCTCCCCCGCCCCAATCACTGGCGTTCCTTCCACTACAATCTGCTTTTCAGTTGCATGGCAACTTCGGTGTACGGCAGCTACTATGTCCCCATCACCAGCATCTTTCCACAACGCAGAGCTTCAGGGATACAACTCAAATCCAACAGAAGGCCAGGTTGCTTGAGAAAACCCCAACATGCGTGGCAGGTTACAAGGGCTCGTTTTCCACCGACAGCAAATGGGGCTTCTGTAAGATCAGCTCGAGGCAATAAAGATAGGACCTTTATGGCCCCGTGTTTCCTGGGGGCAAGTGTGGCAGTCTCTCGGGGTGGCTTGACCGATGTCTGTGTCTCTCTAGGGCTCTGCCAATGTATGTGCTTAATTCACACGCACTGGCCTCACCACTCAGCCTTCTAACCGCAGCCACACGCCACACACAGTCACATAGAAGTTCGGACAAAGTGAATCACGTTCTTGGGAGCCAAGAGTACTTACCCAGCTGCCGCTTCTGACCCGAGCCCTGCCCTGCGGAGAGCAGAGGCGCGAAGTGCTCAGGGAATGAAGTTTGTGCCGGGATGTGGGAACAATGCCAAGAGCCTTTCCAGCTCTCTCTCTGGGAACCTCCCGGAGGGGTGACTTTGCAACCTCCAGGCGTATCCAAGCAGCGGCTGGCCATCCCTTCACAGCAGAGCCGGGCTGGCCGAGCGGGAGGGCCTCTTCCAGCCTTAGAAGTCTGTGAGATTTCAGGAGCAGTCGATGGCTGCTGGGGTCAGTGGGGCAACCCCTGTCTCCAGCCTCTGTTTCAACTGCCCAGCGGCTCTCAGGGCACCAAAAGGGACCCACCGAAAGAGTTTCCAAGTTCTTCTTTCCCAGAAAGGGCCCTGGTTGGAAAGGCAGGAGCCACTGCTATTCCCACCAGGGTGTGCTTACGGAAACCGCCTGTGCCTTTGTGCCGTTGCTAAATGGACCTTTGCTTGGTCGTTGAATAGCTTTGTTCTCTCAGTCTGCGCTCCTGAGGGGCTCTGCCCGACCGAGTGGGCTGGTGGCGGATCCATTCCTGTCACCAAATCTATGTCTCCATGTCAAGCCCATTCAGAGGCCAGATGAATTTCTTTTAAAAGTGCTGGGAGCTGGGCAACGCCCCGACATTGTGATTATTGTGTGATGTTGGCCAGCAGAGTGCACGCACACCCTAGGTCGAGCGTTTCGGACTGAGTGTTGTTTGGATGTGAACAGGAGAAAAACAAGGCGTCAAAGTGTGTGAGACCGAGAGGGTTTAGACAAGAAGGTGTGCAAGGGGTCGAGTGGACGCATGTGGGTGTGCACGCGCCTGTGCAGGCACACGTGGTGGGGGGGGGAGTCCAATTGCCCTGGTTGGAATAGACAGCCTCGTCTGTTTGAACAGAAATTACTGATGTTTTTTAATTCCTGAAACATTTTAAAACATTGTGACCGCAAGCTTACTAAGTTCATTCTTGAGGAAGCTTCAAGGTTGCTGGACGAGGAAATGACGGCTCTGAGGGAGGTGCTTGAAGCAGCTGAGGGTCCCGCAGGGCCCCTCTGTGAATCACAGGACGAGTGCTGCGCAGGGTGGCGGGTGACAGACCGTTTTGTCGTTTCTTCCGTTTTGGAGATTTGTCCCTCCCGGGAAGCGTTACTAAGCGCTCTCTTGATCTGATCGTCACTTTCCCAGACAAACCCCTTCCCGCAGGAAGAGCCAGTCCAGGCATCCATTCATCCTTTCATCCATCCATTCATTCATTCACGTGCCCTGCCCGGGGGGAGCAGAGATGAGGGCCAAAGCCCTTGTTATCTGGGGCCCAGAGGTGGGTCAGGTTTCCAGCAGGTGACAGACAAGGCCTCCTGCGCTGGGTGGGGCTGGACCAGGTCTGTACTGGCGACAGCTAAGTTTGAGGCACTCTGTGGTCACTGAGGCCCCCTGACAGCCCTGTGAGAGAAGGACTCCTCTTTTGGTACACTTGACAGTGAAGAGCCGTGGCCTTGAAGAAGGGAGCGCCTGCCAGGCCCACGCTGCGGCCGGGCCCCCGGGGCCCCCGGGTCCGCACAGAGCGAGCCTGGGGCCGCCATGGGGCCCCAGTCTGTCTTGCTGAAAAACAGGAGATAAAATAAGAGATTCCTGTCTGGACGATGAGACTCTGCAACGAAAGCCATCTCCCGGTAACCTGCCTTCTTCTATCCGCACAGGCTGCAGAGGACGCCGGCTTCCCTTCCGTTAAATAAAGGGACAAGGTGATGCGACTGACAGTTACAAACGTCACGCCACCATGGTAAGCCCCGTGTGAGGCTGGAGCCCTTTGGTCGCCACAGCGAGAGAGCAGTTCCCTCCTCAGGACGGCCTCCCGGGCGCCACGTGCAGCTCTGCCACCCAATCCCTGCAGTCAGACCTTCTCTGGGGCACAGAGACTGAACACGTGGACTTGGCCATTGCTTTCCTGTCAGAACCCATCACTGCCACCAGCCCCGACGGCAGATTTAGACGGGGCCAGGAGGACGGAGGGGGCAGGAGGGCAGGGGGCAACAGTGGGCTTAAATCTGAGGAAGCAGAGCTGAGCACATGTTCTGGGATGGCTGGATGTGGGGAGAGTGTGGGGGCTGTGCCGAGGCGAGGCTCCCTTCTGCCCTGGCCTTGTCCCTGCCTCCCCCCTCCATGTGGGTGGCCTGGGGCGGCCTGAAGCGCGTCAGCTGTGGATCTGCGCTCAAGCAGACAGTCCCTCCGCCCGAGCCAGTGTCCACCTGGTGAAAGGTGGAGAGAGGCGTGGTCTTCCGAACTCCCCCCAAGAAGCCTGGAGGACCGGCTTCACCCTCAGCCTCCCCGCCCGGCCCCTCTTTATCCTGTGCCTTTTCCCTTTCTTCCTGGCCCTGGTTCTCAGGCACTGTCTCAGCTATGGCTCCTTCATCCCCTGACTCTGCACAGGGAGGGAAGGTCTGTGCGGGCTGAGCTTTGCCTCTCGTTTCTCCACTGGCTCCCAGCACCTGCCACAGAAGCTGTTTGTTGAATGAATGAAAGACCTTCACAGGAGAAAGCACCTGCCCGAGGCTCTGTGTCTCCTAGCTTCTCACCCAGACACAGTGCTTCCTCTGCCCTATGCTCCATTCTGCGGCCCCGGCCATCCCGATTCTTCCTGTTGGACTGATGAGGAAACCAAGGCTGTGAGGGGCAGAGGGGCAAGCGACTGGCTGGAAAAGGATGCACCACTCAAGGGAGCCTCTTGGCCCAGAGCCCCTCCCCCCAGCCAGGCTCCCCAGACGCCCTGGGGACGTTGGGCCACTGCCAGAGCCCCTAAGGGAAGCCTCCCTCGCACCCAGTCCACCCTACGCACGCCTGGAGCCCCTCCCCAGCAGGAACTTGCCGGCTGCTCCGCTCTGCCTCCTGCGGGGAGTGCAGCCCTGGCCATGCAGGCCGGTCCCACCACGCCCCCCAGAGCTTCAGGCCAGCGCTGCCCCGGGACCGGCTCTTCCCAAGGGCACGGTTTCCTGTCCACGCCTCACCGCCGCTGCCCACGCTGGTGCCTCTGCCAGAGGCGCCCTTCCCCCCCGTCGTCATCCGACGAGCTCAGTGCAGCCTGCAGGCCCAGCTTGCGTGCTGCTGCTTCTGGGATGCTGGGAGGGTCAGCGTCCTGATCCCGTCTGTGCTCACACAACACTTCGGTCAGAATTCTATCATCACCATTTCTGCAATTGTTTTCCTCCTTGGGCACGAGTGCCTGAGCCCAGTCACACCGGCTCCTTCACTGAGGACCTACTGTGCGCAGGCACAGCACTGGCTGCTGGGACGCCAGGTGAACAGGGCGGGCCCAGTCTTGCCCTCTTAGAATCTACCCCAGCGTCCAACTCGTGGTCTGGGCTGGGCCAAAATTTGGGCCTGGACATGCAGAGCTGGCCACACGGGGAGGCCCCACGCTGCCCTGGGGCAGTGAGGTGGGAAGACAAGGGTGTAGATGTGGACAGAGCGCCCTGCTCCATGGCGGGGTGGTGAACGCGGGCTTTTGCTCAGCTCTCCGAGCCTCAGTTTCCCCATGTGTGGTTCTGAGCCTCGGGGATCTGTTTACCTCCCAGGTGCGGGTGAGGTGACCTGCTCAGCACGGATGCTCTGTGAGCAGAAGCTGGAGGAAAAGGCCATGGCTGTCCTGGCAGCAAGGGCTGCAATGGGACAAAGTCCCACCACCTCCCCCCGGCCTGGGTCTGCGTGCTGCTCTCTGAGGCCCAGCCCTGCTGGCTTCCCCCAGCCCTGCTGGCTTCTCCCAGCCTGGTGTGGGGGGAGGGCTCGACCAGGCAGCTTCCTTGCCTCTGATGGAACCTGCAGGAGGCTGGCCTTCCCCCCTCAGCCCCGTCCTCTTGGTGCTGCATACCGGCCACCCCACGGATGGGGGTGCTCCCCTCCACAGCCCCGCCTGCAGACTTTCCCTCCTCTGCCAGACCATGAAGGGCCTCTGCGTTCTCCGTCTGTCCCTTGGCAGTGGTGGTGTCAGGAGGCCGGGGCGGGAGCAGCAGGCTTCGGGGAGAACACTGGGTGCGTCAGCATGCAGCGCTGAGACCAGGCCTTGCCTCCAAACAGGGCTGACTGGTGCGCCGGCAGTGGGAGATGCGGCAGGGAGGGGAGGCCTGCCACGGGGGCCGCCTCCACGCGCCTCCACCACTGCCCTTAGTCTCATCTCTGATCCTCGGTCACCCCAAATGGGGTCCGTCTGGGGGCAGGAGCACTCTCTGCTGGAGGTTCCAGCCCCCATTGCCCCCTTCCCGAAGCCTGGGCTGCCATGTGGCTCCCGCGTGGGGCAGGGACCCCGGGGGCCGCCCCGTCCTTGTTGCGGGGCTGTGATGGCCCGCGAGGACAGTGCTGTCCCCCCTGCGTCTGCCGGCCTCTCGCTCTGCACGGTGCTGCTTCTGCTCTGATGAGAAGTCTGGGGCAGTCACACCACGGCAGGACGGAGGCCACCCCGTGCACTTGGATACCCTGCCGTGTTTGTGAGTGTCCCCTCGGAGGGGACGCTGCTGCCACCCAGCCTGCCCTGGGTGGGTTCTCACCGGTGGGCCAGACTCGGGGGCTTGGGCTAGAGTGGGTCTGTGTCAGGCACCCTCCAGTGACCCCAGGAATGGCCAAGGCGGGAAACCGCAGGTGAGCAGAGGATGAGGGGCAGTGGGGTGGGGGCCTTTAGAGCCCGGCCCCTCTCTGTGAGGTTGTCTCTCTCCACGTCATCTCCAGGCTCCTCGGACCCAGCTCTCTCCTCCTGGGGCCTTGTCCCTTCCTCCTATGCATGGGAGCCGTGGGAGCCGCAGCTGTCACCACGCTTTACCTGTGGCTCCTCACTGGGCCCTCTTCCTCTTAAATCTCTTTATTAAACCTTCCTTGAGCACCATCACCTGAGTGACCTGCCATTTTCCCTCCGGGACCCAGCCCGACGTGCCCTCTTCCAAGCGTGCGGCACCCATACCGGTTGTGATTGATCTGCATGGTTTCTTCTGACTCCTCGGAGGAAAGTGGCATCGCTGGCTGACGGTGCCTTCGCCCGTCTGCTGGTAGGACGGAGAATCCTTTCCCACATCTGCTCGCCTCCTTTGCCCGTGTTTCCATCTCCTACCTCTTTGTGTCTTCATATTGATCTGTGGATGCTCTTTAAATATTCAGGATGTGAATCCTGAACCCGTTTGATGGGTTGCAAACATTTCCTCCCAGGCTGGTGTCTGTCTTTGCTTCTCTTTGGGGTCAGGCGTCCTGCTGAGGCTGGCAGTTTTCAAGGGTAGATCTGCTGCTGTTTCTCCTCAGGGCTTCTGGGAAGCTGATGAAAGTAGGCAATGTTTCCTCACCAAGGGTGCAGCTCTGACTTTTAGGTTCAGTTTTAACCCATCCAGCAATTTTGCGGATGTGAGCTAGAGGCTTCCTTCTCTTTGTTTTGACACACGACTGGCCAGCTGTCACCAGTTCCCCATCAAAGTGAAACTCGCAGTTCCCCATGAGCCCCATTCCATCCATGCGAGGGTCTGCTTCTGGACCCTTGGCTGCCCTGCTCGCCCGTCCCTCCACCAGCTGTGACGATGCCACGTTCACAGCTCTGTGGAACCAGGTATCGAGAAGGTGAGATGCCTGTCACTGTCCTTTTATCTTGCTGTCAAATTTTTCTTGAGTCTTTTCTCTTCTGAACGCTCTTTCTAATCAGCTTGTGAGGTTGGAAAGCCTTGAGGGGCTTTAATTAAGACTGAATTGAATTATAAGGTTAACTTGCAGAAACTCACCACCTGGAGTAGAGCAGAGGGGCCCAGCCTCCAGGACCAGACAGCCTGGGTTCAAATCCCAGTTCTGCCACTTCCCAGCTGTGTGCCCTTAGATGAGATGCTTGACTTCTCTGTGCCTCAGCTTCTTCACCTATAAAATGGGAGTAATAATAACCCCAATACTGCTGGAAGGGTTGGTATAAAAAAGTTAATGAGCTGAGATACGTAAGCACATAACTCATCAGACATCACCTCTTTTAAGATAAATCATTATTGAATTTATTATCAGGAAAGAAAAAAGTTGCCGGTTAAGCTGTGCTATGCCCTTAATTGTAAAGCACATCTCAGTTTCAGAGGCGTTCAAATGTGGAAAATGTATTTATTAGAATCAACACAGGAGAAGATTGCCTCTGTGGCGTCACAATACCTTCCCATCAAGGAGCCTGGCTCCTGTCCTTATTTATTGCGGCTTTTTTTTTGCCATCCTTCGGTAAAGCTTTACAGCCTCCTTCACATCAGCTCTTTAGGGTCTTCAATAATTTTTAGGAGGGTAAAGCCAAAAAGCTTGAGAACCACGGTTCTGCGTTAACAGAAAGGCAGGGGGACCTTAGGGTCATCTTAATAGGTGCTGACAATGCAGCAGATCCAAGCCCGTGCCCACTGCTGCTTGAAGAGAAACGGAGAGAAACTTGCCCGCCGGTGGAAGGGTGCTTGACCGCCATCCGCAGCAGGCATCCTGCGCGCGGGGAAGCACAGGAGGCGCTCGCAGGAGCAAGGAGATCCGTGCACCCCGCACGACCACGTCCCCGCGGCCGGGGAGGCCCGGCGAGCCCGCAGGCAGAGACGGAAGTCAAAGATGCAAATGTTGAACCAGAAGAGGCTGCACTGTGGCTACTCAATGACACCATAAAATTCCACGCAGCAAATTCAAGCAAAACCAATGAAGATTTATTAGGACAATTTCAAGTTCAGCAAGTTGGCCAGGTACAAAGCAAACATTTAAAAAATCGGGTTTTGTGCCCATCTCTGCAGCCCAGGTAGATACGTGATGAAAACCTGATTCAATCTGAGGAGATGTACGAAGGGGCTTAACTGAACCCGTGACATTTATTTATTAGGCAAAAATAAAGCAAACATGGCACACAGAAGATCTGTGTGGTGGACACATGAGTGTGTGTGACACCATTCTGTGTTTTTCCCACATTTGAACTAAGTCATAATACAAAGATGGCAACAGACAGCAACGTCATTCTACGTTGATTTTTATCTCCCCCCTCATTTCTTCTGTCCCCTGTCCTCCTCTTTCTTGGGTTAGGATTCTTGTTTTGTCAGAATACGCCCTTGAGTAATCCTTTCAGAAAGGGAGGTGGTGGCAGAATGTGGGAGTCCTCGCATGTTTGAATTTTTTAATTTTGCCCTGAATAAGGAATGCTGGCTTTGGGATGGTAGACTTAATAAGATCTCACAGAACTTTGGAGGAGAGCTCTGGGTCCCCTGGCGTCTTGTGACACTCTCAGGAAAACTGGTGACGGTCTAGAACATTCCTCCACAGGGAGCCTTCCTCCCTCCCTCCCTCTTCCTCCCACTTTGGCTCTCAAGCAGAAGAGCTCCTTCCTGGCGCACTCTCTTTGGGAGCATCTGAATCTTCGCTCAGTTTCTGGGGCTCTAAAACGGCCCATGTCGGCGGGCCTGTGTTCCTTTGCGCTGGGGCTGAAGGCGGGTGTCCTTCCCTCTTGCTCTGCGTCATGTGGCCCCTTTCCCCGCTCTGTCCTTGCTGCTGCACTTGGGGATGCCCGCTAGCCGGCCGTGGGGCGGCTGGAGCCAGCCCCCAGTTCCCTGCCTTCCCCCCCATTTCCATCCCCTTGCCCTTAAAGGGCAAATTCCCCCAACGGCGCCCGGCCTGGCCTTCCAGCTCACCGATCTGCTCCTCAGCCATCCTCTCCCTGCTTTCAGCCCGTCTATTTTAAATCTCCGAGCTCTCTAATTAGTTCTTTTATATCAGAGCCCATTCTTCCTGCATGACTACGATAACCCCTCAGATCTCCCTAAAGATAGTAATTGTATTCCTTTTAAAGTCTCTCTCTCTGCTGACGTGATCAATGCCGCGTCTCTGGGCATTGGAGTTCCTGCTCCTGAGATGATGGCTCTCTCACAGGGGTCTCTTCCTCACGCGCTCGGTCCTGCGGGCAGCATGCCTGTCTTGGCGCTGGGTTCCCCGGGCGTCCATCTGCCGCTGTGGCGTCGGCTCCCGAGGAAGATGAGGAGGTACGTCTTGCCTCCAGCGAGGTGGGAGGGACTTGCTCCCTTGGATTGGGGGGTCCCCTGTATTTCACTGGGGACAGTGGTTCCCCGATCTCTGTCCTGCAGGGTGCACTGTCTGCTGCATGCCACCCGGGGAAGGAGCGACTGGCCCCATGGCTGGTCCCCAGGCTCAGGGGACCACGCTGACCGTCGCCCTATCCCACTGGAGCCTTATCTCCGTGGCCCTGGATGTGAGGCACCAGGCCACCCCTGCCGCCCTCCCCAAGCACCTTTCGGGGTGCGGTTTTCTCTGATTTTGTTCTTTGCGTCTTTCTTCTACTTCTACAGAATGTTGATCCCCTGAAAAGACTCCTTTTCATTTTTTTAAAAACCAATTCAGTTATCAATTTTTTTTCTTTTAAAACTGTGCCTTTCTCACACTTGATTTTTGGCAGGGAGAATGCATGGTTTCACATTCGACTGAAGTCTCATAATGTTGTTAAACAACCTGAAGGGCCTGTTGGCCCCGGGCACCCAGCGGCCTCCCTCCAGGGCAGGTGAGGTGTCCCCAGCCCGAGCCCCAGGTGCCGGCTGCCAGGGAGCAGAGGCTACCTCTTCATCGTGGATGATGTTTTCAGACTGAGACTGAAATGTGGGTCTGCCTGACACCGTGAGACCCTACAGCAGAAAGTAATCGCAGTGCCGAAACTGCAAAAGCCATTCGTGCCTTCCAGCCCCTCTCTCTGAGCGAGGGCTGGCAACAGCCACTCCCCAGCGGGGACGCCAGCTTGCCCTGAGTTCCCCTTTGCCCTCAGCGTGCCGTCCTGAAGTGCCCGCTTGTCCAGGTGTGAGGATGGTGGTCCCTGTTTTGGTTTAGCAGGCCCCCCTCTGTGCCAAGTCGATGTCAGTGGCCAGAGGGGCGCTCAGCGGGGTCGGCAGCGTCAACCAGGCTAGACGGGAGGCTGGCAGCCCGGACTCCACGAGGTGGGCTCCTCCCCAGGCCCCTCAGCAGGGCCCACGCAGGGGCCTCGGCGGCCCCACCGTGCAGGGGCTTCAGAGCAGACCAGCTGTCCAGCAGTGGTGACACCAGCACAGAGCCAGCCCCATTGAGGCATCCTGTCACTCTAGATAGTGACCAAATGGCCCCCCCGGAAAGACGTCCCCACCGAAACCCGCGCCGCCTCCCGCTACCTCCTCACCTCCTACGTGCGACAGCCATCTCTGTCCTGGACATTTAATGCGCCTTGTCCCCGGCCCATTACTGGGCAAGTCAACCCATAACTTGATCAGCAGAGGGACAATTGGATCAGGGCGTGCAGATCGCTGGCCCCCTGTTACCGCGCGTGAATGTCAGAGCCCCCGGGCACTGAGCCCTGCTCTTTCCGAGTCTCATCTCTGAAAAGCAGATGGCGAGCTTTGAGCTTTATTGAATTTGCATTTGTGTATGTGATGCATCGACCGTAGCCCAAGGGCGGCTGCCTGGCCCAGTAGCCAGTCTGGCCCATCAGCAAGGCTGAAACCTCCTAGCCTGTGAGAGGCTCTCTGTTCCGGGGGTGCGGGGTTCTGTCTTCAGTGGGCGGTGCGCAGCCAGTGGCTGACAGTCCTCGACGAAGGCCTTTTGAACCTCGGGAGCGACTTCCTCGCGGAAGCCCAGCTGCCTTTGGCCCCCGGCTCCTGTTCTGGGGCTGGATCCTAAAGAAGCACAGACACAAGCGAGCCGGGATGGACGTGCGTGGCCGTGGCCGCACCGCCGCCGCCGCGGGCTTGCATGAGAAAGCAAACGCCCCACATGTTTGCCGGCAGGGAGCTGGTTAAATGAGTGACAGAGCACACACAGCGCGGCACACAGGGAAGACCGGGGGTTACTGAGCGGGAGGCAGCAGCCCTGGGTGTGCTGAGTGTCACGTGTCTGCCATGGGAGTGGAGAGGCCAGTGGGGAACAGGGCGTCACAGCCGTGAAAACCTGGGGATGGTTCCTCAAGAAATTAAACACCGGCTTCCCACACGGTCCAGCAATTCCCCTTCTGGGCACAAACCCCAAAGAACTGAGAGCAGAGCCTTGAGCAGGTATCTGGACATCAACAATCATAGTCCATGTTCGCAGGAGCCAAGTGTCCACTGACGAACGATGGATAAACAAGGTGCTGCGGATCCACGCGGTGGAGTGTTAGTCAGCCTTAAGGAAGGAAGGAGCCTCTGACACCGGCTGTGACACTGCTGGACCCGGAGGACGCACAGCAACACCAGGGACAAACCCCATGTGGTCTCTCACTTCCCTGAGGTTCCTAGCGTCGTCGCATTCACAGAGACAGAAAGGAGAGCTGGGGGGCCAGGGGCTGGGGAGGTGGGAATGTGGAGTTACATCTCATGGGGACGGTTTCAGTTTTCCAAGCTGAGAAGGGTTGTGGGCACGGATGGTGGTGACTCGACAATGTGAATGCTCTTAATCCCTCTGAACTGGACGCCTAAAATTGGCTAAGATGGTAAATATTATATTTTCTGATAAACATACTAAACAAAAAGATAACAAATAGTGAACAGAAGTTAAAACAATTTTTTTAAACAGTGAAAAGAAATTCCAAAGACTGCACGTGGAGCTGTCAGCAGCGGTCAGGTTTTGAGGACGGATTCTGGGGACTTTCACACTGTGTGTCATGTATTTTCGGGGACTTATAACAGCCAGACAGCGCTCATTGAGCCCGGCCTGAGAATCAGGCGCTGTCCCAGCACCCGGCCCCGCCTGCGAGGTGGTCCTCTCACCGTCCCCCTTGGAGATGCGGAAACACGAACACAGAGGTTAAAGAACGTGGCCCCGCCTCTCTCCACCCCTGTCACTGTCACGGGGCAAGGACCGCGTCCCGGTGGGTGACGACAATCTCAGTGCCGGGTCAGCCCTTCCCCAGGCTGTGCTCCCAGCACCCTCAGATGCGGATGCACTTGCCCTGGGTGGTCTGTGCCCCGAGAGGGACAGCGGTGTCTCCCGGCACGGAGGCCAGGTGGGCCCACAGCGTCCCTCAGACCTGACCTCCAAATCCAGCCCGCCCCAAAGTGGGCGTTGGGGGCGGGGGTGGGCTGGGGCCCTCTGACCTCTGGGCCGGAGTCACTTTTCTTGGCTGCGGCTTAAGGACTGGGGGCACGTCAGAGGGTCCTGGGCTGGGTGGCACCAGCCAATCCTTGATCCCGGGCAGCTGGTGTCACGGGGGTGCAGCAGCTCTAAGCTTCAGGGCCGTGGGCATTGTGGCCCCTGAACTCTGAGCAGGAGTGTGGGGGCTCGCTGTCTAAGGGGTGGCTTGGCCAGGCAGCTGTGTTGACCGCTGCATGCTGGCTGTTGCACTGAGGCCGTGGAGTGGGCAGGCAGGGTGGGCGTGGAGCTGCCCGGAAGCTCGGGAAGGCCCGTCCTCTCCCGCAGGCTCCGTGGACGCCAGAAGTCACACCGTCCAGCCTCACCGCCGCTGCCTGTGGCCTTGCCTGTGGCTGCGTTTCTCTAGTCTGGGGTCCTCACCTGTGATGAGGTGGTGGTCAGGGCCCCGAGGGGGCTCCGAGAGGGACTGAATGCCCCAGAACGCCCAGCACATGCAACCTCAAGGTGGAATACTATTCAGCCTTAAGGAAGGAAGGAAAGGATGGGCCATCTCGGGGCTCAGGACACAGTCCTCTAACTGGACTGGCTGGCTCTGGGACAACAGCAGGTGGACTGATGTCCAGGCGACATGCTGGCTGTCCCTGGAGGTGACGGAGCCTGTCGCCGTGCTGAGAGGTGATCACGGGCTAACGGAGATGAGGGGGGATGTGAAGAGGTGGACACAGAAAAGCCCCTGCAAACATCGTGGCTGTCAGCTCCCGTCGCTGGCGTGCGCCCTGCCGGGGGCTGTTCCCATTCTGCGGGTGAACACAGTGAGGTTCAGAGGCGCAGCTCCATCCTGGCCACACAGCTGCCAAGCACGAGGCTTGGGACCCTCTGGGTTAGGGTGTGGTCTGGGTGCCACCGAAGATGGACCACCTTCCTGGCACTGGCCGCCTTCGGAGACACGGAAGTCACAAAAACTGGGCACTTCCACCAGCCGTCAGACTCCTCAAACCCAGGAAAGAGGACCATGTTCTCTTGCTTAGGGACGAAGCAGAAGCAGAACCAAGTGTGTTTTCCATGTAGGAGCCCCAGGGCCCTGCAGGCCTCACCTCCAGACCCACTGGTGAGGGGGCTGTGTGTGTGAGAGAGAGAGGGAGAGCATGTGGCTGGGGCTGGGGCTGGCCTTGGATCCGTGGGTGGGCAGACTGAGGCCCCAGGAGGAGGGACGAGGCCTCACTGCTCTGGCCCAGTGGCTGGGGAGGGAGCCAGTGCGGGGAGGAGCCAAGATGGCCTGGGGGTTCTGGAAGCCTGCAGGCCCCTGGCCCTCACGCTGTGGCGGCCCCGCACGGTGCCCTGGGCCCCGGGCGTCTCAAGCCTTGGATGTGTGGTCCTAACCTCAGGGCCACCTGCCTTAATGGGCAGACCTGGGGGACACACTGGAGAGGCCAATGACGGGGGGGTGCTTCTTAAAACTGCACACCACAACCAACCACGCTCAGGACGAGTGATGGAGATGCGCCCCCCCGGGCGTGCGTCTCGGTGTCCGGCAGCCCCCAGCCAGCCCTTCTCGCCGGTTTCCGTGCCGTCTCAGCTGATTGCTGGACTTTTCCAGGGGCTGCCCTGGGGTTACTGGGGAGCCGCCTGGCCTGGCCTGTCTGGCTCAGGTCCCCAGCTGGCTCAGGTCACCCCACTTGCTCCAGCCGGGTTGTGGGTGAGCCAGCCGGGGCGGGCCTCACGTGGCAGACACGGTGAGGGGTTACGGCGCGCGAAGGAGGACAGTGTCAGGGAGACGTGGGAAAGCAAAGGGCTTATTAAGACGCTGAAACTGGTTCCAAATGAGGTCAGCCGCCGAAGCGCCTTGGAGGAGAGCCAGGCGCTGAGCAGCGAACAGTGTTTATTTCCTGACAGGGTGGCGGTGACGCCCGGGTGCCATCCCCTCACCCCACCCCCACCCCCGCTTCTAGAGGGCAGTTTGCACCAGAACACCGGATTGGAGCCAGGCTGGGGGTGGGGGCAGAAGCAGGGGGCCATGCACCACCCCACCCCGGGAACACAGGGCTGGCGACACAGAGCTGGCGACATTCAGAGGGCGCCTGGGGCAGGCAGGGGCCTCACCTACTCGGGCTGCGCAGGACAGCTGAGCACTGCTTCCTGACTACGGGTCAGATTGCCTGTTTTTAAAAATCCATTAATGCAACGAGCAGCACTTCGTGGCAGGGGCCATCTGACTGGGCCGGCTCCCTCCCACCCGGCCCCCTGCCCATGCTTGCGTTTCTCATCCGATCGTCCCTTCCTCCCGACTCCAGTCGAGCTCCCCTGACCTTGGCTGCCTCCCAGTGCAGCCCCCTGGCTAAGAGTGTGCTCTGGGGTCCTTGAGCCGGGCGACAGGCCAGCCCTGTCCCCGACGGCGTGTGCCCTCCCCTCTCTGTGGTTTCATCTCGTGTCCGAGGACAGTCACAGCCCTGGCACCCAAGGCTGGTGGGGCTGAAGCGACACAAGCAGGGGAAGCGACGGGCGTGCACTTGTTAATTACTAGCACGTGGTAATTACCGTTTCTGCATCAGTTGGACTGTTTCGTCCAACACGAGAGGGAGGCCGGCGTCCCAGCCCAGTTCTGAGCTGGAGAAAGAAGCTCTTTTGAATTCTGTTAAAAATAAGCACGTGTACATAGCACCGCTGTTGCCCAAGTGCCGCCCAGCCCTCCCCTCCTCGGCTCTGAGACATGGTGGATGTCACCCGCACCCGGAGCGGGACGGAGGCCTGAGGTCCGCCCCAGCGCTGCCGGCCCCCATCCCGGGCTCTTGCTCCCAGACCTCTCACCTTCCAATCCCCAGAACCGCCGGGTGGAAGGGAGGCTGAAGGATAAGCCACTGGTGTCGTCCACTCCGTCTCCAGATGGGCGGGGGAGCTGGGTGGGAAAATGCCTCTGCGGGGAGGCCCGGCTCCAGCAGAGAAGAGCTCTGGCCCCGGGAGGCGCCCGATGAGCCCTTGGGGTCCCCCTGCCCTGTCCTGTCTGCCTTCCGGCCAGAGCCACGTGGGTGGACACTTAGGCCGTGGAGCCCAGTCACCCTCACGTTACACCTGCTGCTTTTGTCACTGTGCACGCCGGGAACACGGTGCCCACCCAACCAGCCTGTCTCACCCCCTCGCCGTGGCTGCTCCCTGATCCTGGGTTGCAGAGGCGCACACCCAGAGCATGCTGTGATCTAAGTGCCACACACCTGCTTAAGCGGCGCAGACCAGGAGGTTTGGGCGAGAACTTGGAGAATGAGGTGCTGCCCTCTGGGATGAGGCCCTCGGAGCCCGGCCTAGAGTCTCCCCTGGTCCATGCCCGCCTGTCTTCCACGTGAGACAGCATTACCTAAAGGCCTTTGGCACTGCAGCCTGACACCCCTGGTGTCCCCGCCCCTAACCACGGGAACACCGTTCTCCCAGGCTCCATCTGAGTCCCTGCGGGCCCGTCCTCCGGGGAGCATGCCCTACGCCCCAGCCGGCGGGATTCCCCTGGGCTCCGTGGGTCTGCCGCCCCCCCGGCCCCCGAGGGCCTGCTCTGCCGCCCGCTCTCCTTCCACATCCTTCTCCAGTGGGCCCGTGGTGGCGTTCCCGCACTCACCCACGCATCTGTTCCTTCACCCACTGATTCGCTCGCTCAGCCCTTGTCTTGCTCAGGCTCTGTGCTGCCAGGGGAGCTGGCTCTAGCAGGGGGCAGGCAGCCCCGGCCCGAGAGAACAGCCGTTGTGGTGTCAGTTCCGTGACAGTGACGCGCCCTGTAACCCGCCCCCCACAGCGCATGTAGTTGAGGGGGGTGGTCCCGTGGCCTTTTGTAGCACCTGTGAATGAAAAATACTGCCTGCCATCTCAGTAAACAAAGGATGCTGCAGCCATCAAGCCATCGCGTTGCGGCCGCCCTGGATGGTACCACCACCCCGATGGTACCACTGGCATCAAGCTCTCAGCCACTGCAGCCGCCCCCTACCGTGCACCCTGAGGGGACTCAGGATGAGAAAGCGCAGGACACTGGCCCTGGAGATCTAAGGTGCACATCAAAGGAATGATTTCAGTGAGCCCAGACTTCTGCATCTTCCCATACATAGAAAAGTGCTGAATTCCTTGACTGGGGATGTCTGGTTTCCTTTAATTAACAGGAGTCTTTTGATGTTCCAACTACCTGGTCTTCATCACAAAAACGCCTATACATCCTGGCTCCTCCCCGACCTCTGCAGAGCAACCCCTCAGAGCCACCTGAGAGGCTGTCTCCGGGGCTTGAAGCCCTCAGGAAATAAAACACACTTCTCAACTTTAGGTTGTGTATTTTTCCAGTCAATGTGTCTTTCTTTCTTCTGCCCTGTTTAGCTCTGCGGGGTGGCCCGGCCGCTGCAGGGCAGAGAGCACTGTCTGCCAAGGCCAGGGGAGGGAACTTGCTCCAAACTTCATCTTTTGCAAGACACAGTCATTCCTCCCTAAGGAACAAAGTTCAGAGCAAAACCAGAGCCTGGAGCAGGGAGCGCAAGGTCTGCCTTTGCGGCTGTTTGAGGACTTGTGGATGCTTGAGGACAGAGTTGTGAATGTTGAGGATATTGGTTGGGTTCTTGGTTTCCTCATAGAGAGAAGGACCTGGAGGAGGAAGAAGTAAGGAAGGGAGTCAGGCTCTTGGAAAGAGGGGGCTGAGTTCAGAGCAGAACGCAATCAGGAAGAACTTCCTGGAGGTGGCAGCACAAGCCGATGCCATTCTGCACAGAGACAGACAGGAGTGAGCTGGGGTGCAGAGAGACTGACACGTGAGGCTGGCAGGGCTGTGAGTCCCAGCAGTTCTAGGCAAAGCCCTGTGGTGTGTGTGGGAACCAATGCAATAGGCTGACTACCCTGGGAAGGTTCACAGTCAGGTGGGTGCTTTCTAGGCTAAAGGACATTGTGGGTTTGAGGGCTTTGGTGGCAGAAAAGCAGACCTGTCACTTGTACCCTTTTTGCAAAGTCTGTTTCCCTCAAGCAATGTGCCTGCAGTGTACCCCTCAGCAAGGCATCGAGAAGTCTGCCCCCCAGCAATACACTCTGCTCTCTAGGCCCCCAGCAGTGCACCCTGTGCCACCCGCCCTCGCCCCCCGCAGTGCACCCTGTGCCACCGGCCCCCGCCCCCCAGCAGTGCTCCCTGTGCCACCCGCCCCCAACCCCCAGCAGTGCTCCCTGTGCCACCCGCCCCCGCCCCCCGCAGTGCACCCTGTGCCACCGGCCCCCGCCCCCCAGCAGTGCTCCCTGTGCCACCCGCCCCCAACCCCCAGCAGTGCTCCCTGTGCCACCGGCCCCCGCCCCCAGCAGTGCACCCTGTGCCACCCGCCCCCGCCCCCCAGCAGTGCTCCCTGTGCCACCCGCCCCCGCCCCCCGCAGTGCACCGTGCCACCCGCCCCCGCCCCCCAGCAGTGCTCCCTGTGCCACCCGCCCCCGCCCCCCGCAGTGCACCCTGTGCCACCGGCCCCCGCCCCCCAGCAGTGCTCCCTGTGCCACCCGCCCCCAACCCCCAGCAGTGCTCCCTGTGCCACCCGCCCCCCACAATGCACCCTGTGCCACCCATCCCCACCCCCTGCAGTGCACCCACTCCTTCTAGAGCAGCTGTGGCACCAGCTGGAGCCCATGGGGAATAGAGAGGAGACAAAAGTGGGAACAGCAGGCCATGGAGAGAGTGTCTAAACACAGGGACTATTTGGGGATCGGCTTTTATTTTTAGTTTGAAGTTGGTCCACCCTCCAGCATTATAGATATGGCTCCCTGGGCGCACAGTGCTGAGGTTTCTCTACTTACTGGTCACCTTGGAAACAACCCCTTGGGGCCTCAGTCTGCCCATCCGCAGATGGGGCGGCATGGGCCCAACCTGTCTGCCGCGCGGAGGACAAGCCCACACAGCTCCCCGGGCCCGCCGGACGCCCGGCGGAGAGCGTCTGGAAGGCCTCCAGGCTGCAGGCAGGAGGGCCTTTGCCGACAACTCTCAGAGACGGCTCAGAGGGGATGAAGCAGCCAGTCCCCTCCAATTGCCACTGACGATGTCCAGGTGTCATTAGCGCCAGTTAGGAGAAGCGAGGGCAGCAAAGCGTTTCCCCGGGGCAGGGCTGCTGGGAGGGCCATCAGGACAATTGAATTCCCCACCAGACAAATGTGATTACCGGCAGGGGGGGCTTGCCCCCCACCCGGGGAGCCAGGACATAAACAGCAGGTGGGGCGGCCGGGCTCACCCAGCCATGCAGGTCCCCAGCCCCAGCACGCGTGAGGCCGCCTCCATGTACGGCACGGCGGTGGCCGTCTTCCTGGTCATCCTGGTGGCCGCCCTGCAGGGCTCGGCACCACCCAAGAGCCCTTTCCCCTACCGAATCCCTCTGGACCCCGAGGGGACCCTGGAGCTGTCCTGGAACGTCAGCTACACGCAGGAGACCGTCTACTTCCAGCTCCTAGTGCGAGAGCTCAAGGCTGGGGTTCTCTTTGGAATGTCAGACCGCGGCGAGATGGAGAATGCCGACCTGGTCGTGCTCTGGACCGACGGGGACAGCGCCTACTTCGGGGTAAGTCCTTCCCCGGCCCCAGCGCCCTGACCTTGCCCCTTTGTCTACCCTCTCTCTCCTTAACCGGGAAAAGGGAGCTGCTCTCCCGCCTCTCTGTTCGCATCCACTCTGAGCATCCCTCGTGTCCCAAGCGTGGGGGTCTCGGGGATGCTGATGCGAGGACAAAATGGGAAATGGATGTCTCCCGTGGCCCTTCCGTGCCCGCACACCCCAGACGACAGAGCCAGACAGCCCAAGGAGCACAGCCGCACGTGAAGGACACACGTGCCACAGAAACGCATGCTCTCCTCTGCCCCACGCGCGTGAGGACAGACCCCACGGCCCCACTCGTACAGACAACACCTGGAGGTCACACGGGGCCAAGCGCAGTGCCCAGCGTGCACGCCCACCGCCCAGGACGCAGCGTCTCGGCCCGGTGCTGGTGCGCGTGGTGACCTGAGCAGGGCAGGCGCCCCACCCCCACCCCCACCCGGCCGAGGAGCCAGCCTGCGGGGCCGAGCCGCACCGCCGAGGACGCGCTCTTCACCCCACGCCTCAAATTCACCCCCATTCTTGCCAGAAAGGGTGGAGAAGGGGGGAGTTCTCCCTTCAAACTAGAGGGGCTTGGGGGCCTTCAGGAAGCTGAAGGGAGGCCCCCTGGGAGGCAGGGGCCCAGCCACCCCCCCAGCCACCTTCCTCCACACGGCTCCTCTCCCATGGAAACAGACACAGAAGGGTTAAAACACATTTTCAGTCTGGAGGCACTGGATCTGTGAGCAGAGAGGCTCCACTCCAGTTCAGTGTGGGACCCGGCAGGGGCGCCAGAGTCAGGACAGGCCCCCAGGCCCCGCTGCAAAATGGGGACAGTCCTCCCTCTCCACCTTCTTGGGCGGTGTGAGTTCACACGATCTGGTTCCAGCTGATCTTTCTGGAACCTGACCATGCTTCATCCAATTCCCACAGCCGTTCAACAGGCCGGAGCTTCCCGCTTCGCAGCTGGGCAGGAGGCCGGGTGAGCTGCCTGGTCAGGGCCCCGCGCTGGCCCCTGGAGGCAGTGCCTCCCACACAAGGATGCTCAGCGCTTACGGGTCACGGCCAAGGAAGTCCTGGGCAGCCTGGTTCCAAGCCGGTCCCAGAGCAGCAGCCCAGCCCCCGGGATTAGCTTTTCCTGGCTGCCAAGAGAGCTGGGGTGACTTCGCCCTCCCGCACACGGCTGGATTAATTTGCACAACAAATTCCTATGCAAACAAATGTCAGACTTGTTTTTCCATCCTAAGCAATATGTTCAACATATACACTCTAGATTTCCAGCTGAAAAATCACAAGTTGACTTTCTGCTTCTGTTTAAAACGAGTCCTGCAAAATCTGCAAGGTCCCTCAGCGCCAGCTTCATGCTGCTGCTCTTCTCTGGGGAGGACTTTGCAAAACTGTTTGCAGGTCCCTGGATCCCTTCCTCCCTCCCTCCCTCCCTTCCTTCCTCCCTCCCTCCCTCCCTCCCTTCCTTCCTCCCTTCCTTCCTCCCTTCCTTCCTCTCTCTCTCTCTCTCTAGTTCCTTCTTCCTCAAGGAAGTGGAGAAAACAGGCTTTAGCCCTGAATGCAGGGTTTAAAAAAATCTTCAGGCCAAGGACTGGTGGTCCCGTGTTGTTCCCAAACCCAAACAAAGGCCTGCTTGTCAGGGAGAGATCACAGCCCCTTGCCAGGTGGATGTCTGTCCCTTGCGCTGGCCTGGAGCCCCTGGGTGGCTGAGCCTGAGAGTCGGGGTGTGCGGGCAGCCCTGGGGAGAGTGGAGGGCAGGGGTCGGGCCAGAGCCGCCACTCTCGAGCATTCTGGGGAAACACAGGAGTTCTGTTGCCCCCGAGCCTCAGTTTACTCTCTTCAAGCAAGACTAGGACCAGGGCGAGGTGAGCAAGATGCCCAGGGCGCAGTGTTTCAGGCAGGCTCCCTCTCGGGGGCAAGCACGTGTGGGGGTCCCTGAAACCCTGTCCCCAGCCTCTCCCTCCCGCCGCCCCGCGTCTCCCATTTCCGGGGCTCCATGCGCGGTCACGGCCCCTCCCTCCACACACCAAAGAAGCAGATCACATTCCGAATTATGGCATCTTCCTTGCAACACAGCTTCTTGGGTCCCACCCAGAGGTCTGGGGACCTGCGTGGCTACCCAGCTCCGGTGAGTCCCAACCTGCATTTGAGGCCATGTGTCAAGGCCGCAGAGAAAGAGTGTGGGGTTGGAAGTCAACTTCACTGTCTGAGGCAGACACTGAACACGGGCGTGAGCCCCACCCTGGGCAGAGCCCCGGGGCCCCCAGGGCGGCCAGCCCCGAGCTCCAGCGTTCTAGCTCTGGACCCGAACTCGTTTCTGCAGGACGCCTGGAGTGACCAGAAGGGGCAGGTCCACCTGGATTCCCAGCAGGACTACCAGCTGCTGAGGGCACAGAGGACCCCAGAAGGCCTGTCCCTGCTCTTCAAGAGGCCTTTTGGCACCTGTGACCCCGAGGATTACGTCATTGAGGTGGGTGGCAGTTCGCGCCCAAGAGACTATGGGCTGCATGGATCTCTCTCACATCCTGGGGTCGCGTCCTCGGGGCGGCCGTGCACAGAGAGAAGGGACTCCGGGGGCAGCTGGGCAGGGGACAAAGCAGTTTGGAAGAAGCCAGCTCCACCACTGGCCTCTGATCCTACAGGAAGCAGCTGTTGGGTGACACAGAACCGACCTGTTTCTAGATGTGGGTCTCGTCCCAAAGCCTCTCAGACGGGGAACTGAGTGGTCTTGCGCCTGACACGGTCTCTCCTGCTCCATGCTCTTCAGTGGAATTCTGGGAAGAGCCCAGGAGACCTGGTTTCCCAGCCTGGCCCTGTGGCCAGCAGGCTGTGAGGCTCAGGGCAGGTCCCCTCCTCCTCCCGGCCTCGGTTTACCTGTCTGTAAAGGGAGGAAGGGAGCTAGGCGCTCTGTCAGTCTTCACCTGCTCTGAGTAGCCTCAGCCGATCTAAGAACCCATAGGCTTCTCATGCGGCTCCGAGACCCTTCAGGGAAACAGTTTTCTCTTGAAGACAAAATCCTTTTACTTTTTCAGTGCACTTTGACACCCATCGTCCTGTGTAACCCTTACCGTGTGGCAGTGGCACGGGCTGGTGGTGTGCCCGACGAGGAAACTGAGGCCAGGGAGGGGAAGGATCTGCCCAGAGATCCGTGGCGCAGTGGGGCAGACTTGGAGCCAGAGGGGGTGTCCTTCCAGAAGGTCATCTGCGTCCTCATGCTCTAGATCACCTTCCCCGTGGTCAAGGCAAGGGCAGGCAGAGGACCCTCTCCTGGAACTTAGCAGGGCGTCTGGTACCCACCTGTGCACAGCTCAGAGCCTCCAGGCTGGGTGTGCGGGAGCCTCCTGCCTGGAGCTCCAAGACACCTGTGCAGAGAACAGCCCTGTCCCCACTGGCGCTGGTCCCAGGTGGGCCAACCGGCCTGGTCCCCAGTGATCCAGTTGGCCTGATCCCCAGTGGTCCAGCCGGCCTGGTTCCCAAGGGTCCAGTGATGGTTAGCTGGATGGATGCCAAGCAAATGCAGGTAGAAAACATTTAGAAAGACAAAATATATAAATGTCTGATGGAAACCAGGAGCTCTGGGGATGGCCGGCCCCGGATTTAGCCCCTACCGGATCTACCCTGAGCCTCAAAGCTCCCCTCCTTCACAGAGATGAGAACCAGGCATGGCGCCTGTCGGGCGAGGGGGCAGGGACCTGGCAGCCCCCCCAGCTACCGGGAGTCGACTCTGGGGGATGTGAGTGGGCAAGTGCCGGGCCTGTGTCCGTTGCAGGACGGCACCGTCCACCTGGTGTATGGGATCCTGGAGGAGCCGTTGCGGGCGCTGGAGACCATCAACACCTCAGGCCTGCAGACGGGGCTGCAGAGGGTGCAGCTGCTGAAGCCCAACATCTCCATCCCGGCCCTGCCCGCGGACGTGCGCACCATGGAGATCCGCGCCCCGGATGTCCTGATCCCGGGCCAGGTGACCACGTACTGGTGCCACATCACCGAGCTCCCGGAGGGCTTCTCCCTGCACCACATCGTCATGGTACGTGGGCAGGGCCGGGGTGCGGGGAGAGGCGGCCTCCAGGCCCAGGCCCCCTTCCCAGCTCTGCTCCCGCCTGGGGCCTCAGAGGCCTGCAGAGAGGCGGTCTGGCCTGGAGAGCTGTCCGTGGTCCTGCTTGGACCAGGTGACCCCTACTGCCTGAACCCCAGGCAAGGTCTGAACTTCCTGCAGCCACCAGTGTGCTCTGGTCCCCGGTCACCCTGCGCACTCCCACCTTCCCAGCCTGGACCAAAGGCAACTGACGTCTTGATTTTTGCATCTTCCCCTGGGACTGGAATGGCTGTCTCTCTGTTTGTCTGTCTGTCAGGCCCCACCCGGAGGTGTAACAGAAATGACAGTAGCTGTTGAATGTCCACTGTTTGCCCGGCCCTGGGAGAAGGGAGGGGGGTTACCTCCTCCATCACCACAATAGTACAAACACAGTACTGAGTATTGTCACCCTTATTCCCAGTAGAGGAAGTGCAGCCCAGAGAGGTTGTGTGAGTTCCCAAAGTCACACAGCAGGAAGTGGTGGGCCTGACTCACAACTGCACCTGTCCCCCTGGTGCAGTCTTAGCCTTGGGCAGCCTCCCTGTCCTTGTCCAGCCACTGCACCTCCTCACAAGGACGGCTGCCTCCCTGTCCCCACATTTTGGGAAATGGCCGGCCTGGATCCCCATGCCCTTTGCCTTGGAGCTCATCAAGGTTCTGCCTCTTACCAGTAGTGGTTCCACCCTCAAAGCCCCGAGCCCCAGAAGCACCCCTGGAAATCACCGGCTTAACCCTCCCATTCTACAGAGTGGCAAGCAGAGGCCCATGAAGGGGAGCCACTGGGCCAGAGCCAGGCCAGGAAGGGTGAGCGGATGGGTGGATGTGGGTCTGCTGCCCCGACTCAGTACCCCACCCCCCACAGTACGAGCCCATCGTCACCGAGGGCAACGAGGCCCTGGTGCACCACATGGAAGTCTTCCAGTGCGCTGCCGAGTTTCAGAGCTTCCCCCAGTTCAGCGGGCCCTGCGACTCCAAGATGAAGCCCGAGCGTCTCAACTACTGCAGACACGTGCTGGCCGCCTGGGCCCTGGGCGCCAAGGTGCGTGCGTGCCCGGTGGCGCCCGGCTCGAGGGCCTCCTATGGGAGGTACTGGCGGGAGCCCATGAGGCCCTCCCTGGACCTGCACCACTGGGGTGCTCCGATCCCCGGTCACCCTGCCTGCTCCCCACCTTCCCAGCCTGTGCACAGTCGAAGTCCTGTGGCTCTTCTGAGCCACGAATGCGCCCTCCAGCCTCTGGGACTTCCCTGTCAAAATGCGAAAGCCTCGCATGCTGGTGGTCCTCATGGGCGCAGATCCTGTGTCCCCCTAGACTTGGAGAGGTTTCTGCATGGGGGCCCCAGGGCTGGCTGGTGGCAGGGCTGGTTCTTGCGGCCTCCACGGACTGCGTCCAGGGTCTGCCATCGCTTCCTCTACTAGCCCGGAGGAGGGGCGTGGGCGGTGGGCTGGCCTCGGGGCACAAGCTCGCCCAATTCCCTGACCCTGACTCTAATAAGGGCGTCGTGCCGCTGGGAGTGACTGCGCGTCAGTAGGAGCGCATCACTCTGATCCAGCTGCCCCGCCTACGTCACCCGCTGTAGCTCAGGCTCCGCGCTTGGTGGGCTCGCCTTGACCCCCGCCTGGGGCCCCTCTTGGGTAACCCCAGTCCGCCTGCCTGGGCTGTGGCACCTGGACACCTGGCCCCCTTCCTGCCCGCTCCCGCAGGCCTTCTACTACCCGGAGGAAGCTGGCCTTGCGTTCGGGGGCCCCGGGTCCTCCAGATTTCTCCGCCTGGAAGTTCACTACCACAACCCGCTGAAGATAAAAGGTAGGAAGCGCGGGGAGTGTGTCCCCGTCCCCGCATCCGTCTTCCCCTTGGGAACCCTTGGATGTGGCCGTGGCCAGTCAGGATGGTTATGCGGGCAGAGGTCAGCACTGCGCCCCTCTTCCCAGTGTCCAGCCTCCCCGTTACATGACCCGAGCGGCCTGCACCCTTCCCGTGTGTCTCTCGCTCAACGTCCATCTCCCGTGCCGGTGCCAGGCTCCCCAGCAGGGCTGTGGTGGCGGGCTCATCCCCGCACCCCACCTGGCGGGGGTCGAGCACCTTCACCCCCTCCACCCTCATAAACACCATCTGCCACTATGCAGCGCTGTCCCAGGCACCACCTGGGACAGGCAGGCAGAGGTTTCTTGTGTGCCCATTTTGCAGATGAGGAAATCGAGACCCAGTGGTAAAGGGATGCCATCAGGGCCATGAAGTGAGTAGGAATTTAGAGCTAGGAGGTCTGGTATGAGCTGCCCCCCACCATGGTCTTGGTCACCTGGCTTTGTTATGGCTCAGCCCACACTTGAATCTGGCAAGGAATCACTTAGATGTTGGATCTGTCTGAGTAAACGTGGCTCTCCCCTGTCCCCACACCCTTTCTTCACTGGCACCAGCCAAAGCAGAAGGCTAGTTTTAGGGTGCGCCAACCAATGAGGTTGCAAGCAATGGAGGGAGGCTGTAGGCTGGAGCGGTGCCCCCAGCACGGTCTCCCCTGGAAATCTAACTTGAGTGAGGCTGCTCAGACCGGGAGATGCCTGCATCCCTGATGACCCCTCCCCAACGGGTTGATCCTCTAGCACCCATGGGAGGGGGCTCTGCCACCCCTAGAGTAGGCTGGGCCGGGACAGGGCACCTGGCAGGGTGGCAGGACACAGGCCGGTCCAGGGCCAGAGTGGTCCCTGACCGCGGGGAGCCGTGGCCCCAGGACCGTCTTCCTTGCACAGGGAGTGCCTGCTCAATCAGGGGCGTTCCTGGCTGTGAACGTCCCTCTGGCTTCTCAGATCACCTCACAAGAGCAACTGTGTGCCTGGAGCGTGAGTGTGCGCCTGAGATTTCCTCTCCGCATGTTCCGTGCCAGGGTGGCAAACAGGTCCTGCCTGCGGGGCTCCTTGACTGGCCCTCCGCGGCGGCTCGAGCTCCTGCTGGAGAGCCGGCCGAGGCTGTCCCCCCCTGCAGGGCAGTGCTGGGACTCATCCGCGACTTCTGCCCTGGGCACTGGAGGGCTGGCTCTCATTGGTTTCGTGCTGTTGAGTTTATACTCAGCAAACACAAATCCACAAGGGTCCCCCTGTGCGGGATGAAGGATGGCGATCTCGGTCCCCAGTTCCGGCTCCAGGTCTCAGGTCCAGAAAGGTGAGAGGGCTTCTCAGGAGGGACAACCAGCAAACTGCAGGCACCTGAAAAAGCAGGAGCCCACACGGCCTGGGGGGCATCGTGGCAGCACTGGACCTGAGCCTGGAGGGCGAGGAGGGTTTTCACAAGGGAGGCAGACAGGTGCCACACTCCAGATGGAGGGACGGGAAAGGGAGAGCGTGTTCCGGGAACACAGGCTGCCCAGCCTGGCTGCAGTGCAGGGAGTGGGAAAGAGGGGTGGAGGGGATCAGAGAGCAGGGACCGCTGGATCACCTGGTGCCTGAAGGTGGAGCAACCGGACTCGGTCTTCAGGGTGGCGATGCCAGGTGACCCTGCATCAGACGCTGGGGACATTTTCCTCTCTCTGTTTCACCAGCATCTTGCATCATATGTAGCCACACAGCCCTCTTCCTTCCTGTCTCTTTTTCTTTCTGTCCCTCCCGGGCTGCGTGGCCCTGGGTGGGTGCCCTCACCCCTGCCCATGCTTGCTGAGCCCCCTCAGCCGTTCTGAAGCCGGAGGAGCTTGTGCCCACCCGCGCCCAGCTGGGCGTGGGCCCCGGGGTGCACTCAGCCAACGGCTGCTAGCGATCCCTTCCCGAATGCGTAACTAACACTGCTTGCCACCGCTGGAGTTATCTCCAGCGCGCACAGAGAGGAGCAGAAGTCCGCGTGGGCCTCGGCATGATACGGGGTTTATTGCTCATTTAAAACCTGAAAGCAAATGGATTTTTGAAAGCTCCTTAAGCCCAGGGAAGTCTGTCTCGCCCTGATGATCTGCCTGTATTTATGGAACCTTTGCCACATATTGGAGGCTCCCATCACTTCACAAATCTGGAGACGGGTTGCTTTTCTATAAATATCAAAATCCCACAATTATTTCATTATTTAACCCCCATCCGAATTTTAACCAATTGCATCTGCCTTTTTATGATTATCCTCTGATGCAATCAGCCCAGAGACACAGAGGCTGAGTTTGGACACTGCAGGGGGAGTGTGGCGGAGGGAGGGAGGGAAAGGGGGAAGGAGGCAGAGGGGGTGTTCGTGGCTCCACCTCCGAGTGGCTGAGCAGGGAGACAGCCCAGCCCACTGACGGCACCCTGGGCTGGGGTCCCAGCACCAGCACTTCCCAGCCCCGCAGGGTCTCCGGCTCAAGCTCTGAGCTTCGGTTTCCTTGTCTATACATGTGAGGCGATGATTCTCCGGTTACTCGGGTTCCCCCACCCACCCCCCAGCTCTTCTGCGGATTCTAGGGGGTGGGCCACGTCCACCCTCTTGCCTCCCACAAGGGACCAGCCCAGTGCCCCACCCCGAAGTACTCAGGGCCTCGCTGACCGTTTCCAGGCAGGGATAGGGCAGGGGAGGGGCTCCTGGAGGCCACATGGCTTTGCGGCTGTACCTGGGTGCCAGCATCCTTAGAAGGCGGGCCATCAGCTTTGACTGGCCACTAGGAGGCTGCCCAAGGAGCTTCCTGGACTCTCTTCCAATTAGCTGACGGCAGGAAGGGTCGGCAGGTGTGACTGCACCGTGGTGGGCAGAAGGGCTGAATTCTTCTTTGGGAGAGGCCCTTGGCTTCAGGCCCAGAGAGGGCAGCAGCTTGTCTGAGAGCACACAGAGCGCTGTTGAGCAAGAGGCCCCTGGGCCGGTGCGCGACCCAGGGGCCTGCCCGCCGGGGCCAGCCTTGCTGCGGGGGCCCCCCTCGGTCCTGCTCCGATTTGTCCTGAGATGTCCTCTCGGTAGACTTGGGTCCCGGGTCCCTGCAGGACAGGACTCGAAGCCAAAAGGCTGCACCTTAAATGTTTCTTGCTGGTTTCACCGCACAGACGCGCACTCGCCTGCCCGACGGGGGCCTGGGCTCCTCTGCGAGCCGGGCCGTGCCCTCCTTTCTGCCCAGACTGTAAAGACAGGCCGTCCTGCTGGCCGACTCCTGCTCAGATCCCCTTGGCTGAGCAGTGAGACCCTGGGGGGCTGGCGAGTCTCCCAGATCTACTGCGGGCCTCTCCCCGACCCGCTTCGGTGGCTCGGTCTCCTTGCCTGCCTGAACTCTTTCCGCGGCATTTGCCTCGTTTCCACAGACACAGCAGCTCTTCTTTTCCACGTGGGTGACGTCGGGGTGCGTGAATAGATCCTTGAGGTGGTGACAGCTTTGGGGACAAATGCAGGGCTCTCGGTACAGCCGCAGGCGGGGGCCAGTGTGGGGTGACCGGGTGCCTCCTGGTCGGTCTGCGGGGGGCGGCCGACGGAGCGGGCCTTGCCTCACCGCCGCCCGCCTCCTCCCAGGCCGGCGCGACTCCTCGGGCATCCGCCTGTACTACACGGCCACGCTGCGGCGCTTCGACGCTGGCATCCTGGAGCTGGGCCTGGTGTACACGCCGGTGATGGCCGTCCCGCCGCAGGAGACGGCCTTCGTCCTCAGCGGCTACTGCACGGACAAGTGCACCCAGCTGGTGAGTGTGGGCTGGGCCTGGCGCCGCTGGTCCACCGCTGCGACCCTGCGGGTGGGGCCGAGGAAGGCGGTGTGCGGCTTTGACTCCCGACCCTGCACTTCTCTTTCTCTCTCTCCTGTGGAGGCAAAGGAGGCTTCCGGTGTGCGTCTGACCTCCTGCTCCAGCAATAACAGGGCTCCCACTTTGTCACACCTGCACGCTCTGCATTTCCAAATGCGCGTTCATCCTATGAGTGAGACAGACGTGTTCACCACTAAAAACGCAGGCCGTGCGGCTAACGATAAAGACCCCCTAGGCCACAGCATCCTCTCCTCCTGCCCGAGACAGCTGGTTATGGGGTCTTACGTGTCCCTCCAGACTTTTCCCCTACATGTTTCTACACGCTCTTACGTGGGGTGTGTTTAAAAACAAATTGAATGCTAACCGTTTGCCCCATGACTTCCCTTTTAACTGACACCCGGCGTCCACAGTGTGGATTCACTGGGGGCGTTACCAGTGCTGGACCAGCTGAGGCCAGCAGGGCGCCCAGGACGCAGATGCACTGGTCTCTGGGGCCATGGGAGGGCGGGGAGGGGCACAGGTCGGCGCTTAGACTCAGAGCTGGCGGTGGGACCTAGCTGCCAGAGGAGTGGAAATGACTCCCCAAATTCTGCACCCTTGGGGCTCCCTGGCCTCACCCAGCCCCATCCTTGTGCTGAACTGTCCCCTTCTCACCAGTTCCAGGCCGCTGACCACTTTTCACGGGTGGGAAGAAGGCCACAGGGAGGTCCTGTGCACACGGGGAACATTTATCAGGTGGCTCCTAGCAGCAGGCTTGCCACGCACAGAGATGTGAGCTTTAATTTGAATAAATCTGGCAAGATGCCCCCCAGAAAGCCCCTCTGATGCCCTATGCACACTCAGAAGCAGCGGGTCCCCAGGGCCCGGATTTCCCGACCCACTGCACCATCAGTGCTGATATATCTGCTCAGTCGCTTGGGAGAAAGCAGCACGGTTGTTCAGTTTGAATTCCCTGTTTATGGAACCTGATCTTTCCATCTGCCTCTTGGCCGTTGGGCCTTCTTGCCTGTGAACATCTGTTCATAACGGGTGCCCAGTTTTTCTGATGGGTCGTCCGTCTTGCTCTCGGCGGCAAGTTCCTTTTCTGTCGTGCATGTTATTCCGCAGTCTGTTGTGAGTGCTGCAAGCACTCCCTCCGTGTTGTCCCCTTGCTGGTCACCCCGACCTGCAAAGTGAGTGTCAACAGCCCCGCTTCACGGGTGAGGAGACTGAGGCTGGCCGGTCGCAGTGCCTGCGGTGGCAGAGTGAGGACTCAGACCCGGGTCGGCCTGGCCACACACAGCGGGCCGCGGCATGATGCGCTCTCCAGTAGGTTTGTCTTCCTGGTGAGCTGATTCAGTGGGCTCTGTTCCTCACGTGGGCTCCCTGAGCCTCCAAGTGTCCCCGAGCCAGAGGGCAAGGTGGGCCTGCCAGCCCGCACAGCCTCGCCCGCACCCGCAGGGCATCAGCGCCTCTTGTCTGAGTCCAGGAGTGGTGAGGAATCTCGCCCACAGCTGCACCTGACCCTTTTCCATGTCGTGTCCCCAGACTGCCAGCGGGAGGGCTCTGTGGCCCGGCCTGGGGCTGGGGCTGCAGACTCCCTGGGAAGAGTGGCCCCAGACCGAGCCACTGCCCTTCGCCAGCAGGACGAGGTCATGTTGACAGCTGACCTTGAGAACGCCTCTCACCAGCCTAGGACCACAGACCTGCTTTCTCTCACCAGAGTCTCCAAATACCTTAGAGCGACACAAAGAATTCAATTTTCTGCGTTTTCCCCTTCAAACGGTACATTCTTTCTGTGGACGCTACTGAAGGGCCTCCCACGGAGTGGGGTCTCGCCTCCGTGAGCTGACACCAAGGGGCACCATTCCCACAGTCAGAAGCCTGTGTGGCCTAGAGCTCCTCGCTGAAGAAGACAAGCGAGAAGAAGGTCAGTGTTCTGGTCCAGAGGCCCCAGGACAGCTGTCCCCCCGCACCCGTCACACCCGCATCTCCGGGCAAGTGGTCGGCCGCTGGGGACCTGAGGGGAGAAACCCAGGGCCCACCCGTCAGCAGGGGCTCTGAGGCTCAACCCAATCATCACAAACGTGGCCATAAGGTTTCCCATTCCTCAAATCTTTGCAAGGGGGCCAGAAGTTACCGCAAATTTTCAATAATGACAAAGGACAGTAGCTGGTGGAGAACAAGACAGACGCACAAACGTGGTGTCAGGTGGCCTGCAGACAGTGCAGCAGCCTGGGGTCCCCATTGATGGATGACAGCACCAGGAACTCCCCGAGCTGCCGATGGTGTGCACCAAGCGGAACAGAACACGGAGGTGCGTGGTCGGGGCTACAGTGCCTCGTGGACAACACGCTTGGTGTGTGTAATCCATTTTAGGAGATGTTCTGTCTAAAGCGAGTGGACGTTAAGTGAGGGAAGACACCCATGCTCTGGAAGAGTCCCTTCTGCCCCGGTTGTGACGTGAGGTCTGGCCCGCCGACCACTCTGAAGGTCAGCGTCACGGCTGTAACAGGTGCTGGTGACAGCAGGGACTGGCTGCCTGGTGGTTACGCGGACATAGGGAGCTCATGCCACAGGGAAGTAGAGGCCTGCGGGTGCTAAAGCGTGGCAGGCTGGACAGGAAGACCCAGACCTGTCGCCATCTGTCATCCACCAGACATCACCCTGCGGAGCAGGGTGGCCACAGTGTGCTCACTTTGGTGGCCTCCGCCTTAGAGTCTGTGGAACTGACTGAACTGACCAGAGGGGAGGACCGAAGGGAAGCCATTGGTCCCCAGATGAGCCTCCAAGCCAGTAGAGCTGTTTTGGAAGACCCGGCTGTGACCACGACATCACTCTTAGGACAACAGATTTTTTTTCTTTGTATAAGTGATCTTTTAAACTTGGGTATTTTTCTTTTTTTTTTTAATAATTTTTTTATTGAAGTCTAGTCAGTTTACAATGTTGTGTCAATTTCTGGTGCACAGAGCAATGTCTCAGTCACACACACACACACACACACACATCTTCCTTTTCACATTTTTTCATTAGGGGTTCCTGCAAGATATTGCATAGCTTCCCTGTGCTCTACGGTATAAACTTGCTGGTTAGCTGTTTTACAGACAGTGGATAGTTTCTGCAGATCTCAAACTCCCAATCTGCCCCTTCCCACCCGCTTCCCTGCCGGGAACCGCAAGTTGGTTCTCAATGTCTGTGAGTCTGTTTCTGTTTTGTAAATACGTTCGTCTTTTTTGGGGGGGGGATTCCACATGTAAGTGATATCACACAGTTTTCTGGTGGGGGATTTAACTGCCCAGGGAGAAGGGCGGGCCGGGGTGACGCGGAGTCCAGGGAAGCAAGCTCCCTTGGCTGCTCCGTGGCCCGAGGTGCCGCCGGCCGCCGCGCTCAGGCCCTGGCCCTCCCGCGCCCATCCCCGCCCCCGCAGGCCCTGCCTCCCTCGGGGATCCACATCTTCGCCTCTCAGCTCCACACGCACCTGGCGGGCAGGAAGGTGGTCACGGTCCTGGCCCGGGACGGCCACGAGATGGAGGTCGTGAACCGGGACGACCACTACAGCCCTCACTTCCAGGTAGGGACCCCCCCACCCCTCCCGCCCTGTCGGACCCCCTCTCTCCCCACAGCCCACCCTGGGGCTCCTTCTCCCGGGCCGGGCACAGACCCCCGAGGAGCACACACAGCCGGCTGGTTCCTCTGGCGGACTTACTCTAAGGGAGGGACTCTGGTGGGGGACTCTGGTGTGTGGCCGACTGTGGGCGTAGGGGCACCTGGCATCCCTGAGATGACTGCCTTCGGGTCCTAATCCCTCCCCGGCCAGAGGCCAGCTGTAGCCAACCCTGGCCTCCCCCGGGGGGCGGGGCGGGGTGGGGCGGGGCCGGGGGCGGGGCCTGGAGCTCTCTGACAGCCCGTCCTCTTCTCCCCGCCCTCCGCCCCGCCCCCCAGGAGATCCGCATGTTGAAGAAGGTCGTGTCTGTCCACCCGGTGAGTGCCCAGTTAGGGACGGGGAGGCCTGAGGGGAGGGGCAGGACGCAATGGGGGAGAGCGGAGGCCATGGGAGGTCTTCTGGAACCATGTCCGCGCAGGGCAGGGGCTGGGGCTCCGCACCCCCGTGAGGCTCCCTGGGACTGCGAGGAGAGGCCCAGAGGGGACGGGACCAGAGGGTGCTCCGGGTGATGGGCTCCGCCTACCCGATTAGCCGACCACCAACCAGAGAGCTTTAGGGAGAGACGAGGGCCTGGAGGTCAGTGGGGGCCGCTGACGGTGCCGGAGGGGAGTCCCAGGCCAGGAGGGGGCTTGACACAGCCCGCGGCCCCTGTACAAAGAGGCCGCAGAAGCCAACAGGTAATCACTCCCTGGGGACACTCAGAGTGTGACCTCACCTGTGGGTTCCTCAGTAGCGGACTGACCAGCACAGACACACGTGGGATGGGCCCAGCACACCTGGCACCCCAGGTGGGCAGGTGCCAGAGGGCGTCTGTTGGCTTGGCTCTGCAGGGAGACGTGCTTATCACCTCCTGCACATACAACACGGAAGACAGGAAGCTGGCCACCGTGGTAAGTCACCCCAGCTTCCCTCTGCCACCTGCCCGGGGAGCACGTGTGGCTGTGTTGGGGGGGCTGTTCAAACTGGGACTTCCTACACTTTCATGAGGACCAGTCTTAACTCCTCATCTGGAGCGGAGGTTGCCGGAGGGCGAGGTGCCCCACCCCCATTCAATACACCAGTGGGTCTCGGGCTGTGGTCCCTGGACCAGCTGAGCCTGCATCCCTGGGAACTTGGTGAAAAAAAACATAAGCTCGTTCACTCCTCCTCAGACCTATGCAGAGTTGGGATTTGGGTGGTGACACCCGTGATCTGTGGTCTAACAAGCTCCCTGGGTTATTCTGATGGCTGTCCTAATTCGAGAGCCACTGCAGTGAATGTGTATCAGCATCAGAGCCAGTGCTGGGAGAGGCCATGGGCATGAGGTTGCTCCCTGCTCCGCACAGCTCAGTCGCCCAGGGAGACAGGTCTGCCACACCTGCCGCCAGGGCAACGAGGTGGAGGAGTGATTGTCAGACAGAGACCAAGGACGGGGCGGGGTGGCGATGGGGGCAGAGGAAGGAGAATCAGGGCTCTGGGCAGAGGGGAGGTGGGCAGGAAGGCCCGGAGGACAAAGAACATTCTCCGACCTTAGGTCGCCCTGCCCCTGCTTTTCTAACTGTTAATCAGCAAAACTAAAGGGGCGACAGAAACATTCATCATCATGCCGTGCCCTTCTGGGTTTCGCGCAAAGACAATTCTGTGCAAAGTTATGGCTGACTCTGCTCCGCAGGGAGGGGACACGGGTTCATCTGGGCTGGACTTTGGACAGCCAGGGAGGAGGAGCTACTAGGGGAGAGACTGTCCTCAAGGCCGGGTGTGCAGACAGTGCCAGCAGATGGGTGGTCACACGACGTGTCGTGCAGCTGGGGCACTTCTGGGGAGAAAGGGGATGCTGCTGACAGTTACGGGGGGTCAACGCGCATCCACCCAGGCTGCCCCGGGCACACTGGCCGCCTGCTGACGGAGCCTTGCTGACTGTCCTGTTAGTCGCTGTAGCTCCCAGCAAGCATCTCGTGAATCCCGAGGCTCCAAGCGGACCACACCTGGGTTACATCCCAGCCGGCCGTCCATGCCCCCGGAACCGCGGTCCACACCTGGCACCGCTCTGTCCTTTCACTCAGCCAGCGTTTATTGAGCTTTTGCTCTCTGGCTCCTTTCGCTTTTCTGGGTATAGTTCACACACCGTACAATTCACCCATTCCAAGTGTGCAATTCGACGGCGTTGAGTGTATGTGCTACGTGCAGCCATCACCTGTGAATTTCAGAACATTTCATCACCGCACAAGGAACCCTGAATCCTCCAGCCGACACCCCTACACTCCCTCCCTGTCCCCTCAGCCCCAAGCAACCCCTGATCTACTTGCTGTCTCTATGGAGTCACCAATTCTGGACTTCGGGTAAATGGGATGATATGATCTGCGCCCTTTTGTGACTGGCTGTTTTCACTCAGCATCACATTTCCAAGGGTCATCCACGTAGCAGCGTGAGTCAGTGCTCCATTCCCCTTTATGGCTAAGTGAGACTCCATCACATGGCTGGACCACAGTTCTTCACCACTCGCCTGTGGATGGACACTGGGGTGTGTCCACATCTTATTTAGCTTTGACACCTGTCTCCGAGGTAGGAATCTTTGTCTCTGTCTTCATAGGTGAGAAACAGGCTCAGAGAGGGGAGACACTTGCCCACGGCCACACAGCTGATGGCTAGGATTTAACCCAGAGATGAGTGCCTGCAAATTTCCTGCCTCATGCTTCCTTCCTACCTCTGGATTTGGGGTGACAACTTCTCTGAGTCCATGGTCACATACTCGGGGGGGGCAGGAGAGCTTTGTAGGCAGGCAGCCCTGCCCTAAGCCCCAGCACCCTCTTTACGATACTGTGAGGAGAGGCTCAGTACATAACACGCAGCTGCGAATGTGGGGCACCTGCTCCACGTGGAGGCTTGTTCTAACGACTCACCGTGTCCCCACGTAGGAACCCTCAAAGTCTGGCCAGGGCCCTAGGAGGCAGCTGCCCCAGGAGACAGTGAGGTGGAGCGAATGAGGGGACCCAGCTAGCAGGGGGCACAGCTGGGCCAGGTGCCCACCCTACATGTGCTGCCTCTTGGTAGAGCGCAGTTCATGCAATGAGTAAGCCCCAGGTGGAGCACAGAGTCTCCCATTCAGTAGGTGAGGCCACTGGGGCTGACGGCAGGGGAGGCACTTATTGGACATCCAGCCAGTGAACAGAGAAGGGGAGCCCCCGAGGCAGACCCTGCTCAGTGCTACTTCAGCGAGGGCCACGCTCCCTGCCCCTTCCAACCTCATCCAGGCCAACTGATGTCACTCCCTGGATGTTCCTGCCAGGCGAGCACCACTGGCGTCGCCAGGCCGCAGACTCCCACCCTTCTCTGGGAGGCTACCTCACAGCACCAGGTGGGATCGCAGAGGGCAGCTGGACCTTCCTGCATTCTGACCGCCCAGGGCCCGCTGCCCTGGGGAACTCTGACCGCTGGGGGCCTGCTGCCCTGGGGAACTCTGACCAACCAGGCCGCTGCCCTGTGGGACAGGGCCTTTGAAATGTGATTTCCCTCCCGGGGCCAAGACAAAGGGAGAGCTTCCAGAGGGTTGGGACTCTCTTGATGTTTGAGGCGAAGAATAGTACAAGGAACAGGAATTTGTGGAATCTTGGGAGGGAGGTTATCCTCCCGGTCTGAGGATCGGTGATGGAAGCCCTGGTTCCCCCCAGGAAATAGGGACTCAGAGCCAGGGAGCAACACAGGTGCAAGGCCGCCCCCCCGGAGCCAGCCAGGGGCCCGACAGCTGCTCCGGGGGTTGCCTTTTTTTTAATTAAAAAAAATGTTTTTGGGTGGGGATAATCAGGCTTGTTTATGTATTTGATAGCGGCGCTGCGGACGGAACCCAGGACCTCGTGCCTGCTGAGCACGCGCTCCGCCGCTGAGCTGCGCCCTCCCCTGGGAATTTCCATTTTAAACAGTCGTCCTGGAGCAGAGCCGCTCCAGTGCCTTGTCCAAGCTGGGCTGGGATGAGGAGGGAATGAGATGAGCCCTCAGAGGGGCTTTTTATCATCCTTTTGTTCTGCCATAAAGTATCAAGCATTCCCACCAGCCAGATAAACCCCACCCAGACCCACTTCACCGTTCACAAAGCGCTGGGAGCCCCGGCAAGGCACAGGCGGCCCGGGGCCATGCGCCCGCCCCCGCCAGTGGGCCAGTCCAGCCCGGCTCCTCTGCCACTGGCCCCTCCTCTCCTGGGTCTGGGCTCCACGTTCAGCAGCTCCGAGAGCAGGGACCTGGCCAGGGGCCTAAAGCCAGTGGCGGCAGGACTAAGAGCTCACCTGGGCCCCGGGTGGCTTGTGATGACGTCTAAGTTACCGGCTTCTCTTCTGGAATCCCTGCTCCTTCCAGGGCAAAGCTTTGGAAATGGCTGGGAGGCGGGCTGGGTCTGCTGTGACGGGAGGCCTCCTCTGCAGTCCTCAGTCCCCAGGCTCACACCGGAGGCCGAGGGGGAAGCTCCCCAGCCAAGGTCGGGAGCCTGAGTCCACTCAGGCCTTGCTCTTTACCTGCCTTGGACTCAGTTTCTGTATCCACGAAATGGGTACACGAATGCCCCTCTCTGCTGCCTCCGCAGTATTTTGACTCCTACCGCTTACCGCCACCTGAGACATGCTTGCTGGCTGACCTGTTTGCTTTCCATCTCTCTCGTCAAAAGTGGGGCTTCCAAGAGGGCAGGGACTTCATCACCGGCACCGCGTGATGAAGGGGTGAATGGCTGAACGCAGTGAACAAATGGCAATGCTGAATGGCAGTGTCCAGGAGCGAAGCGCCAGGGCTGACGGGCGTCCTCTCTGTCCTGCAGGGGGGCTTCGGGATCCTGGAGGAGATGTGCGTCAACTACGCGCACTACTACCCCCGGTCGCAGCTGGAGCTCTGCAAGAGTGCCGTGGACCCCGGCTTCCTGCAGAAGTTCTTCCACCTGGTGAACAGGTGACGGCCCCACAGGGAGGGCGCTGCCCTGCTCTCCAGCCCTGGGTGTGGCCAGGGAGCCCCAGCCCAGAGCCCCCCATGCCCTGGTAGGCAGCTGGGGGAGAGTGAGGAGTCCAGGAGCAGGGTGAGCACAGATGTGGCCATCGTGCCTCCACTCTCCCATGAGGTGCCTGTGGCAGACATCACTAATTGATCCCCACTCTCACCTCCTGTTGAGTCTGGACTTGGCCTGAGAAGCTCCCTCCACCCAGCCCTACAGCAGCTACTTCCAGCTGATCCAAGGTGGAACGAGAGAAGTATACTGGCCATCGCTGGTGGGGAGGCAGGGCCAGGGCAGTGTGTTAGGAGGCTGGGGAGGAGGTGGCCTGAGGGCTGCTCTGGGGACCCCACCCCACCTGCAAGATGTGCACTGCTGAGCTCTCCTCCCCTCTGCCATATCCCACCCCGGGCTGTTCCTTCTCCCCACCAGGTTCAACAGCGAGGAAGTCTGCACCTGCCCTCAGGCCTCTGTGCCCGAGCAGTTTGCCTCTGTGCCCTGGAACTCCTTCAGCCGCCAAGTGCTCGGGGCCCTGTACGGCTTCGCCCCCATCTCCGTGCACTGCAACAAGTCCTCGGCCGTCCGCTTCCAGGTACCCCTGCCCAGGCAGCGTCAGGGGCGCGTGCAGCTGGGCCCCTGTCGCGGTGACGCCCTCCCCGCTTCCAGGTGCCCAGGGGCAGGTCTGCAGCTGCCCGCCCCGCTGTGTCCCGCGTCCCCCACCAAGAACGCCGGCCAGCGTGGGTGACGGGTCTCCCCCACAAGGAGCTGGCAAGAAGCACTCACACAGACAGTTAGAGACCTCTGGGGGTGCAGACAGAGGGAGAAACTGACAGCCACCCCAGAAGGGCGCTCCCTTCAGTCACGGGGCTAATCTTGGTGGTGTGAGCCGGGCGCCAGCAGCCTCCCCCAGAGCCTAAAAATAAAGTGCGGAGGGAGGGGCAGGTGAGAATCCAAACAGTCTGAAACTGCAAGCTGGTTCCGCCTCCTTCTCTGAGACCCCCTGGGATTCAAAGGCATCTCATTTACTCCCCTGGAGCTGCCTGTCGGAGGCTGAGGCCGGTGCTGAGGTCCGCAGCAAGGAGGCTGCAGCCTGCAGATCTGGGAGGCAGGTTTCCTGGAAGCCCTGGGGAGCTGGGTTGATTACTAAATCAAACAGTGCCAGCACCCAGGCGGGGCTGACACTGGCTCGTCCCAGTCGTTCGGGGCAGGTGTAGCCGTCAGACGTGGTTAAACTGGCCCCTGAGGCAGGCTTGCCGGGGTGGAGAGGGAGAATGGCTGAAACAGCCTGCACCCTGGGGCTTCCCGTTGCTTCTCTGAATAAAGTGAGGGGTGGGCAAGGAGGCAGATGGGGTGCCCAGGATGACTCCCAGGTGAGGAACCCCAAGGGGCAATGGAGGGTGGGGAGCGGGTGAGTTGGGTTTGGGACAAGGTGAGTTGAAGGGCAAGAGCCCAAGAGGTCGCTGTGCGAAGTGCCTGGGGGGTGGCCCCTGTGTTGCTCCCTCCAGCCTGTTTACCCCCTGGCCCCTCCCTCGCAGGGCGAGTGGGATCGACAGCCCCTGCCTGAGATCATCTCCAAGCTGGAAGAGCCCTCCCCTCGCTGTGCAGCCAGCCGGCGCCAGAGCCCCGCCGGGCCCGCCGTGGTCAGCATCGGTGAGGGCGAGGGCTGAGCTCAGGCCGTCTCTTCCACCCCGCCCCTGTGGGCTCACACCAGCTCTGTGCACCCCCTACTCTGCGAAGACCCCCGTTGAACAGCCGTGTGTGCCCTGGATGAGGGGCTGCGCCAAGCCCCTGCTGGAAGCCCGGTGCATTTAGCATTCTCCCCCCCAGGGGCCCCCTGCATGGCTGAGACAGCCCCGGGCCCGCTCCCTGTTGACACGCCCAGGACTGGGTGGACCGAGGCCTCTGCACGGCTTTGTGATGTAACGTAAGGATAACCCCCTCGGAGGTCTAGAGTCCAGCGCCCCGAAAGCCCTGTCATCTCGCTGAGAGGGGCCGGCCTCCCGGGCCACGGGCCACACCTGGCTGGCAGGCTCGCCCAGGGTGGCCCTGCGTCCCTGGCCCCTGCTGATGGCGGTTGTGTTGTGTGTGATGGTGCGAGCGCTACTTAAACATTTCCCTGCAGAGTGGCTCGTTTGTCACAGTGGGCGTCTCCCCTGCCGACGGAGGCAGGACAAGCCATTTAGCTAGTTAGAGACTTGCCTGGGAAATTCCTCCATCGCAGGGTAAATAGGTATTTCCGCCCACCCAAAGGGAAACTAACAGCAAGTCCTGCCGCCACCCAAAGAGGCGACAGCAATGATCCAGGCTGGGGTCTGGGCGCCAGCTCCCTGGGAAACGAAATGACTAGCCTGGGATGACTGCTCTCTGCAGCGGGACGGGCGTCTGACGGGGTGAGCGGGCCCTAGCATCAGGCCTGTGTCGGGAGCCCTGCCCCCCGCCTGGGTCTTCTCTCCTGTGACCCAGGGCCAGTGCCGTGTGGGTTACTGAGAGAATAAATCTCACACGCGGGCCGGCCCCCAGCGACCGCTAACACGGGGTGGCGCTGCCCCCAGGGGAGAAAGCGTTGCCTGAACACCGCTCTGCCCGGCGCAGGGTCAGGCGCCCAGCCCGGGGTGCTGCGGAACATGCCGCTCGCGTCCTGGGTCAGTCTCCACCTCCCTCCCCTCTTAGCTGCCTCTTGTTTAAGGCCAAGTTCAGCTCTTCGGTGGTTTTTGCTGGGAGTGACAGATTCAACTCTGTTCAGCCAGTTCAGCAAAATGCTGCACAGCCTTTAGGGGAGAGAGAGCGTGATGGATGGACCTTCGAGTCCCCCCCCTTACGCCTCAACAGAGGCCTGCTAAGCAGCTGCCTCTCCTGCCAGCCACTTCATTACCGACGGGACAAGCAGGCCCAGGCGCACGGCACTGCGTCCCATAAATCATGGCTTCCCGCGCCGTAAGTCCCGGGGCGTGATGGCTGTGAAATGCCAGGCCTGACAGAGGCTGGAGAGCGGCCGGCCCTCCGTCATCTTTATAGTCTCGGATGACAGTGGGGAGGGAGGCCCCTCTGCAGGGCGCAGGCCTGGGGAAGGCGGCCTGGAACACCCCCAGCCTCTGGCCATGGTCGTCTGGCCCAAGAACAGCTTTTCCCTCTGATTGTGCCCTCCTGCCAGCCCATACAGGGGTCCCAGTCAGCCCAGAGCTCCGGGAGAGGGTTCGAGGGAGCCCCCCCAGCCTCATGCCGCCCAGCCCTTCCTGGTTTTGTTCCCCAAACACCCGAGAGGCACTTGTGACATCCTGGCCTCACCGAGGAGGGAGCTGCGAGCTGCGAGCTGCGGTTCACAGAGGAGAAACGCCTCGCCCGGGGTCCCTGGAGGATTAGTGGAGATCAGGAATCACACCCGGTTCCAGAACCTTCCAGCACCCACACTGACTCCCCCTCCCCTTCGCTCACTACCGCTCTCAGCCTGGTCACTCTTCCCCGGGGACAACGTGTTGTCCTCCCCCTGCAGACGGCGCTGCCGGCTTCCTGCCCTGCCACCCCAGCGCCCGGCTCTGAGTATTGCGCCCATGTCACTGATAGGAGTAGGCACCCTGGTCCACGCTAAGCTGCCCACAAACCCACACCATACGTGCTGTTTCTGTGCCACTGACAGATGGGGAAACTGAGACTAGGTGCGGAGGTCACCCAGAGTGAGCAGGGAGCCGGGAAGTGACCCCGCAGCTGTCTGACCGTCAAGCCTGGGCTCTCATCCCTGTTTCCTTACTTCGGAAACAGGCACTGTCCCCGGTCCTCACAGGGGCTAAGCAAGGACAGCTGGAGGAATGCTTTATTACCTGAAAACCAGCGGCCGGGTCCAGGCTCACGCACCTTCTGAAGGACCCGGGCGGTGGAGAAAGTGTGGGCGTGGGGGTCCAGCAGCCTGGGTGTCCGTTCCTCCCTCTGCCATGTGGCCCTGGCCAATTTGCTTTCCTTCTCTGGGCCTCCATCTCCCCCTCGCCCACTGAGGAGAAGGTCCCCCAGCCTCCTGGGGGCGACGGCTGACAGGGTGACGTGACCTGTCAGCTGGAAGCACCCGGCGGCCCAGGCGGAGGCGTGCCCGTGCAGACTCAGTGTGGAGAGGGCCTGGCGGTGGGGTGGGAGTGTCCGGGCTGTGGGCTCCGGCTGGAGCAGGTGTGTCCTTCAGGCCTGGACTGCCCTGTGGTCACCAGGCTCAGTGGCTGTTTAAGCTTAATTTTGAATGAATTGAGATGATGTAAACTAAAACGTTTGGGTTCTCGGTCACATCGGCCACATTTCAACCGCTCAACAGCCACATGGGACCATGGATACTGGGTGCACAGCCCAGACACAGAATTCCCATCATGCAGAAACTGGGCCGCGCCGCGCCACGGCTGGGGCCCAGCTGCACAGGGTGGGAGCCACCTGTACCCTCACAGCTGAGCCTCTCCTGACGGGCCCAGGGGCCCAGCTCTGGCTAGCTCTGGACAGAGCTGCTGGACACCACAGGGGTGTGGAGGTTGTCCGCGGGGGCATTTTGGGCAGGACCAGTCTCTGAGGCTAAGGATGGTCCCTCCTGCTGTGAAAGGTACAGCCTCCTTGGCCCCAACACAAAGCGTCAGCAGCACCCCGCATTGTGACCGCCAGAAACAACCCCACAGGCTGCCAAAGGTCCAGTGGGGACAGGCTCAGGTCGGAGATGCTTTGAGTCCCCCAGCTGTCGAAGGCGCTCACTCCCCGGCCCCGCCCGCTCATCCTCTGGTGCAGATGGAGGAACTGAGCCCAGGGGCTGCTGGGGGCACTCACTTTTCTCTGCTCCACTGCAGCGAAAAACAGTGTCATTATTGCCAAGCACCCGTTTGGTCCCCTTCCGGCCCTTCCACAATGCGCTGAAAAAGCGAACGGTCTCTCTCGGACACACACGGTTCTATTTTATGCTGTCTCTCGAGTCTCCCTGCCCCCCTTGCCCCCCCCCACGCACATGCTCCATGTTTCCCTGCATTCTCAGGAGGCTCTTGGATGGAAGGCAGCCCACTGTGTCCCACAAACCCCAGGCCAGAAACTTCTGTTTCTGTGGCAGATTCCTAAGAGGGACCTGGGAGCCTTCAGGGGAAGATCCTAGGCTGGAACCCTCTGTGCTGACGTCATGGGCCCAGGAGGTGCTCGCCCCTGTGTGGGGACCTGTGTCCTCTGTCCCCTCCCCAGTCAGAAGCCAAGGCTTTGCCCTGGACTTGGGTGCTGCGCTGTCCTCATCGCAGGCGCCTGCTTTTCTGGAGGCGAGAGGAGGTGGAGGGGAGAGGCGGAGAGAGGAGGCAGTTATTTAGGGCCCACGGAGGCAGTTGCTAGGAGACGCCTGGAGCGCCCGTGGGGGAGGAGCGGCCCAGGGAGCCGGGTGGGGGCAGCCGAGGGGCGTCACCCCCAGGCCGGCCTGGCCCGCTAATCCCTAAGGCTGGTGCTCGGGGGTAGCCTGCCGGCAGCCGGGGCCTTCGGCAATGAGGCTTTGAACTGGGGAAACAGAAGAACAAAGCTGAGACAGAACGAAGGCAGGACGGGAACCCGCTCACGCTGGGAGTGTTCTGAGGCCTCCCAGCTCTGCCACAAGGTCCCTGGTCACCGTCCCAGGTGCAGGCCCCCTGGCGACAGCTCTGTGGCCGTGCTCTGCCAGGCCCTTCCGGGCCACGGCCCCTGCTCCTCCCCATGGCCCAAAGGATGCCCTGTCGCCCCCTGCTCAGGCACTGGGAGAGGACCCTCAGGGGAGTGGGGGCCATGCCAGGGCCCAGGGCTGCTGCCTGCTGGGCCCTCCAGGCTCACCTCTGTGTGCCCCCGAGCCAGATGGGTCTGCAACTGCCTCTCCAACAGTGACATGGGTAAGACCGAGCTGGCCGCCCTAGGGAAGCCCTCTGGCCTCTCTGTGCACAGTTCAGGGGTGGGGTAAGCACAAAGGCCTTATCCAGGCTGAGTGGTGCTTCTGTGGGGGCAGGGAGGGTCCTCGGCAGGCAGACGCTCCACTGGAAGTGTCCCCAAGAGTGAAGCAGCCCGAGTGCCCCTTCTCCTCTTTGTGGATGGGGTGGCTGAAGCCCCAGTGAGTAAGACACTGCCAGGTCATGTGGCAGGTCAGGCCCACCCCAGGACCTTAGCACGTGACGGGCTCGCTGTCCACCATCACTTAACTCTTAGCGTCTCTCTGCCAAGTGATTTTGTCACCACTCTTACCAGCTATTCTGGAGGGAGGTGGGCCCCATGCCAGCTCCGTGAGTGTGTGGCATCTGGGAATTGAGGGAGCTGAGAGTCAGCTGGGGATTCCACTGCCAGGGCCCTTGGTCTTCACTGGGGAGAGGGGCACCTCGTCCCTGCCGGCTAGGCTCCACCCCACCTACCACGCAAAGCCCAGGGCCTGGGTGCCAGCGGCTCTGATGCAAATGCCTCGCTGGTTGTAGGGACATGGGGCCCACGTGGTCCCTGAGAGCTGCTCAGGCTGACAGACAGGAGGTAGCGAGAGGGCTGGACAAGAAGGGCCTGCTCCCCCTCCCCGACCCCCCTGCAGAAGGCTCAGCTCCAGGGACTGCTAGAGCCACACGCAGGCTGAGTCTCAGAGCCCAGGGAGCGGGGGAGGCCCTTCTCCCCTGTCTGGGTGTCCAGCCCAGCTTGGCCCAGCTTGCCCAGAATTCCCACAGGCAGTATTCAGAGCCACGTGAGGGTCAGGGTGCTCATTCTGTCCAGAAAACTTTCCAAAATAGATGCAGCAGGTGTGTCCGGATCAGGGTAAGGACGGGCCCACCTGCGGTCACTGGCTCAAGGGGAGGGTGACGTGGCTCAGCTCTAAGCGACCAGGCTGTGGCCCGGACCTCCCTGCAGCTGCAGGTGAAGCAGGCGAGACGGGGGCCGTGGGGGCGGACAGCTCATGAGCACCAAGCTCACGTCGGTGACCCAGTGCCCTTTCCAGGAAGGCCAGGGTCAGCTCCCCAGCAGAGGAACAAAAGCAAATAGGGGAATGAGCGTGGACGTTTCTGTTTCTGAGCTCAGCCCCCAGGATGGAGTCGGGTGGAACCTGAGTCCGACCCCGCCTCGTCCTGTGCCTCCCACAAGAATGGCGGTGGACTGGACATGTGCACGGACCAGGGGAAGCAGGCCAGGCCACCTGGGGAGCCGGCTGCCCTCCCCTCCTGGGCCTCATGGGTCCCCCTCGGCACCTCCCAGGCCCTCCCATGCAGGACCCAGGCCCGCCCGTCAGCAGGGCCCTGCAGGCATTCCTCTGCCCGAGGAGGCGAAAGACAGGCCCCTACCCCCCAGCTCGTGGTCTGGCGAGGGGCCCAAATGAACTTTCCAAAGCCCAGCGGAAGCCCAGACGACCTCCCGTGGCCTTGGCGTTATCAGCCTGGCCTGTTCTGGCCCCGTCCACAGTGGGGCTGCGCGGTTGGGGCATCTCAGAGCAGCCCGGGCCCGCCGGGGATCACCCGCGCTCCAGTTACCACAGGGCTTCCTTCGGGCGACTGGGTGTCTGCCGCCGCTGCTCCCCACTGGGCACGGCCATGCGGGGCAGCTTTGCTGGGGCTGCCTGGGCCCTGGGCCGGGCACCATCCCCGGCAGGGAGGCAGGGCTCCTCCCGATGCACAGATGAGAGCCCGGAGGCCCCGAGAAGGGGGCGGGGAGCCCCCAAGGCCCTCCGTGGGTCCCTCCCCGGGGCCGCGGGAGAGCGGGGAGACGAGGACCGGAGCCGTGCCCTGGCCAGGAGGATCACGCCGCTTCTTACCCAGCAGCCTGCTCCCTCTCCAGACCCAGCGAGCGGGGGCTCCGGGGAGGCCAGGGCAGGAGAGGGAGCTTCTGCCCAGGCGAGGGCAGGGCCCACCTGAGAGCCCCCTCCCTCCGCCCGCGCTGATCTCAGGCTGGGAACACTCAGGGGGCTTTCCCGTGTGAAGAGCTGCGGTGTCAGGCAGGAAGGGCTGCTTTCTGGGTTCCCAGCCCCTCCCAGCATCTGGGAAGCAGATCATCCCGCCAGCCTGGGCTGCGGGCGCCGCGCTCTCCGCTGCCCCTGCTGCGCCCCGGCAGACAGTGCTAGTCAATCCCCACGCGGCCCCCACTGCAGACACACCCCGCTGCTCGGGAGCGGGACACGGCGGGAAGTCCCGCGCCTCCTTGCTCTGACTCCTGGTGTTTACTAAGCACCTTCCCAGAAGCGCGTGCGGCTACATGCGTGGTCCCGAGCCCAAGGCATCCGAGCTGGTTTGGGGTGGGGTGGACTGCGACCGCCCTCTGGTCAGTGACCACAGAAGGGGCCTTCTGGGTCCTCTTCCCACCCTCCTTGTCTGCATCTGTTGGGGGGTGGTTAGCAGGCCTCAACTGAGGGCAGGGGGACCCAGATTCTGGTCCAGGTCCTGGGGCCCAGGGCGGCGCGGGCCTGTGGGGGTGGATCGCATGGGACGGGGTGGCAGGACGCTGGCCCCCTGATCAGCCGAGGCTCTGCCCGGTGGCCGGCCTGTCAGTAGATCCCCTTCACTCTCCTGTTGTCGGGGTCGAAGGGAGACTTCAGGTGAGCCTGGGCAGGGTAGGTCACCCCCATCCTCTCCAGGGCGTAGTCCCCACTCTTCACGAAGTCCAGCGAGACCTGATTGCAGAAGAAGAGGGCCATGGGCCACCCGCCACCCGCTGACGCTGAGCTCACACGGCCTGCCTCTGGGGACGGGGATGGGCAAGCCCCAGGGCCTTTTCTGAACAGAACACCTGCCCTGAGTGGGTACATGCCGTGCCCCCCGTGTCCCTGAACTGGGGTCCTGCGAGCCAAGGTCTGGCAGCCGGTGGGGCTTCTCCCACAGGGTGGCACACCTCCACCCATAACTGCAGATTCGTGGGAAACAGTGGGGACCGGGAACGTAAGCACGCCCTGGGCACACGGCAACAGTGGGCAGAGACCACAGGTCGGCCCCACCCAGGGGTCCCGTTCTCCCGATGCAGCGACTACACCCAGGGCCCCGCCTCAAGGAGGGAGCCCCCAGAGCACCCTCTGGGAGTTAGAGAACCCTCTGTCGGCAACTCAGGATGGGATGGAAAAAAGAAAGCCAAACCTGGGAGGCTTTCCATGTGACTGCAGCGACGGAGTAAGTGGCTTCCAGCCCAGGCTCAGTGCTCCACACCGCCCGCCCCGCGCCGCCCCCCCGCGCCCGGAGGCAGGAAGCAGAGCCCACCGGTGCCTTCAGACAGCCCAGCGTGGCAGCCCAGAGCTGGCACTTGGCCCTCACTACTAAACACCCCAGAGGCCCCAGATCCTGCTCCCATCCCCAGAGCCTTTCTTTCAAGGGGCAGTCTTCCCGGCCTACGGAGAGGCTGGGTTATCCAGTAAGTGTTTAACCACCAGCTCTCACGGGAGGCGGCGGGGAGTGGGTGCTGGGCGAGTCCCGATTGTATTGTTTGCCTGTGTGCCCATTTCCATGGTGTGAGCACTCGGAACATCCCTGATGGTGGACGTGGGAGCAGACACAGTCCCTCTCCCCAGCCAGCCCGGGCGACCCTGGCCTGCACTGGTCAAACCTAAGTTCTGGGCCACCTGTCCGCACAGCGTGCAAGTGCTCCCTCCCCAGTCACAGTAAGCACGAACCCATCCTGGCCACGCAGAAAAGCAAGTAACATTGCACCCACTCTCCGACAGAGCTTCAGCTGGGACACAGGGCTCTGCATCCGGGGTGTCAGAGAAGGTTCTTTGTCACAGCCAGATGTCACCACCAGCCATGGCAACCCCTTCATCACACTTATTAAGTCCCCACTCAGAGCAGAGATCTGGACAACTGCCCCGTGGGGCAGGTAGGAATCTATCCCCATTTTACAGATGAGGAAACTGAGGCTCAAAGAGACACCTTCATGCAAGGTCACCAGGCCAGTCAAGAGCAGAGTCCCTAGGCTGAGCCTGTGCCCCGAGCCTCCCAGTCCATGTGGGATGCAGCCTCCCCCTGCAGCATGCAGCCTGGCCGGAGGTCTGGGATGGGCTCCCTTCCCCCCTGGGTCCACACATCAGGCCCGGCCTATCCCCTGCACCTCCGCCAGGGCTGTCCTACTCCCTCCTGCCTGCCTCATCCTCCCTACTTCTCTCCAGTGCGTCCTCTGGTCTGAAGTTGGTGGGGGGCGGGGGAGCTGCAGCCCTGAGACCGTCAGAGGCTGAGGCTGGACGGCTCCAGAGCCAGGCCCAGCGGGGCAGGCATCCTGGGCCTGCCGGTCCGAGCCTCTGGTGGCCTGCTTCTGAGCTGGCACGGGGCTGGGGGCAGACTCCACAGAAGCAAGGTGCTGGTAACGACAGTGAGCCCCTCAACATCACACCACCCAGCCCACCACGGGGTGCCCTCGTGACCAGCTCGCCTGGCATGGGCTCCACACAGCTCCCGGGGCTCAGAGCCCAGGAGGCCCTCAAGGGCCCTTCTCAGCCCTCCCTGCCCTGCCAGTGTGGAGGGAGGCATCTGTGTTCGGTGGGGGATTATTTGGATTTATAAATGGTCACTTGGGCAAAATGTTTAGATTTTCTCCACGCAGAACATGCTGCCCCTTCTGTCTCACTGCCAAGTTCCCAAAACTTGTCTGTGTGCACGTGTTGTGTGCACGTCTGTATGCACGTGCATGTACCCTGATATATGCACACACAGCTATTTCCATGAACATGGGGTCTCCAACTCCAGGGAGCACAGAGTGTCAGGCCCGGCCCAGAGTCTCCTTCTGACCAGGAGAAGCCTAGAGCTCCCAAAGTCAGAAAGAAAACCCAGAAACCGCCGCTGACTCCTCCTGGAGACACAGCGCCATCCGTCAGTCACATCTCTGGGCTCCCCCCACGCCCAGCACACCCAGGCCCTGGTGTGGAGCCGGAGAGGACCCCGGGGCAGGGCTGGGGAGCGGGACTCACCGGCCCACCGCTGGGGTCCCGGATGTAGCCGTAGGCCAGGGTCTTGCCGATGGTGAACCCGAAGTCGGCCCTCCGGACGTGGCCCACCACCTGGCCATCCCTCCAGATGGCCTCCAGGCCAAACATGGGCACTTTCCTGAAAGAAGCAACAGACGGCTGGGGCCCCAGAGCCGCCCCCACCCAAGGGGAACACCTGCGCTTCGGGCTGGCCGAGGAGAAAGGCACCGCGCCCTGGACCACGGGCTCCACCCTGCAGGGCTGCTCTGCCAGGAGCCTGGGGATGCAGGCGAGTAACAGAGCAGAGAGCACCGGAGCCAGGCCCCACGGAGCTGGAAGACGCCCACCCGAGACGTCTGCACAGTCCAAAACGCTGTCTCACGGCTCGTTTCACTCTGTTCGGCTTTTCTTTTCTGACGGCCTGCTGCATAATTTATTAAAAGTGCTTTTCTTTACTACACGCAAGGTGTCGATGCTTGCTGTAAAAATATTAAAAATTCAAAATAGAAAACAAAGAAAAGACTAAACTACAATCACCGAACTGGGAGTCCTGGCAGACTTGCCCTCCTGAGCACCACGCGGGGGACTGCTGGGCCCCCCAGGGGCTGTGACGGGGCCGTGCCCAGCGGGGAGTGGCGCACGGCCGGGCTGGCTGCGGTGACTGGCTCTGTGTGAATCCCACACTGGGGGAAGGAGTCTGGACAAAGTGTCAGGTGCCTCCTGGTTCAGTGACCTGGAGTGAGACGGTCTGGGCACCCCTGGTCCAGCAGATGAGGGTGGGATGGAAGCTTTTGTAAACAAATTTTTGTATCCTTCGGTCTCGCCCCAGTCCCGCTAGAGTGCTGTCTCCATGCGAGGAAACAGCCCCAGGGAGGCCCCCTGCGGGGCCCAGGGCCCCAGAGCAGGGCAGCGGGATTCTCTGTGATTCCCCAGCCGGTGTCCTGGCCGGGTCTCTCCTGGGTCTGGGGAGGGTTCTGCAGCTCTGCAGGGAACACCTGACAGGGGAGCTGGCTGTGGCCCGGGCCATCCGAGGCTGCAGGTGCTTCCTGGAGGGCCAGGCGGCAGAAGGGCTCCGAGGATCCCTGCTCGGTCTGCACCCCAAACCAGAGCTGAGCTGCTCCCCGGGAGACGGCCAAGCAGCCAGGCGGCGCAGCAGCCTGACAGGGCCGGGGAGTGGCCATGGGCGGCGACCAACCCCAGCCCTGCTCTCTCTCTGCCGGCCCCCCAAGTCCCTCGCAACACTTCCTTGGAAGGCTCCAAACTGGGGAGAAGTGGCACCATTTGTGGCTGGCTGTCAGCTCCAAATCAACAAAGCTCGGGGACGCCCGCCACCCTGGAGACGGCTGCTACTCAGACTGCAGCTCACACCGTCTACATCCTCTGGCGCCGTGGTGGCTCGGCCCGGTGGGATCCAGGCACCCGGGGGACACCGTGGGCTTGGCCCCGAGGACATAACAGTGCTGTGCTCAAAGCCGCCCTCAGCTGGGAGGGAGGGCATCAGGCCCGCACGTGGGGCTCTCCTGCCACCTCTGCCACGTGCCTGGGCCCCCGTGGTCTCCATCTATAAGTGGGGCTGGTGGCCTCAGCCTGGCCTCCCTCCAGGGCTGTGGGGACGCTCTAACCGGCAGGGAGCTGGCTGGGCCTGGCAGCACCTTTCTCTCTTAACATCTGCATGTGAGGAGGGCTGCCCTCCCCGCCCCTTACTGACCCGCGCCAGACCCTGACCCGGTTTCATACCCTGCCTGGCCCTGGAGGGATCTGGGCCTGCAGCTTCAGCTCTGGAGCCAGGCCTGGCTTGGCCCTGCTCCACCTCTCGGGCCGCAGTCTCCTCCTCTGTTACGGGCCTGTGGTGTGAGTTCCGGGAGGGGGTGCCCGGCCCGGGTGGAGTCCCACCAGGCTTCAGAGGAGGAGCCCAGAAGCGCCTGCTTTGACTGCAGCGGTCACTCCCGGACGGACCCGGGCCCGGTACTCACTCGTCCACGGTGAAGCACACCAGACGCCGGCGGAGGCCCTCGGCCTGCTGCCTCTCCAGGGCCTCGCGCCCCAGGAAGGGGACGGCGGACTTCAGCTTGCAGGTGAAGGCCAAGCCCGCCTGCAGGGGACTGTCGTCGGGCCGCAGGTCAGCGTGCCAGTGTCGGTACCCTGGGACAGTGGGGAGACCACAGGGTCACTGCCCAGAAGAGGCAGGGGACAAGCCCCTTGGAGACACATGTGGACACCCCCCAACCCACCTCCCCACCCTAGAACCTCAGCGACTTGGGCAACCCGGGACGGGGTCCTCCCGGACTGCAGGAAGTCCCTTGGGTGAGCGCCCTGGGCCAGCCCGCGCCCATCAGCATCGCACGTCTGTGCTGTCAGGTCGGGGGAACTGAGGAGGGCTTGTTAAGGGCCGGGCAGCACTGAGGGCCCCTACTCTGATGCTCCTCACTTCTCTCCAGGAAACGACCTTCGGTGCTAAATCCAAATCCTGCTCTGGCCCCACCTGGCTGGGCAGAGCCCCGCCCCAGCTGCCAGTGTCAGAGATCCCAGCACCATCCCTGGGCCTGCGTGGAGGCCCAGCTCATGGGCAGTGAAGGGGGTCTGGGGAAACTGCCAAAGTCGGGGGGGACGGGAAAACAGCGGGCAAGGAGGCACAGGGGATGGATGTGGGAGGTAGCGGCCCCTCTGCCTCCAGCCCGCCGTACCGCCCAGACCCTGCACACACCCTTCTCGATGCTCAGGGAGTCGATGGCCCGGTACCCGGCGTTGACGAGGCCGTGCTTGGCCCCCGCTGCCATCACAGCCTGGTACACGGGCAGGCAGGATGGCCTCGGGACGTGCAGCTCCCAGCCCAGCTCCCCCACGAAGGACAGCCTCATGGCCCGGACCTGGGAGGACAAGCCGTGGTTCAGACACGAACTGAGGTCAGACCATCGGATCGAGGCCTGGCTGCCACTTACTGGGGGACACTTCCTACCGGCACGATTATTAGCTGGCTCTGGGCCCAGGCCAGTGGCCACCAAGAAACGGGCTCTCCCAAGGAGAGTGCTCAGGAGCGCTCTGGACAAGAGGAAGGGGTGCAGGTGCTGAGAGTGGGAGGAAGTGCACACGTGGTTCCCAGGCCTCAGACCTCCTAAGTGACCCCGTAGCCGAGGACCGCAAAGCAGGGGGTTTAAGAAGTGTGCTCTCTCCCAGTTCTGGAGGCCCGAAGTCCGAAGTCAAGGTGTCACGGGACCTTGCTCCATCTGTGGCTGTAGGGGAGGGTCTCTCCCGCCTCTTCCAGCTCCTGGAGGCCACCCTCCTCTGTGTCCACGTCTCTCTCATCAGGATACTTCCCATTGGATTGATACGCCACCCCGACCCAGGATGAGCTCATCTCGAGATCCTGGCCTTAACCACATCCGCAAAGACCTTGTCTCCCAGGTCCACTCACAGGGCCGGGTGGGGACGAGGAGACCTTCCCCTATTCAATCACTGCAGGGACCTTGGGATGGGCTCTGCGCCTCCCTTTGGCCTCAGTCTCCTTGTCTAGGAACGGGGGCAGGAGCCCGGCTTTGTCTTAGGAGACTCTGGGGTGGGGAGTCAGCACCACAGCTCACTAGTCGCCAGGGCTGCACTTGGCAGGTTCGAGAAGGGAGCAGCCGGGCATCGGGCGTGTGCTCTGATCGCCCCGAGCCTGGTGGGCCTCGGCCGGCCGGCCAAGTGCTGGGATCTGAAGACAGACACAGCCTCTGCCCCCCAGGTCTCGAGTCTTAGAAGGACTTGGCCAAAGCTCAAGTCAGCTGCGCGGCAACCACACCCCGCTGGGCACGCGAAGGGGAGGAAGGAGCGCGCCGGGAGGGACCGGGCGGGAGTCTTGAGCGAGTCTGCCGCTGCAGACGGGCCTTCCAGGCAGGGGGAAGGGCAGGTGCGAAGGCACAGAGCTGGGGCAGGTGTGGGGGGTGGGGGCGGGGGAACAGGGGAGAGAGGCAGCAGGTGGGGCTGGAGGGGCTTTGTGTCGACTGTGGATATTTGACCGTGAAAGTCACTGCCCAGAGCTGGGTCCCACAGGCCAGGAGAGGGACCACGGGCCCCACAGCCCCACGGAAGTGACCTGCTGCTTCTGGAGTGTCCTCAGGCTAAGTTCCTTATGTACACTGCTTCATCCAACCCCTCCTCGGTGGTGGGGACCGCTATAAAAACATCCAGGGGTCGACGCAGGAACAGAGCTCTGGAGACGCCCCGCCCGGCCTGAGCACACGCGGCTCTGACGTGGGCAGCTGGCCCCGGGGCGCGTGTGCCCCTCACACCGGTGTCCGGGGCCAGGAGCCACAGGGAGGCACGAGCGGCGTGGGCGACGCCTGGCCCGCTGGCATGACTTCCCTGCACAGTGGTCTGGCGGCATGTCACTCACCCCAGCAACCGGCCTTCGGGCAAGTCCTTGGACCCACGGTGTCCCCTGCGTGAGGCCCAGGCGCTCAGCCCGGGGACCGTCCAGCTCACCAAAGGGACAGGGGACTGCAGCAAGTCAGAGCTCACGGAGACGGACAAGCGGAGCCCATTACTGCTCGGAGCCGAAAGGGCTGCCCCGAGCGTCTCCCACCGGGATACTATCTGGGCCGAAGGAGCGCGGGAGCCGCTCTCCCGTCCACGGACCCAGCTCCTTGTAAATCTGACACTTTAATCTCATTACTGCTGCGGGGCTGGATCCTGCAAGCTTTTGAAACAGCAGAAATGTGCTCCGAGTTGACATTTGCCCGGCCTCTCAAAAAACTCAAAATTGACACAGAAAGCGTACTACTGACAGTGCCCTGCTTCCCTGGCGCCAGCCCCAGGCCCTGACACAGCTGCCTTGGCAGCGGGGTCTGACGTTAGGCAGCCCACAGAGGAGCGGGGGCTCAAAGCCAATCTCCTTTTGAACAGGGAAAAGTCATTTTGAAAGCTCACCCATTAACGGCCCAGGACTGCGGGTCTTGTCAGACACACGCCCCCGTTCAGTCGGGCCTTTTGGTGAGTTCACGGTGGGATGGAGCTGCCCCAGGCCCCTGCCCGGCTCCCAGGAGCCCAGCGAGGCCGGGAGGCCGCTGGTCCCCTCTCCCACGTACCCCCGTGCGCAGGCCCGGCACACACAGGGGCTGAGCAGACCTCCCGGATAAAGCAAGGAAGCAGGTGCGGGTGGACGGACCTCTGCTTCCCAGCAAAGTTGGGGGAGAGTTTGGGGATTTCTAGGTGCCTTTCTAAGTTGCCGGCACCACTGGTTCTCTAGACATCCTGCGTTTTCCTCCACTGAAGGAGGCGCTGGGAGAGCCCTCGTTTCTTCTGAAAGGACACGTACTAAGGAAAAAGGCCAGGAATGAGGACGTCTGAACACGGGCCTGGGGTCACCCAGACCTACAGGGTCGGCCCTCCCAGCCTCAGTGCTCCCGCCTGGTGAACGGGCCGAGGCCGGTGCTTGTGAGCGTCGGGTTCATGGGAAGCTGGTGCCTGGTACACAGTCACCTGCCAGGAAATGGGGGCTTGGATAGACTCTCAAAAGCCCCAAATGGAGGCCAAGCCCCTGCAAAACACAGCCCCGCGTTGCTATGGGAACCACAAGAATCGGATGGAGTCACAGGATCGCGGAAACCCGTCAGGAAGGACCTTAAACCAGGTTTTGTTTAAAGTCTTTTCTGACCCCAAAGACTCCCCCCATCCTGTTAGAACGAATAAAGTCAGCGAGGTTGCCGGAAACAAAGTCCACACACAGAAACTCAGCTACGTCTCTACACTCTAACAATGAGCAGTCTGAGAAGGAAATTAGAAAAAAATGCCATTTACAATCACATCAGAAAGAACAAAATACTTAGGAATAAAGCTAACCTGGGAGGTGACAGACTCACACGCTGAGAACCACAAACCCTGCTGACGGAGGTCAAAGACGCAAGCAACGGAGACATCCCGTGTTCCTGGCCTGGAAGACCTAGTATCGCCAAGGCATCAACAGGACCCAAGCAATCTGCAGACCCAGCACAGCCCCTGTCAAAACCCAACGGCATTTTTGGCAGAAATAAAAAAATCCATCTTAACAGTCACACAGCATCTCAAGGAACCCCCATTAGCCGGATAATCTCAGAGAAGAACAAGGCTGGAGGACTCACACTTTCCGATATTACGAAGCTACCATAATCAAAACAGTGTGGCAGACGAACTAATAGAAAAGAAAAGAGATTCCAGAGGCACACCCTCACGTAAGTGGCCCAGGGAGGTTCGGCGAGGGAGCCACGAGTGTCCCGGGGGGTTGGACGGTCTCCTCAACAGCCAGCGATGGGCACGCTGGGCCTCACCTGACACCACGTGCAAACACTAACTCGAAACGGACCGAGACTGTGTAACCCCCAGGAGAGAACATGGAGGAGAGCCCGGGACACTGGACTTGGCGATGATTTCTCGAGGGTGACACCGGAGGTACAGGCCACAAGAAGCAAAAGCAGCCAAGGGGGACCAGGGCGAACGTAAAGCCCGGTGTGCATCGAGGGCACAGCCGGCAGGAAGGCTACCCAGGGAGCGGGAGGAACGCTTGCGAATCACAGATCTGACAAAGGGTTCACACCTGGAATATACAAAGAACGCTGCCACTCGACAGAAGCAAGACAACCTGGTGAAGAAATGAACTGAGCGTGACTGAAGCACTGCGCTGCACACCAGCAGCTGACGCTACACTGTACACTGACCGTACTTCGAAACATAAACGTATGTACAAAAAAGAGAAATGAATCAAGGACTTGAAGGGACAGCTCCCCAGAGATAACACACACATGGCGAACAAGCACATGAAAAGATGCTCAACACCACTGATCATCCGAGGAAAGCCAGTCAAAACCACCAGGAGACATGAGCTCGTAGCCATTAGCGCGGCTACTACTTTTTTTAAAAAGCAGAAAATAATCAGTGTTGGCGAGAATGTGAAGGAATGAGAACACGTGGGCACAGCTGGTGGGAATGTAAAATGGTGCAACTGTTAGGAAAAACAGTATGGTGATTCCTCGAAAAATTAAAAATAAAACTACCATATGTCCAGCAGGCCCATTTCTGGGTACGTATCCAAAAGAACTGGAGGCACCGTGTCGAGCAGAAATTTGCACACCCGTGTCCACAGCAGCATTACCGACAGCAGCCAAGAGGGAGAAGCAACCCAAGAGCCCAGCAGTGGGTGGTGGATCAGCAAAGTCTGCTCCATCCACACAACGGCGTGTTACCCAGTCACTCAGGGGAAGGGACTCTGACACCTGCTACAACGTGGCTGAACACCGAGGACACAAGGCAGAGTGGAGCACGCCCGTCACATAAAGACAAGCCCCGTGACTCCACTTGTACGAGGCACGGGATTCACCGGGACAGAAAGGGGAACGGCAGTCACAGAGATGGGGGAGGGGAACGGAGGTTGCTGCTCAGCGAACGCGGAGTCTCAGTTTTGCGCGATGACTGCCTGGTGCGTGTACTTGGCACTAGTGAACTTATGCTAAAAGCATGGTTAAGGTGGTCAAAACGAAACATGCTTTTCTGCACACACGGCCCCTACAGCCAGGGGCTCAGGGACTCATGCTGTCTCCATGTCCTGGGCACCAGGAGCGAAGGGGAGAGGCAGTGGCTCAAACACGGGAACACTCACAGGGAAGGAGAGGACGGGAGGCCTGGCCGGGAAGCCCCGCGTCGTGTCCACAGAAGTGGAAGAAGGAGGTTCTAGAGAAAAGAGGGGAAAGACGGTCCTTGAAAAGATTAACGGTGGAAATATTTCCAGAATGGAAGGTGGCCGGCCATGAGCCCTCGGACTGCAGAAGCACACAGAGCACAGATAAACAAAAACAAATTCCTGCCCAGAAAACGCTGGGTAAGTGTAGACGTCGGAGAGGAAGAGGGAGGGGGCAGGGAGAGAGACAGAGACAGAGAGAGGGGGGGACAGAGGTTGCCTGCAAAGCTCACTGGACTGACTCTGGACGTCTTACTGGTGACAATCGATGCTATTCGACAGAGAGTAGTACCTTGGAAGCACAGAGCTTTGAACATAAGTCAGCCTAGAAACCCACATCCCTTAAGAGCTAGGGTGAAATGCAGATTTTTCAGATAAAGACACAGAGCTTGTCAGTCAAAATTCTTCATGAAAAAACTTGTTGAGGTTGTACTTCAGCAAAAAGAGTGAGAACAGAGCACCTGGCGCCTGGTATGCACCCCCCACCTCCACCTGAGACGCAGAGCCAGGGCGAAACCAGAGCAGACCCTCAGCCAGGTGGGGGCGGCCCCAGGAGCGGGGAGACTGAGGCGGGGTTGGGGTGGCTGTGCCCCTCTGCGTCCTGTCTGGAAATGGTGCCTCGGGACCAAGCCCCCCGAGCCTGGAGCAGGCTGGGGTCTGGTGGTGCACATGCCCGGCAGCGAGCACCCTGTTACCAGCAGACAGTCAGCTCTGCCAGTAAACGGGGCCTTCTGTGGGGCAGCCACTCAGTGTGGACCCTGCTGGCGGCGGGGTGTCCTTTTCTGCTTGGCCCAGCTGGGGGGACGGCGCAGGAATCAGCAGGGTTGGCCAGGGCCCATCTTTGCAGCGGCCAGTGTGGTTCTGGCCAGCTGGCCCGGAGAGGGGGGAACTGCTCCGAATGCCGGTAGGAGCCACCTGTCAGTTGGGTCCCCGGGAGGCTCAGGCTCCTGGACTGTGGAAGGGAGACCATACAGGACCCCTGGTGAGAAGAGATCAAACCGAGGCGGGGAGGCAGCCCCGTCAGGCCCCAGACACGTGGCTGAAGGTCATCACTGCCACGTGGGTCTTCTCCATTCTGAGCTGGCTCAAGGACCCTCTCCTTTTGGAAGGTTCTGGGCTTCAGACCCCTCTGACAGGATCAGTGGCACCCGGTGGGAAGTTCTGCGGGATGCTGGACGGTCCCCAAGGCTAAGAGGGTTCTCCCCTCTGCCTGCCACCTGTTTCGTTCAGGCCACTAGGATGGCGACTGAGAGGGCCAGCAGGGCGAGGTGTGGGAGGAGACCCCCTGCCCTCAGGCTGCCCAGTGGCCCATCAGCCCTGGCTGCAGCAGGCTTAAGGCTTATCTGCCCTGTGAGGACAGGTCAGAACCCAAAACAGGAGTCACAAGACGCTCGGAGCCCGCAGCCCCGCCCACCGTGGGTGGTCAGCAGTATCTGTTGCTGCACATTGGGCCACCTGCGCCAGATGCAGGTGGCAAACCATGCAAGGTGAAGCTTCTAGCCCATGCACAGACACCCCACAGGGGCCCCGGCATGGCGCCCAGCCCTCCTGGTGCTCACACCCGACACAGGGCAGGTGAGGGCCAGCCAGCCACCACAGCAGGGGCCGCAGTGGCTGTGAGCGTGGCTTGGGTGCCGCAAGCCGGCTAGGCTTAAGCTGAGTCACAAACGCTGCATCCCTAGCAACTGACATCCCTCTGAGTCTGCACCGGCAGATCCCGGACGACGGCGTTACGTCGCTCCTGAGGCTCGTGGGCGCACTCATCAGAACTGTCACGCTAGAGCCCCGGGCGGGGTGCCTGTCACTCCACGAGGCGGGGGACGCAGCCACACGGGTTTCACAGATGAGGAACCTGGGGCTCAGGGAGGTCGAGCCACTTGCCCGAGGCCCAGTGATGTCCTAGGAGATGCTGGACATTCAGCTTTTGGGGAGGGCGGGGGCCCACCACTGCCTGCGGTGTAAATACTCCTGCCGCAGCTGACGGCAAGTTTCCAGTGATTTAACCGCCTCGCTAGTTTTCCTACAGATTCAGCCATCGGCTATCGAGAGCTGGCACGAGTGCTTTCCAACAGGCTCGGAGGCCTCACTGCGAGTAAGTCAGAGCAGGGCTTCAGCAGCTAAGGTGCTCACGCCCTGCCCTAGACTGACTCAGCTGAATATTCTGGAGGATGGAAATATGCTCAGGTCTCAGCTAAACAGATCTGGGGGCTTGGTTCCATGCCTGGTGCTTCACTGAACTTCCTGCGAGCTTCCCGTGGGGAGGACCAGGATTAGGAGGGGTGCTGGGTCCCCACCCCGGCCTGGGTCCCCAGGACATGAGGGTCCATGGCCCTCCTGTGGGACGCTCTGGCCACCCGCAGCATCAGAACAAGCGTGGAGCCGCCCTCTGGGCAAACGCCGCGGGAGGGCTTGGGCAGATGAGCCCAGAGACGGCCCACCGTGCCCAGCATGTCCAGCCGCCTCCGGTCTCATCAGCTGGTTGTGGTTTCACACGTTCCAGGGCGTCTGGTTGTGCAACAGCACCCTGACACACCAGGTGCATCCTCCAAACTCAGTCGCCCCTTAAATAAGTGAGGATCGCAGGGGCCTGGGAGGCGGGGGGTGGGCAGGGATCAGAGCACGTGCAGCCCTCTGCAGGGGCCTGGGGTCCTAAACCCACAGGAGAGGGAAGAAGCAAGTTGGCAGTAGGTTTGAAGGATCTTCATTTTTCAAACCCGCTGGACATCCCAAGACACCCTTGGTTCCACAAAGATTCTGCTATGGGGGTGTGCAATCTCTCCTAGCAGTCTGCTCCAGAAAGCCAGCGTACAGCGGTGCTGGGCATTCTGGTGAAGGTGATGGAGGTATAGTGGTAGTAAAGACAGTGGTGATGGTAGTGGGTGGTGATGATGATGTTGGTGATGGTGAAGTTGATGGTAGGGATGGTCGTGGGGATGGTGGGGACGGTGGGGGACGGTGGGGGATGGTGGGTGGAGGATGGTGGGGTGGGGGATGGTGGGGACGGTGGGGGATGGTGAGGAGTTGGGGATGATGAGGGATGGTGGGGGATGATGAGGGATGGTGGGGGATGGTGGTGACGGTGGTGGTGGGGATGGTGATTTGATACCAATCTTTCAAGAATAAGAATAAAAGGTGTGATGCTCGAACCACACTTTACAGACTTGGCCCTCTCTGAGGATCAAAAAAAGCCACAGATTCCAAGCTGCTGATAAACGCCATGGGCCACCCCTAGAAAGACCCCATCGGCACCCACAGACGACAGCAGAGGCACCCCTTGCAGAGAAAGGGCAGGGTCTTCCCTGGAGGAGCTTCCAGAATCTCTGAAGCACACTCCCCGGGGTCCCTCAGAGGCACCCAACCTCATTCCAGCCACACCCTCTCCTCACATTTTCTCGGCAAGAAGATGTCACTGCCCCCGACAGGACACCGTGAGGAGTGGCCTTGGCCACCACGTCTTTCTCGGCCACACCCCGCCCCCGGCTCTCTAGGGCCGAGGCAACTTGCACAGGTTGTGCAAGACACTCTTTAGGTGACGGTTAAAACCCAGCTGGCCAACGCAGGGCCCGGGAAGGCCCGGGCCTCCCGCCGCCGGGGCCTCTATGTGACACGTGCAGGTGGGAGACGTTCCATCCGCACGAATCGGTCCCTAACGGTGCCGTGGCAAGGATCCACGCCGTCGGGATAAGAAATTCAATTTCCTTTTGGCCCGAAATTAATTCTGAGGAGAAAGCCACTTTATCACCTTGCCTGACGATGGGCTCCCAGCCCAGCACCTGCCGCTTTCCAGAGGGGCCCCCGCTTCGGCCGAGGCTCCGGGACACTGTCTCCCCCGGGAACCGGGCCAGGCCCGCTTCCACCGGGAACCTCGCCGGCCTCGAGGCCAGCAGTGGGAGGCACGGACATCTGGTCAGCTGGCCGCCAGCGGGACGACTCCCGCCCCCTGTTCTTCCTGTAGGAATGCGAGGCTGTGGAAGCCTGGGGCTCATCCAAGCATCTCAGGATTATTGCAAAACAGGGCTCGGTTCAGCCAGGGGCGCCCACCCGCGGCTTGCTGTGAGCGTGGGTCACTGGGGCAGCGGAGGGTCCTGCTCACCCACCCTCGGGCAGGGTCTGTGGTTCTGGGCTCTGACCCGCGACGTCCCGAGCTTCGCGACCGGGAGGTCATGCCACCGACTCAGGCATACACGCTCCTGTCCCACGTCTGGGTGGCTGGCACTCCACCATCTCCCACAAAGACTTGGCCCCCGCGTCTCCCCACGTTAGTGGAGTTGTGTCAGCACAGGTTCATGTTACTTAGGAGAGTCTGAAGCTCGCCCGGGCCCAGAGAGAGCTCAGGATGTCTGGACAGACCCACAGGACAGCCCAGGAGGGGCTCTGGATACGGTCTAGACTTTGTGCTACAGATCAGGAAACTGAGGCCCAGAGAGGTGGCCCCACAAGGGGGTTGCTGGCCCCCAGCTCTGTTGAGCACTGGGGGTTCTGCTCCAAAACCCCCAGATCCTTGCTGACCTGGCTCCCACCTCCACGCCTGCCTGTGAGGCCAGCTTGGGTGGAGGCCAGGGCAGCGGTCAGCCCCAGCTCCCAGGGCAGCAGTCTGGCCGGCAGCTGACTCCCCCACCTCTCCTGCTGGCTGGTGGATGGGAAGCCTTTGTGCCCCAGGCTTGGACCATCTGGGAACTTGCGGCCTGGGCCACTGTGAGGTCAGCAAAAGCCGTAACATCAAGGAGCCAGAGCCCAGCCCGCAGGCCCTCAGCTGAAGGTGTGGTCGAGGCAGGACTCAGTTCCTCCTCCTGCAAATGTGTTCCCGGGACCCTCCTCACGCGCAGGCCAGCTCCCTGGGAGTGGCTGCCTCCCACCACCCAGGGCCTCGCCCCAACGCAGGCTGGGCTGTGGCCGCAGCCTCCTCCCCCCGGCCCCCGCACCCAGGCTGTGAGCCCGTGGAGGGCAGGGCCTGCGTCTTCCATCCCAGAGCCCCCAGCCTGGTGGGCCCCTCAGCCAACATGTCTGGAATTCTTTCTCAGGGGGCTGGGGGCTCAGCACTGGGAACAGATCCGTCAGCTTCGGATGGAGTACTGGAGCTCGGCTGGGGACCCAACCTGGCTGAATATGAGCTGAGGGGCCTGGAAAGCTCTGTGCTCCCCCCTCCCCATCCTCCCCCTGGGCTCGGCCAGCACTGGGCACGGGGAGGAGACCGGAAACACCCGATGACCGCCGCGCGGCCGGGAGGCTGGGGCCGTGTGCCTGGGACACCTCTGCCCCTGGGTTCTGGCTCTGAGAAGCGTGTCCCAGGTCAATAATCAGAGTCCTGGAAGGCCCACGTCACGGGAACCCCACCCGAGGGCGACTCCGAGGAGAAGAAATGGCCCAATCAAATGTCCTATTTACAGACTGGGGAGAGGGAGGCGCGGGCCCTCAAAGTGGTTCTCAGACAACATTTCGAAGAACAAGAAACCACCACTACAACGTCGTAAGAGAACCAAGCCGCGTGTGCAAACTGTGCGCACGAGACGGTCCTGCTTCCTGCTTAAACTTCCTAGGCAGAGATTAGGGGAGGCGGCCGGGAGGAAATACACCGTTAACCATGGCTGTCTCTCCGGTGGAATCTCCAGGGTTTGCATTTACTCGTTCTCATTTTACGAACACTCCCAGTGCTCACAGGGCCGCGCTGGTGCCCGTCCACTCTTCAGCCAGACCCTGCGCGGGGCGAGCTTTATGCGGCACCTGTGGACTCTGCTTGCCGACCCCCCAGCCCAAGCCGTGCTAGAGGCGAGGAGGGGAAGGCTCAGAGAGGTCGTGTCCAGTCCAAGGGGTCGAGATAGAGGCGAGGTCTGCACCCAGGCCCCGTGCGCGGGTGCTGGGGTTGGAAGCCGCCTTGAGCTTTCACTCACAGTCAAGTGCTTTTGACAGAAGCCGTAAGCCGGTTCCGGGGAAGGCAGTGAAGAGAAGCAGCCTGCATGGGTCCTGCACCCCCTTCCTCCGGCCCAGGCACCCCATGGCCCCCCGCAACCTTGTGCCTGTCATCCCAGGCAGGGGTTCATCCAGGAGTCTGGCCTCTGCTTCCAGCAGCCGGAGGCCCGGCCCAGCCCGGCTCCCAGGCCCCTTAGGCCAAAGTGCGGCCAGACAGCCGTGGGCCAGGCCTGGGGCGGCAGCCAGGGCCAGGAAGGGCCAGCCCCAGGGGTGGGGAGGCAGCTGGAGCCCATTGTCCAAGAACAAGTCCCAGGTGCCTCGTTGGAGCGGCCCTAGGCTGGGAGGGGAAGTGTGTCCCACCTGGTCCTCTCCCACACAGACTCCTGAACCACACACAGGCTGGGCCTTCGCCAAGCTCCCAGCTCCCCTCCCACTTCACAAGCCGGAACCCAGCCCCAGACAGGGCTGGACGCTGCACGGAGCCCACGGGGGCCGAGAGGGCCCGAGCTGCCGACAGGGCAGGCTGGGTGCCTCCGTGGCCTGGGGTGGAGCTGTGCCATTCTCTCAAAACGCACACCCTCTCTGGTCTCGGCAGGCAGCTCTGCGCCAAGGAGGCAGGAAGCAAGCTAGACAGAGACAGCCCCAGCTTCCTGCCCGCCCAGCGCAGCCTCCGGAGAGCAGAGGCAGAGCGGAGCCGCCGGCCGGCGCTCCTCGGCGCTGCCGAGGTGCTTTTACCTGGTCCTCCTGGCAGCCTCCTCCCTGATGTCATCCAAACAGTGCTTACTTGCTAGCAGGACCCAGACTCCTCCCACCTCCAGCCGCTCTGCAGGCCAGGGTTGCGCTCCCCACTGACGGCCCTTAGCACTTGCCCCCCAAAACCCCCCAGATGAACAAGAAGGAAGTAAGGGGGGGAGGTGCCCCTGAATCCGGCTGTCTGTCCAGTCACCTCCCCCTGAAGGCCGCGTCTGTTATTGGCAGGTGTTCATGTGCTTTTTATGATTCATTCTCTGCGGGGCCCCTGGGAGGTCCATCCAACCTCTCTGAGCTCCATTCGGGGTAGCATCATTCTGGGGGCTCCTACATCAGGAGCTCAGGTAGGGCCCCGCTCAGTGCATCTGGCCGTGGTGGCCACCAGCAAGACCGCACACCTGTGACCAGGGTAATCGCAGAACCTCTCTCTGGCAGCTCTGCCCCTGTGGTTTCTGGCTGTCACCTCGGGGGGGCTCCCGGCATCGCGTGGGGGCAGGCCGCGGATGGTACTCAACACCGTGCGATGCCCAGGATGGCCGCAACACACACATCCGTTCCAAAGCGCCGGCTGTGCTGAGGCTGCTGAGCCCTGGGACGGCCACATCCACGCTGCCGCGAGGATCGAGCGGGACGGGACACGTGAGTCTCGTGCTCGGAACCGTGCCTGGCGCCTCGCGAGTCCCCGCTGGCAGCGGCTGTTATTTCCCCGTCTGCTCCTCACCTCGGCCTCGGGAAGGCAAGGTGGAGATCGTGATCCTTCTTTTCCAAAAAGGACAGCGAGGCCCAGGAACAGGCTGTGCTGACCCAGAGCTGGACCCGGAACCCTGGCCCCAGGGGCACTGAGGACGCGGGGTCCGCTCGACCCTGACGCAGTCCAGTCTCAGAGGCTTCCGGCCCAGGGACCTGGCCTTTCTGGAGTGGGAGATGGGCGGGGGAGCTCCTGGCGCCCGGGGGTACACCCCAGCAGCCCCTCCCCACTCCCACAGCACGGGGGCGGGAGGGGGGGGAACACTCCAGAAAGACCAGCTGTCTCCTCAGGGGACGCGCAGGCGGCTGGAGCCGCTTAATTGCCGGCTGGCCCCACCTAGTCATCTCCACGGAGGCGCAGGAAATACCCTGATCTGGGGGGGCGTGCCCCAGGCCTCCGAAGACAGGACACTGGGCAGCTGTCCAGGTGGCCCGGCCAAGGCCACCTCCCCCGGCAGAAGCTTGGGACGGAGCCCCCCAGCATGTGCCAGGCACCCATGGGGCACAGGAGATGCCTGACTTTGACCCCTATTCCTCCTCTGAGACCCCAACAGCCAGTAGGCCGGACCATCTGGTCCTCACTTCACAGTAGGGAGCCAAGGCCCAGGGAGGGCACAGGCTCTGAAGTCCCAGCCCCGGTTTGTTCCCTGGCAGCACACTGCTGCCACCTGCAACCCACTGCTGCCACCCGCAGCCCAGGGCACAGCGGCCCGCTGGGACCTACCAGGTGCCCGGCGGCTCTCACCAGCTTGTGGGTAGAGAAAGGGAAGGCCTCATTGCTCAGATCTGCATCAAGCACTTCTTGGAGAATGGCCCGGCTGTGAGCAAGAACAGAGTCAATCAGTCAGTCAGTCAACAAACACTTGCCCAGCACTCCTGGGTGCGTGCCCTGGGCAGGGGAGGCACTGGGGATACAGCTGTGAGCAGGACAAGTCCTGTCCTCATGGGCGAGGCCAACAACACACACTACCAAAGGCACACCGAGAAGGAGATGCACCAAAAATCCAGCCAGATAAAGCACCTTCAGCGGGAACAGTGGCAGGAGCAGTCGAGCCCTGGGCAGAGACCAGACTCAGAGGTGAGCTCTCGCAGGCTCTCCTTTCTCGATGACCTAGGGCAGCTCTCGAGCCGTCTAACACCCTCCAAGCCACAGGCCCCCGAGGGCAGGGGCTGCTCCCCTCCCCTCCCCGGCCCCACCGTGCCTGGCATAGAGCCTGGTCCTCATGCTTGACAGGTTACCCGAAACCTCTCGGTGTCCATGGAAACCTTCACTTCCCGGGTGCCTCCCTTTGTCTCCCTCCAGGCCTTAGTTCACTCTTGCACCCTCCACATTCCCGCCAGATTCCCATGTCCCTGCGTGACCATTTGTTATCCTACAGGTCTTGGCTCAGCTGTCACCTCCTACAAGCAGTCCTCGCTGACTCCCTGAATCGGGGTCAGGTGCCCCTCGTCTGGGCCCTGCAGTCCTAATACGTCTCCCGCCAGGGTCCCTCTCACACTGGTTGTACTTGTCCCCCCTGACCCAGGAGCTCCCCGCCAGCAGGGCCCCTATCCTGACGTGCCTGTCACAGGCAGGGCACTCAGTCAGCAGGACCAACTGAAAACAGGCTGGCTTTGTACCGCAGGACTGGCTCCCCGTTGGCAGGAGGCAGCCTCCCCCCCATTTCTGCCTCGCAGGGGTCCCAGCAAGTGCCCAGAAATGCTTCTGACTGTAATCCCCGCCCCCACGGTGCCAGGAGCCGCCCACCCACGCCGGCCGAGCTGCCCAGGGCGCTGCAGTGTGCCAGGATCCTTATGCAACACCCTCGGCACCCACGTGGTGCTGGCCCCCAGAGAACCCATGCCCAGTTTTTAAGATGCACGTCCTCTCTGCGGCCCTGGGTGGCTGGGGCCAGGGCTGCTCCCCTGTCTTCCCTGCTGCGGGGGTAGGAAGGAGGCTGGAGCTGCCGCCCAGGGCCAGTGCGGCCTCAGCAGCGCCAGGTACCCCAGCTCCGGCAGGTCTGCTGAGCTCGGGTCGGGGTGCCAGAGGCTGTCCCTCCCCCAGGGGGCAGCAGGTGGCGCTGGAGGGCACAGGCTCCCGGTCAGAGACCAGGTTCAGCTTCAGCTCCTCGACTCACCACCGACCCCCACCGAGGCTCGGTCCCCACCCCTACTCCATGAGGACAGTTAGCCCATCTCACAGGGCCCTTGCAAAGGAGGAATCTGCTAGAAAGCACATGCCAGACACCTCGGCGCTAACACTCGTAACAGTGACCCCTGACTTCCGCCACGGGCGGCCTCTTGAGCTCAGGTAAACTAAAATAAAAAATTCTGTCTCAGCAGCCACATTTCAAGGGCTCAACGGCCACACACGGCTCTTTGGCTACCGTGCTGGACCACGCGTTATGGAATGTTTCCTGAAAGTTTCATTGCACAGCAGGTCATATAGCCTGTCCCACGGCCCAGGCACTGTGCGAAACGCTTCCCACATGACAACTCAGAAAGCCGAGCCCTCATCAGCGGTGCTGGTAACATTATTATTCGTACAAGAAACTTTGGGTTATTTTTGAAAGGAGAGGACAATTTGGAGGAGAAAGTTAAGGAATTACCGGGAAGAGGAGCGCTTGTCTCCCTGCCCTGACAGCCATCACTCGCCGCCCTCCCAGGGCAGCTTATAATGAGGCTGGGAGAGCCTGGCCTGTCCCCCTGGGGCCCACACCTTGATCTGTCTGTCTGGCGCCCCCTCTCTCCCTTGCTCACCTGCCTCCCCCAAACCAAAAATAGCCCACTCCCTTCCCAAGGTCGCCATGGCAATGAAGCTGAGGCTTCCGAGGCTGGGCCTTGATCGGAGAAGCCTGGACCGCCACCCCATCAGCCCAGTGATGAATTCACCCGGGGGGAAACGAACCCACCCCCACAGGACCGGGAGCGTCCTCCGGGCCGGGCCAGGGCGAGTGCAGTCCCTGCATCACTTCACTGCCCTCCCTCCATCTGCAGCCAGAGACCTCTGCCCCTCCCCACACGTCCCGTTCCTCTCCTCCCGTCCTTCCTCAGCACGTTCCCACCCAGCCAGCTCTCATCAAGTCCACAGGAGCCACCGAGCTGCCAGACCCGGTGGTCAGTTCTCAGTCTTCATCCCACTGGACCCACTGACCACCCAGACACAGCTCATCATGCCCTCCTCTGAATCCTCAGGGATTCAGAGGCCCCTGAGTTTCGTCACACACCTGCCGGCCTCCTACCCCCGGCGCAGCGTCAAGACCCGTTCAGGCCCAAGCCCAGTGATGCCCTCCTCTGCTCAGTCTCCTTGCCGGGGGGAGCAGCCTCTGGACCCACAGGCTCTCGCCTCTGCTGCCCTCTGAGCACCTCTCCTACAGCCCCGGCCTCACTGCTTCACCTCCTGCCACAGGGCCTTTGCATGTGCTGTTTCCGCTGCCTGAAACACTGTCCCTTCAGAGAGCTCCAAGGCTTGGTCCCTCATTTCCTCCAAAGTCCCCTTAGTAGATACTGGTTTTCATGAGAAACCTGAAGTCCAACCATGATTCCATTCATCCTTTCAGCAAGCATGTACTGCGTGCCTGCCACGTGCCTCTGGGCAAAGAGCTGCACATGCAAAGCCAGCTCCAGCTCCAGCCCAGGGCCCAGCAGGGCCCTTCTGGGGCCTGAGTCCCCGTGCTTGGGACCACAGCTCAGTAAATACTTGCAGAATGAATTAGTGAGTGAATGATCATCTGTAGACCTAGTCGTCGGAGGTACTGAGGGAGGAGAGGTGACCTCTCAGGGTAGAGCATCGTTTCCAGCCCAGGTAGCAGGTGGAGCCCCCGTGGGCTCTGCCCACTTGGAGATGGCAGACGCGCTTCCTCAACTGTATCAACCATCCGGAGACACACCTGCTGGCCCTTTCGTGGCCCCGAATCCTTGGACGCTGATTCTCAGTGAGGTTTAGGCTCCTCGTGCTGATGGCTTTCTGCACCCTAGTGCTCTGAAAAGCACTACCCGGAGCGGCCTCTCTGGGGTCACGAGCGCACTTAGCTGACAACAACGCTCCATTCGGGGCCAGTAAGTGGTTCTGCCCCGGGTCCCAGGTAGAGGGACAAGGGCCTAGGGCCCAGGGCCCAGGGGCACCGAGGTGCTGGCTCCTCTCTCCTCACCTGGCTGGGCCCTGGACGCTGATCAGGCCCAGGTCCTCGGAGCTGTCAATAAGCTGGCACCGGAACTCCCGGTCCTGCAGCACCGTGGTGATGTGGGACCAGTTGTGCTGGGCCACAGCCCCGCCCACGGCCAGGTAGTAGCCGTCCCCTGGAAGAGAAGCACCCGACTTAGCGCAGCACTGCAGGACGGGGGAGGCGGGGCAGAGGGGTGGCCCGAGGCCTCCGGGTGGAGAAAACAAACGCTCTTTCCTTGAAGGTGAACCACAAAGGCCCAAACACGGTGACCCTCCCGAGGGGCCCTGGATTCTCACGGCCCACAGGATGAGCTCCCCTGAGGGCCGCACAGGCCAAGGGAGCATTTTTCTGGGAGAGTCTGAGGCTTCCTCCTGCTTCTCAAAGGGTCTGTGATCGGAAAGGGCGAGAGCTCCCAACGCCGGCGCGCCACGGGGAGATTCTGCGACGCGCCTCAGCCACCAGTGCTGGGGGACCTTGGACAAGTCTCTTCTCCACTCTGAACCTCAGCGTCCTCACCAGCTCCCATATCACTCCATAGCCCCATGGCCCTGGTCTCTGGGCCCCCCACCTTGGCCCATACGGGGGCCAACGCTGGTCCGGGGCTTTACAGGCAATACCCCGTTGATCCTCCCCGGGAGGCTGACACTCAGCACCACCCTCAGGTTTTAGAAAAGGAGACTGAGGTTCAGAGAAGTCACGTGGTGGAAGAAGGTTGGCCCCTGTCCAGCTCTGAGTCCATGGCCTACGGAGCACCCACTGGGCCACGCTGCCCCGGGGTCCTGCTGAGCAGAGGGCAGCCCACTCAGCACCCTGGGAGAGCCGCTGCCCCGGGAGCTGTGACCTCAGAGAGCTGCGTGGCCCTGGACCTGTCCTGAAGCTTCTCTGAGCCTCCACAATCTCATGTGCAGCTGGGGGTTCGTTAGTGTACCTCATCTGTAGAAACGCTGTGGCATCAGCCACTATGTGTGCCCTGGGCGGGCTCTCACTGGTCACTCCCCACGATCTGGTGGCCGAGGCAGCCCGGGAGGGACTCCCTCCCTCTCCACTTCCTACCCCCCATCTGGCTTCCTCTTTCCTCCCTGCCTGCCTTGCTCCATCAGGGCTCCCCATCCCGGAGTGATGGTACCCAGGCAAGCCTGACCCCCTGGTCCTGGCTTCCTCCTCTGCATAATGGGAATGAGAACAGACCCCCTCGCGGGGCTGCTGGGGGACCCAAGGAGCTGCCTTGGCACAGGCGTGCCGCCTGGGGCTCGGGAGCCGGCGGCCGGATGCTTGCGCCCTGGGATGCCCGCCCCCTCCCAGGCGTCCGGTCCTGCTGGAGGACCGCTTCTCTCCGCCTTCAGCGCCATTCGCTCTGGGCTCCCCGTGGGCAGGCCCGGTGCCAGCCCTCAGCCCACTCTGGGCAGAGCCAGTGGGCGGCAGCCCGGGGAGGCTCCGGAGTGCAGAGACGCCTGCCTGGGCCTTCCCCACACCGGCACCTCCCCTCAAGGCTCCCACAGTGGCGAAGCAGCCATCACTGTGACAGTAGGTATAACCAAAACAGACATGCCTCTCTTTCCTTCTGCAGCAGGGGAGGGGGCAGCCGGTAGCAGAGCCGGGGATGGGGGGCACAGGCCGAGCGCACAGGGCCTCTGCTCTCTCCCCAAGAGCGCTCACTGGGTGGGCTCCGATGGGAGGTCCTGGAGCCAGGATGGGCCAGGCCACCCCACCAGGAAGCCTGGAGCAGGGAACCCTTTGCCTTCTGCAACCCAGGGTCCCACAGCATCAGCTGGGGAGGCACAGAAGAGCTCGGCTTTGCCGTCAGCATCCAGGTGAGATCCCAGTAGGGGCTCCAGTCGTCCTCCTGCCCGCTTCAGGCAACCCGGGGACATTCCTGACCTCGTCACCCCGTGTTCCATGTGCTCCTCTGTTCCCTCAAGCCTGCCTGTCCATCCAGACCCAGCTCAGAGGCCAGAAAATTGAGCTGGTCTCAAAAGGATCCCCTACTCCCTGGGCTGGGGGCTCTTACAGGACGTTGGCTTCTGGACACCTACTAAGCGAGCCTCCAGCCGCATCCTCTGCCCCAGCGCCCGCCCCCGCCCCCCCAGCACACGCCATGGCTCCCAGGTAGCCCCTCCGGCCTGCAGCCATCCCAGGCCCCTCCCAGGAGGACGTGAGAGTTACTGAGGCCGCCCGGCTCCAGACAGATGGCAGCTGGTGGACCTGGCCTCCTCTGGGCAGCTGTCCTTTATCCAGAACACCCCAAGTGCCAGGTCCTGAGGTCAGCAGTCAGCCGGGTCCAGGTGCAGCCCACAAGGTGGAGAGGCAGTCAGGGGGCAGAGACCCCAGGCTCCGGGCACAGGCTGGGAGCTGTGTGCTGTGGACTTTGTTTTGTGCATGTACTCCTTTTGTGATACAAAATCCTACTCAAAATCATGCTTAGGACGGACAACTGCGTTATTTACAAGCTTGATGTGAAACGCCACATCCTCTCCACTTACTGGTGATCGGATCTAACAGGCATAATGAACAATCTTATAAGCACGCATAGTTAGTGGACACGTGGCTTCACAGCAGGACTGGTACCATTTTTTTTTGAGGCTGAACATAAAACGAGGTCCACACCTTGGTTTTCCCGTGTTTAGTGGTGAACGCGGGACCTCCAACACACCCCAAGAGCACCAGGCTCTCCTCATCACCCACCTCAGCCCTGGCAGGCCAGGGCCCCACCACGTGCCAGCTGCCCGCCAGGCAACTGCATCAGAGGCGCCGGAGTCTAGAACAGCTCCTGGCCCGTTCGCTTTGCCTGCCCCTCACCTCGGAGCCTGATCTTCCCCAGCCTGGCAGGATGTGATCCTCAAACTCTCGGGGCCAGGAATCCACTGGAGTCACCGGGGAGGGCACATGGTGGCGCATCCTTGGGCGGCGGCTCAGCCCACAGATGCTCTGGTGACAACTTCCCTTTGTGTGGGGACTAGTTTTGCAGGTGGGGAAACTGGGGCTCAGGGAGGCTGCTCCCCAGCCCTCCTGGGCCTCCAGGCTCTGGCTCAATCCCCTGTAGCGGCTCAGAGAGAGAAGGACCGTTTGCGTCCACTTGGGTAAACTGAGGCTCAGAGAGGGGCCACGGAGTCAGGCAGCAGCAGAGCAGGACTCTGGGGGCTCGCACCCTCACGGGGGTCCCTCTGTTCTGTCTCCCCAGCCGGACGCACTCTCTAAGGACGGCAGCCGTGGCTGGGCCTGGGCCTCCCCTCCCCTGGGGGGTGAAGACCAAACAAAGCTCCCACTGGCCCTTCTGCGAACAATCCCTGCTGACCTCCCTGCCCAGCTCTCCACAGGCACTGCCCTTGTCCTTTCTAGCCAGCGACTCCTGCCCAGCCCTTTGGGGCTCAGGCCGGACATCACCTCCCCCCAGGAAGCCCTCCTCATCCTGGCTCACCCGCTCCCCACGGCCTCCCGTAACCCGTGCTCTTGTCCATCGCCTCGCACTCCCACCCGGGGCTCTGTTGCTTCTTCCGCACCTTCCTCTCCCGGGGCCCAGGCCAGACCTTGCCCCCCGAGGCCCAGGGGACCCTGACTTCGTCCCACCAAGGACACAGCTAAACGGCCAGCAGTGCTGAGCCAGGCCTGGAGCTGGGGTCACTGGGGTTCCCGGGTGGGCCGGCTATGGCCCTTCCCCCGATGGCGCAGCTCAGCCACATGGAGAGCCGCACGGTCGGCAGGGGTGCCCAGGGCCCCCTCCTGGAGGCTCTCTGGGAATCTCCTCACCTCTCTTCTTCCCTAATGGAGCCAGGTGACAGCACTAGAGACCAGGTTGCCCCCACGTGAACCAAGGGGTAGGTTCCGGAGGCTAAGTGATGAGAGTCAAACCCAGCCCTGTGCAAACGAGGGATATGGCACTGAGCTCCCCATCACAGGGGGTGAGCAAGTAGAAGCAAAGGGCGGTCTGGGTGTCAGCTTGGGCACAGAGCTGGATGTCTCCTCGGGACCTGCCCCAGCCTGAGACCGGGAGTTACATGGGACCCGGCAAAGCCCGTCCAGCACAAGTGTCAGCAGCAGAAACAAGCTAAGCTCTCTGAGTGGGAGGCACGGCCTTATCCTTGGCCCACGCTGCTCCTGGCAGGGGAGCTGAGCACGCTCGCGCTGTGGCAGCTCCAAACACCACGGTACAGGCAGGTTCAAAAGCGTAATCCCAGGGCCCCCGGAGCCCAGCAGCGCGGCCTGAACAAAGGCTGCACTCAGCCTGAAGAGAAACCACCGATCTCCCAGGCCCTGAGAGCAGCAGGCACACGGGCGGTCACAGAGCGGCCCCTCCCTGTCCATCCCACCTCGCCGAGCGGGGCTGCAGTCACGGCGCTGCTGGGCCCATGCACGGGGCATCTCTTACCTTCAAAGGCAGGGGCCAGCGGGGAGGCCTGGGGGCCGGGAGCCAGGCGGCTGACAGTCAGGTCGCTCTCGGTGCCGCCCCGGTGGTTCAGCATGCAGGTGTACACTGTCGTGCCTGGGGGCAGGAGGAAGACCCCAGAGGAAGGGAGCGGCTGAGCAGGGTGGCCCCGCAGCACAGGGTAACCCCTGGCAGGATGCCCTCGTGGGGCGGCCTCAAGAGGCCTCATCCGAGTGCACCTCCCGGCTCCGTACCTGGGGGCCGGCTGACATCGGCCGAGAAGAGCCAGTCGGCGGCCTTCCTCGCGTCTGGGCCCACCAGGTAGAACTTCCCGAAGTAGGACATGTCGAACACGGCGGCCGCCCCTCTGCAGGCCAGGCACTCCTTCTTGATCTGGAAAGTTCCAGAAGTGGGGTGCTGTGGGGCTCTGGGACCTGCTGCCCCCAGGACCCTGGGGCACGGGCTGTTGGCTGCACACCTCCCCTCCAGCTCTACTGCACCGTAACCGCTCTCCTCAAGCACAGGGGCCGCTCTCCAGGGTGGACCAGAAGCCGTAAAGCAAGATGAGCCATTCAAGAGGGTCACAATCATACACAACATGGGGGGAGGGCATGGCTCAGAGGTAGATGCATGCTTAGTGTGCATGAGGTCCTGGCTTCTATCCCCTGTACCTCTGTAAAAAAATACAATAGAATAAAAATAAACCTAATCACCTCCCCGCCCCCTCCCCAAAAAAACTACTGAAGAAAGAATTTTTAAAAAGTCACACAAAACACGTTCTTCAACCACAGTGAAATGAAATTAGGAATCAACGGCAGAAGGAAAATGGGAACATTCGCAAGTAAGTGAAAGTGGACAACGTGCTCCTAATCAGTGGATCAAAGGAAAAGACCTCCTCAGGGGGCTCAGAAGCACCGGGGACCCCGGCAGAGAGAGCACCGCGTGTGCGGACTGACGGCACGGCGCCAGCACCTCCCTCTCCACTTTGAGGAACTAGAAAAGGAAAGCAAATGACACCAGTGCAGGCAGAGGAGAGAAACAACAGGGATCAGAAAGGAAATAAATGAGACCTCGAGAAGTGGAGAACAGCAGCGAAGGTAAACACTGTGACCTTGGGAAGGGCAACAGAACAGGCAAACCAGCTAAACTGACCAAGGGAAGGCTCAGCGCGCTGAGATCAGCAGCGAAGGAGGGCACGGCCGCCCGACCCACGGGTACACAGAGGCCTCAGGGAACACCGTGAGCATCCGGCCACCGACCGATGAGATGAGAAATGCGACACTTGAAACACACACAGCTACTGAACTGACCGAAGGGGAAACAAAGTCGGAATCGTCCACAACAGAAGAGACTTCATGGGTGATTCGCCCGCCGCTCCCCCACGAAGCCCCGCCCCCGGAGGCGTCACTGGTGCATTTTACCAGTCAAAGGGGAATCAATACCAAGTCTTCATAAGCTCGCCCCGTAAGGCCAGCATTGCCCCGATGCCAAAACCAAACACCCGTAAGGAAACAACACACCAGTGTCCCTCGCGCACATAGATACAAAGGAACCTCACCAAACTCCAGCAGACTGAATCCAACGCCGCATCTAAAGGGTCACACACCATGACCACATGGGGTTCACCCCGGGGATGGGGGGCCGGCTCACCACCCACAGATCAATCGATGGAATGCGTCGTGTTACAGACATGAAGACAGAAGCCACACAATCGTCTCAGCTGATGCGGGAAAAGTGTCTGACAAAATCCAACACCTTTCAGGATAAAACTTCAAGCAAACTAGGGGAAAAGGGAAATTCCTCCACCTGCAGAGTCACGAACAGAACCCCGGAGCTGCCGCACTCGGCGGTGAGAGACCGAGCGCTCCAAGAGCAGGACAAGACAGGGCCGTCCGCTCTCTTCAGTTCCATCAGCGCTGCCTGGTCAGCAGTTGATGGAACTGAAGCAATTAGGCACGAAGGCGGAATGAGGAGTGCCAGGAGAGGAGAAGCAGCAGCACGATGGTCCCTACGGGCAGATGACACGCTCTTGCGTGTGAAACCCTGAGGAGGCCACTGGAAGCTACTACAAGCAGTAAAACAGTTCAGCCAAGCTGCAGGATGCAGGGCCAATATACAGCCAGCAAAAAACGATTGTCTTTTGATGCACCAGCGGTGAACTGTCAACAAAATTAAGAAAACCACTCCACCTACATCACCAGAAAGACATTTTAGATGCTTGCAAACAAACCTAACAGAAGTCCACACTTGTACTCTAGAAACGAGAAAATACTTCCGGAAGAAATTAAAGAAGACTTAACTAAACAGAAAGCCACCCCACGCTTATGCAACAAGGACTACTGACGAGATGACGGTCCTCTCTGAACTGACCTGCAGATTCAGCACAGTCCCTGCCAAAGCCTCAGCTGGCTCCTTGGCAGAAGTTGACAAGCCGATCCTACACTTCATATGGAAATGTAAGGGACCCAGAACATTCAAAACAACCTTAAAAAAAAAGAATAACAAACATGGAGGACTTATTGCAAAACTTACTACGAAGCTATTATCATCAAGACGGAGTGGTAGTAACATACGGACAGACACATATAGACCAATGGACTAGAACTGAGAGTCCAGAAATAAACCCTCACGTTTACGGTCAGCGGATTCTTCACAAGGATGCCAAGGCAGTTCAGTGGGGAAAAGGGCAACTTCACACGTGGTGCTGCGACAACTGAACAGCCCCCTGCAGGAGAGGGGGATGGGCCCCTTCCTCACACCACACACAGCATGTAACTCAAAGCAGATCGCAGACCTCGTTACGAGGTTCACAACTGCGCAGCTCCGAGGAGAAAACACAGGAGCAGGTCTTTGTAACCTGGGTTAGGAGATGCCTGCTTAAATATGGCCCCCAAAACACGGGGGACAAAGGGAAAGAATGCGGAAGCTGTACTTCGTCAGAATTAGGAACCTTTGTGCTGCCAACAAGATTACTGAAAAAGTAAGAATGGGAGAAAATATTTACCCGTCATAAATCTGACGAGAACTCTCGCAGCTGAATGCCGGGCAGATGACCCGCTTACAAGTGAGCAAGCGCTCTGAACAGGTCTTTCCCTGAGGACCACCTCCCAACGGCCAACTCGGCACATGAAAGGTGCTCGGCACCGTTAGTCATCAGGGACATGCAGCCCCAGACGGCGAGACGCCGCCTCACACCCACGAGGATGGCTCGAATCAAAGAGACAGTTAACTACCAGTGCCGGTGAGGGTGGACAGGATGGAAGCTCACACCCGCGGGCGGGAATGTAAAACGGTGCGGCCACTTTGGAGAACAGTTGGCACTTCCTCAGAATGTTAAACACAGAGTCACCAGGTGACCCAGCCCTCCCTCTCCTGGACATGCACCCCGGGAGATGCCAGCATTCGTCTAGACACAGAAACTGGTACCCACATCCTGTAACAGCGTTATTCACCAGAGCCGAGTTTAACAACTCAGATGTTCATCCACAGACCAACAGACACAGAAAAAGTAACACATCGTGTGATGGACCATCATTCAGAATAAGAAGGAATGACGTATTGACGCGTCGTGAAACACGGATGGCCCGTGAACGCACCACATTCAGTGAAAGGAGCCAGTCACCAAAGGCCACCGCTGCATGAACCCGTTCCCTGGACTGTCCAGGTGAGGTTAGCCCACAGGGACACCAAGGAGACCAGTGCCGGGAGGCGGGCTGGGCTGAGGAGGGGCAGTGACTGCTGACAGGTGCAGGGTTCTCGCGGAGGGGAGATGAAGACGTTCTAAAATTAGACTGTAGTGATGGCTGTGCAACGCCATGAATAGACTGAAAACACGGACCCGTGCACTCTGAATGGCTGGATTGCACGGTCTGTGAATATATCCCAATAAAGCTGGTCCGTTTTTTTTTAAGAACTCATCATCCATCCTTACTTCCCTCCACACTGTGTGCAAACGCCCCGGCCCTGTTTTCAAGGTCTTCTGCTGTCCACCTGTTTTTTCTGCTTGGTCTTCCCTTGCAATGCCACAAGGCCACCCCCCTCTTTGCCCTAAACACCTCACCCCACCACTGAGCAAGTGTGCCAACCCCACTGTTCTTACTGAAAAAAATGACAACGGCAAAGCTGCCACTTTCGGAGCACTGACTGTGTGTCCGTGGCCCGCCCAGCTCCCGCCGCCCCAGGGAACCTACACGGCCACCCGGGAGCAGCTGTTATGAGCAGCCCATACTCAGCGTCCTCTGAGGCCCAGTGTGTGATCTGCTCAGGGGTGCACAGGTGGAACCGAGGGGGCCCTCCATCAGCGGGGCCGTGCAGCAGTGCCCGATGCCTAGAGGCCACCGTGCGCATCTGGCCCCATCGCGCTGGTTCCGCGATGCCGCGCGGGCAGGGGCAGGGAGCGAGCGGACGGTGAGTGTGTTCACTGGCCCGCGCGGCGGGTCAGGCAGCCCCCCGGCCGTTACACAGCACCGCACTCGGCCTGTGGGTCTGAGCCCCGGATGCTGCTACTCACCCCTCCCTGGGCACCACTGCCCTTTCTGGGGTCCCACCGCCCGCAGGCGTTGTGGGACCTGCCGGGGCTACAGACCGAACCCAAAGCAGCTCCCAGCCGCCTCTCGTCTACCCGGGCTGGGGAGCTGCCAACGCCGAGAACAAGCACGTGTTTCATGCTTCGGGATCGCTGAGGCGCGTGTGCGGGGGTGGGATGCAGCCACGGAGCCAAGTTGGCACCCCCTCCGGGCTCCCACATCCTCGAGGGCCAGAACCTCCCGCACATCTTGGAAGCCGCGGGTGCGGAGGTGCCAGACGGAAACCCGTTCACGCCTCCGAGAGGCAGCCCCCAGGGACGCCTGCGCTGTGGACAACCGTGCCTCCACTTCCCTGGCGGGAGCCCCTTCCCCCACGCCTTTACGAGAGCAAGCTTTGGAGGAAAGCCTGGCTCCTTCCCTTCAGGGTAATTTGTGCAGAATTTGGGGGAAATAAAACTGTGGGTCTTGTTCACAAAGTATTCAGTTTCAGGGCAGCAACAGCAGAGTGTTAACTCCAGCCCAGGGTGCGTCTGAGCAGGGCCCCCCCCCGTGCCTGCAGGGGCCCCACACCCGGAGGCTGGCCGGGCTGTCCTCCCGCCTCGCCACGGACCCCCAGGCTGAGACCCTGGCTCCCCCCCACAGACACGAGACCCGGACTTCCCTGCCTCCAGCCGGCCGGGGGTAGGGGACACCGCGTGTTCTGCTCGGGGACCGCTTTACAAAGCAGCGGGGCTGCGCGGGGCGGACGCTGGCATTTGCCTGCAGAAGCTGCGAGGGGTGGGGCGGGTCTTACCACGTCGTGGTGGGGTGGGAAGTCGAAGGTGTGTTCGGCTGCCAGCAGCCGGCCGTAGGCGTAGTCCTCGTGCGCCCGGTTCCCGTAGGCCCCACAGTAGTCGTAAGGCAGCACCTGGGGAAGAAGCGGGGTCGGCAGCCGTCCTCCCCTCTCCCCCTCCCTCGGGACACAGCGGGGCCTGGGCCGGGCCCTGCAAAGACAAAGACCCGTAGGTCAGATGCCCTCCCAGAGCCTCCCTCTCGTGGGACATCGAGGCCCAGGACAAGGGCGGGGCGGTGGCGGGCTCAGGCGTTCCATCAACCTTGCACAAATGACACCGTAATCTCCGTGGTGGTGGGAAGGGCAGGCTGAGCCGGCTGGGGTCCCAGGAGGACAGAGAAGTGGGGGTGGGCTTGAGCGCAGAGAGATGGGGAAAGACGGGGCCGAAGGAGGCAGGGCCAGGTCGGCTGGGACCCTGAGGGGCCAAGCCAGGGCTTCTGACTCAGTGCCAAGGCGGTGGGATGAGACCCAGGGATCAGCTCGCGGAGGAAGAGGGCGACAGAGTTGGGGGTGGGGTGGCAGCAACGGTGGGTCCAGAAGCTGTTGCCATGACGACCCGGGACCAGGTCCTGCCCTGAGCGAAGCCCTGCTCAGAGGGCCTCGCGCCCCTAGGGAGGGAGAGCCCTTCTACAGCTGAGGAAACAGAGGCTCAGAAAGACTGAAGCTTGCCTCAGGTCAGAACCCTGACGGCCTGGACAACCCTGGGCGGGTGGCCCTGGAGGCTGGCTTCTCAGCCACCACTTGCCTTGGCCTTTCCCGTGCTCTGCCAGCTGCTCCCAGAGATGCCCAGAACCCAGCACGCCGCTCTCGGCCCGACTCCTGCTAGTGGAGGCCCTCCTCCTCCTCTTCCCCACTCCCCACTCCTAACTCTGCCGGAAAAGCGTGAGCAAGCCAGTGAATTCTCACCTCCCAGCAGGGCCGGCCCTGCCCAGTCTCCTGCATGGGCGAGAGCGGGTATGAAGTTCTGAGTCAGGCCCCTCTGCTCCCTCAGTGCTCCCCTCCCCGGCTCAAGCCCTGGAGTCCAGGGACAGGCCTGTATGGAGTCTCTGCAGGAAGTCATCTCCCTGGCCCCCCAGGTGGCTCCCACGGGCCCCTGAGGCCCCTGCAGGGACGTCCCGGCCTGCTCTCGCTCGGCCAGGGAGCCCTGGAAGTGGGGGTGTCCAGTCACCCGGGGCCCTGGACTCCCAGGACGGCTTCTGGGTGGGGGCTGCAAAGCCTGCCCATCCCGGGACCAAGGGTACGTTCCTGATTCCTGCTCTGGCCTCGGTGGGCTGGCCAAGGATCCTGAGGGGCTTCCAGGGCAGGCCAGGCTAGAGGTGGTGGGCTCTGCAGAGAGCTGCTCAGGGAGGGGTCTGCCCAGGCCCCTCCTCTCTGCCAACCCCGGGGGAGCAGAGGCCGAGGCCCGCAGGAGCTCTGGCCTCCACGTCACCTGACAGGCCCTGGCACTTGCCTTGGGACACAGTTGCTATGGAGATGAGATGGGTTGCCCTGGAAGGCGACTGGTGAAAAATAGCAACGGGGAAGGGATTTTAATTTGTGCAAATCTGGATCGAGTGCTGTCCCCCTGGTTGGACCCGAAGCATCGCATCACCTGCTCCAAGACCCCAGGCCGAGGGTTTCACAAGCAGGGTGGTTTTGATCATTTTCTCTGAGAGTCTGACAGGCCCTGGGAGGCCCTGGGTGGAGGAGTGGGGCGCCCCCATAGGGCACCCAGAGGCCAGGATGCAGCGAAACTCCAGCTTACAAACTAGCACGTGGAATGCATAATTTTGTGCTAAATCCTGCCATTAACAGCTGCAGCTGCCAAAAATATCTGAACAAAATCACGAGAAAATGCTCTAATTTCTCCTGTAAACTGGGGGAGTCTTGTGCATGGCCTCCCCACTCTGGGACGCTGGCTTTCCCAGGCCCCTGGCCCGTCCGGCTCACTGAGCGCTGACCGCACAGCAGCCCCCTCGGGCGGGGAGGAGGGGGAGTGGGTGGGGGTCGAGGGCAAGGCCCCGTTGGTGGTGTGACCGCTGGGCCCTGGGGCCTACTCACCGGCGCGGCGCCTTGGGGACTAAACCATCCCGGCCGCTCCCAGCCGTGCCGCTCCTGGAACACGCAGCCTCGCTCGAGGAGCTCCTGGGCAGGAAGGAGAGCAGGCACGCTCAGGCCTGGCTGGACCCCAGAGCAGGGCAGGGAGTGAGCGACGCCATCACCTTGTCCCCGGGGCAGAGGGCCAAGAGGTCCTGGTGCTCGGAACCAGGACCCATGCCCAGGCTCTGACTCAGGCCCCCAGCACCCCACTGTGCCCCCAAGAATCCCCAAGGTGCAGAATTAGCTTCTCTTAAGGACTGAATTGCATCTTCCCCCAATTCCTGTGTTGAAGCCCTAACCCCCAGTGTGACTGTTTTTGGAGAGAGAGCCTGTGAGGAGGGAATCAGGGTGAAATGCGGTCCTAAGGGTGGGGCCCACATCCTGAAAGGAGAGGAGGCGCCAGGGCTCACTCTTTGCTGGGAGGTGACACAGCGGGAAGGCGACCGTCCGAAAGCCAGGGACAGAACTCTCACCGGGACAGGTCAGCGGGCACCTCGACTCTGACCCCCCAGCCTCCCAAGCAGAGAGAAATGCGACTCTGACGTCCAGCCCTCCGTCTGTGGGACCTGTCACGCCACCTGAGCAGTCTGGTGCTCCCCGTGACCCAGCAACGCCACGGCAGGTGCGCACCCAGGAGGAGCGACACCAGGCGTGTGTACAAGCCCACATGCACATGCGGCACAACAGCCACGAGGGGAGGACAGCCCCCTAAGCAGGGCCCATCCACACGACGCGATGTTACCCAGCCTTAAAGACACCTGCCGCCTCAGAGCTGAACCTCAAAAACAACAGTAAGGAGCAGAAAGCAGTCACAAGAGCCACGCGGCGCACGCGGCCTCTCATGTGAAACGGCAGGGCAGGCCGGTCCGGAGACAGCAGCAGACTAGCGGCCTCCCCAGGCTGGGGGGGTTGCTGAAAGGGGAGCTTCTGCCTCACAGCTCCGGGGTTTCCTTCTGCGGAGATGAAAACTCTCTGCAACCAGACGGCGGTGATGCTTGCCCACCATCATGAATGGACTTTATCCCCCTGAAGTGGGGACTTTAAAATGGTTAAAATGGCAGGTTTTATGTTACGTGTCCTTTAGCACAATAAAAAAAATTCCAGCAGACACAATGAAGTAACGTCGTGGCGGATGTCTCTGGAAATATATCTGGTTTGGGGGAGAAAAGAGTCTCCGCCGTCAGGTTTGGAAGGGCCCTGTGCCGGCACGGGGGCGTCCAGAGCCCAGGCAGAGGGGGCTTCGGGAGCTGAGTCTGGCAGGGACATTCAAGTGCCAGGACCTTTGGATGCCCAAGGCCGGGACGGCCTGCACCGCCCCCTTCTCCCTGAGGACCACTGAGACCTGGAGGTGGAGGGGGCATCGGGTCATGTGCCGACCGGTGACACCTGACACGTCCTCCCTGGGTGTCCGACAGGGTGGCAGCCAAGGACACAAAATCCACTCCCCTCCAGCGAGCGATGGAGACACGTCCACCTGAGACGAGTCACCTTTCCAAGGAGGGAAAACGGGGGAGCAGCCTCCGCTACTTAACCAGACCCACGTCCCAAACGGGGTACCGCGAGGAAGAGGTGTGGAGGCACGGGCAGAGGCCCGTTCCTCCCTGGGGGCGGGGTGCTGCACCCCCTCCGGGCAGCACCGCGCCATGAGCAGCCGGTCTGAGCCCATCGCCTGCCGCCCCAGTGCAGCAGGCCCCGAGCTCCTCAGGAGGCCACTGAGCTGCGGGGACGGCGCGGGCCGTTAAAGCCCGGGGGCAGGCTCGGGGGGAGCCCGAGGCCACGTGGGGCCCCCAGGGTTCCCAGCTGGCCCTCTAGGCCAGGCCAAAGGGCAGAGCCGCCCAGGAGCCCAGGATGTCTCTGTTCTCGGGGGGCGCAGCAGACCCCAGCCCCCGCCCTGAGTCCCAGTGGAGGAGGCTCCTTCTGCTTAAATGCCACCTGCGCCCGAGCCTGCCCCCGTCTCCTGCTCCGTCCATCCGGCCCACAGACGTTCCCTGAGCGCCTACCGAGAGCCTGTGCTCAGAGTGCCTGGGGCACAGCTCCCGTGGGCAGCGTCCTGGGAGAAGGTCAGCAAGGCCTGCAGCACAGGAGGAGGTGAGGGCAAGGAGAGGATGGGGGTGAATGGGGTTTGGAGGAGGGATGGGAGTGCAGGGAAGGCGCCCGGGGTGTCAGGGGCTTCGGAGACTACACAGGGGCAGGGCCCGGGAAGGGCACCTGACGATGGGTTTCACCGCATAAGCAGAAGTTCACCAGGGAGGACTGACACCCCAGGCAGGCTCCGCAAGCAGGCACAGGTCTCCCCAGCCCGCTGCTGTCTGGCCACGCCCTCCTGATGGGCGACTGCACACCTGCCCGCGCACCCGCCCCTGGGGACCCCTTACTGCGCTCCAAGCACGTTCCGTCAGCCACCACGCCATCTCACCTGCCCTGTCCCCTCACACTCTGGGCACCATGAGAGCACCTACAGCTGGTAGGGGGTGTGGTACCTCGTGCAGGGGGCCCCTCCTCATGTTGCGTCCGGCCAGGGGCTCATCGTGGGGGAAGACAACGGAGTAATTCTTGGCGTAGGACTCGTGGCTGCGCTCGCGAATCCAGCGGCTGTGGTCTGTGAGCGAGTGATGGAAGCGCCTGTCGTGGATAGAGGGGCCGGTCACTGCCTCGGGGAGGGCCAGCCAGGGACCGAGCGCAACTGGACCCTCCAGGGTCCTCCGTGAGGCTCAGGCATTTGGAGGGGGATGTTCTGTCCTCCCACCAAGGGGCCTTGAGCAGCCCCCAAACCTTGGGGAGCTCAGCCTCCTCGCCTGCACCCCCCACAGCTGTGAGGAGCAGTGAGCAGACACTGCGGGTGCAGGGCCCTGGGCTGGGGACGTGCTCGGGGCTGAGCCGCGCTCCTGGTCCCCGGCCTGGGCACTGGGCTGTGCAGGCCGGGAAGACGGGCCCAGAAGCCCAGAAGATCTGGTGAACGCTAACGTGAGGGATCTTCGGAGCTTGGGGCCAGCAGATGTGACAGAGTGCCCCGTTCTCCTCGCTGCCCCTCAGGTCAGACCCCCCAGGAGGTGCGGAGGCTCAGGAGAAGCCCAGCTGTGTCCGAGAACCCCGCTCCCGGGGACAGTGCGACCGGGATCCCCGCAGGTCTGTCCCCGTGCTCCTGGGGCGGCATCAGACGCAGCCACTTCGCCCCCTGGTGGTGTCCGGCTCCACCCGGCGAGCCCCACGTTATTTCCTGCTGAGCTAAGAGGCCCAGCATGTGTCCTGTGGCCCAGCCCCCGCCCCCAGCCTCCCAGTGGGCAGAACAGCCCGGGCCACCCAATAGCCCCTCCGTCTGGCCTCCCGGGACTGGCCACAGCTGCCCGAGCCAGACTGCGCACAGGCGCCCCGCTCACCACGGCCCCCGCCTGTCCCCCACGTTCACTCCCCACCTGTGGGCGTGTCACACGTCCTCCAGGGCCCACCTCCTCCCAGCTGCGTCCCCATCAGTGCCTCTGTCCTCAGTGACTCCTGTCTGAGCCCCGTCGGGAGTACCTGACCCTCGGTTGGCCCGCAGTCCCAGTCAGCACGATGTTCTGATCTGGGCGGGGGACGGGCTACCGATGCGAGAGTTAGCACTAACAGGTAACACTCACGGTCGTCATTATAGTTCAGGGAGCCCTGTTCCAGCACACGCCGGGGGGGAGTGCCAACTGCAGGAGCCCGTGGCAGTCCTCGGAGCGGCCTCATGTGTGGAACCCGCCTGCACCCGAGCGGGGCTACACACGCTGGCCCAGGAGCTTCCAGCACACACTGCAGGAGAGGGAGCCACGGAGCTGGCTCAGCGGTCCGGGGGGTCCCGGCAGCAGCACTTGGGCGGCAGGAGCAGTGAGGGGACAAAGTGGAGCCTGGAAACTCGTGGCAGGCTTGGGGGGGTGCCGAGCCGGGAAGGGAGGAGGCCAGGAGGCCTGCCCTCCACTGCCTAGTCCGTGGTCAGACTCACCCCCAGGCACCAGGGGCCACGTGGCTCTCAGGATGGGACGTGGTCACCCTCCCAGCCACTCTGAGGAGCCTCAGTTGTCTTCTCAAACCCCCTGGGTGGCAGGAACAGAGGAAGGAGACAGGGCGGGCACAGGGCTGGGTGACCCCTGCATGGACAGATGCTGCCCGACCCGGTAGGCGCCGGCCGGCCAGGACTGTGACCACTCTGTGCACATATCTGTGGGCATCGGCGAGGACACTCAGCCCAGGCAGAGAGTAACCGCGGATCAGCAGGAGGACCGCTCCCCGTGGCCCACACGGGCCCGACCGCCACGTCCACCTGCACACGAGCAGGCAGAGGGACCTGCGGCTGGAGGCCGCGGCCAGCATCCAGCCACCCTCTTGACATAGTAAGGAGCGACTCCTCCTTCCCCGGTTGCCGGGACCCCAAGGACTCCCTGAAAATATCACTCTGGGCGCCGCCTGCGCAGGCCCTGGGGAGGCGCCCCTCCTGTGAACCTCAGACTCACCCCCCGGAGCCAGCGGATCATTGTTCCCATTGCACGGATGGGGAAACCAAGGCTAGAGAGGAGGAGGGACCGGCTGAGGGCCACACAGCCAGTAGGTGGCGGGGCTGGGATGGCTGAGAACCCACTTGGGTTTCACAAAGGGCTGCCACCTCGGCCACGCACCACCTGGTGCCAGGCCAGCCCCAGGAGCCTCACACGCAGCCCAGGGTGCAGACGCGTCCTGGACCCCGCCCTGGGCCCCTCCCGCCACAGCCTGACGCCCGGGTCCCTGAGCCCGTCCTTCTGGGTGGAAGGTGAGGGGGTGTCGCAGCCGCGTGTTGCTGGGACCTTCCACTGGGGACAAGCACCGTGGCGCTTTTTCTTCTCAGGTTTTTGGTGACTTCCTGATGCAGCTCCCTCATTCCCTGCCTCTGCCTCCCTCACAGGGTCTCTGTTTCATCTCCTCCCCCAGCCCTCAGGCCCAGGGAAGCAGAACACCTCATTAGTGCTGAAAGGCCCTGGGTGCTGGTGGTGGCAGCCGCCAGCGTGGGGTGGGGGCGGGGCGGGGGCGCTGGGTGGATCCGAAGTTCCATGTCAGTGACCGCTCGGGCTTGGATGCAGTGAGCCGGTCGTCTCCTGGGTGCGCTGCCCAGCCAGAGGGTGGGCGGACGAGATCGCAGCCCCCACCCCTACCCTCTGGGCCCCAGCACTCGGGCTCCCTCCCCGGACCCTCTGCCTTCCAGCCTGTGACCCCAGGCAGAAGTGAGAGCTCTGTCTGTCTTCCCCACCCCCACCCCGGCAAACCAGCCCGCAAGATGCTCCCATGAACGTCTCAGCTCGCGAGAAGAGGCAGCCGATGAAGGCGCAGACCCCTGAGAGGGAGCTTCACCGGCCTGAGGGCTGGGGCTGCTGGCTGCATGCCCTGCATCCCGCCCTCCCTGCACCTCCTCCACCAGCCCGGCCTGGGAGGTGGGCAGGAGCCAGCACTGCTTCCCGGAGGCCCCTCGCTGGGCCGAGGGCGAGCCCGGGGCCCTCCCCTTCCTGGGCTGACGCCTCGCCCCCTTGGGCGGCTGGGGACAGTGGACACCCCTGCAGGCTTGGAAGCGAGGTCCCTGCCCACTCTGGCCTGCCTGCTGGGTGACCTCAGGCCAGTCACCTCCTGGCCTCGGCACCTCTATTTTGCAGTTTGTGGGGCAGGGGTTGCACTGGCCTATCCCTGAGGCCTCTTGCAGCTTTATCATTTCTGGAACGTTCCTCTCTTGGGAGAGCGGTGGGCACAGCCCCAGACAGGCTCTGAAGCAGCGCCAGAGCAGACCACGCTGTGCCAGGTGCCGCGGAGGGGGTGGCAGTCAGGGGATCTCAGTCTGTGTCTGTCTCTGGTGGGGCCAGACATCCCCCCCAGGGGATGCAATGTCCTCAACAGGCCAGGAAGGGACGAGGTTAGCAGCAGGGGAGGGGGCTGTGCTGAGCCTCACCAGCACCTCCAGCCCTGCTGGGCAGCTGCGCTCTCCCCAGGGCGGCTGTCCGCCAGGAGCGCCCACAGCAGAGCTGGCTGAACACCCACAGAGGCATCTCCAGGCTGCTGCCTCGACCGCCACCTGCAGTGCCCGGGCCACGGACTGCCTCCTGGGGACCAGACCCCAGTGCCACCGAGGCCCACCCTCCAGACCCTGCCAGGGGGCGCCTGCATCTCTGCCCCGCCTCGTGAGGGCTGTGGGCAACCAGGACGCCTCCCAGCTCGGTGCCAGCGCCCCGCGGCCTCAGCTCGGGCTGGCTGAGCGTTTCCGTGAGCGGACCGGACGCCGGGCCTTCCACCTACACCAACGTGCTCGCCGTCCCAACGGCAGTTACAGCACGCGCACCAGCAAGATCGCCGCAGCGCAGCCCGCTCCCGGGCGGCCTGCGCCGTGCCGCCTGCTCCCCAGGCCTCAGCCTCCCATCTGCAAAGCGGGACGGTGCGGTCCTGCTGCCAACCCCAGAGCTGCCTGGTCGGTCAGGCAGGACCCCCAGACCAGACGTCCCGGGAACTGTAAAGGGCCCCGGATCTGCCAAACCCAGGCACCCCGCAGCTCGGCCCCCCACTGGCAGCCTGCCTCCCTTCCCTTCCTTACTGCCACCTCTTCCAAGAAGCCCTCTGGATTTCAGGGAAGGCTCCTTTCTAAATAGCCCTTGATGTGTGCCGTCCCCGCCCTGGCCGCGGGCGGCCACCCCGCTCACAGGTGCCCGCACACTCGCCTGATGTCATAGCCATGCATGTCCTTCTCCGGGCGCCCGTGGACGATCCAGTGGGCCAGCTCCTGCCCACAGCCCCCGCCCAGCATCATTCCTGGCAGGGGCAGAGCCTCAGGTCTGCAATCCATCCCCGGGGCCCCTGTACCCCACTCCCACGCCCCTCCCATCTCCCCGAGCAGCATCAGCCCCTAAGCCCTGGGTCTCACGCCTGGGGCGTCTCCTAACAGGGCTTCACCCGCTCCCCGCAGGCCAGTTGGCCTCCACCCGTCAGGGGCCACGTGCTCCTGGGCCCAGCCCCCACCCCAGGGCCAACTCGGCCCTTCACTCGTGGAGATGCCGAGGATGCCGGGTCAGGGCAGACGCCGCTGCCCACACTCACCTGCGCTGTTGAAGCCGCAGCCCAGGTAGAACCCGCGCAGCTCGGGCGCCTCCCCCATCAGGGGCTTGTGGTCTGGAGTGAATGACTCTGAAAGGGTGGGGAAGGCCTGAAGCTCCCTCCTGGCCACGTGCTCCCGGGTGGGGTCTCCCAAGAGGGCATAACTGAGTGGGGGTGTGCAGCTGCCTCCGTCATCCAGACCCTCCCCATCCTCAGAACCCATCTCAACGCCCCTTCCTGCAGGGCGCCCCCTGACTGCCCCTGCCCCTCCCCTGAGCTCCTCGGCCTTCACTGCCAGAACTTTCGACCTGGGCCTGACCTGAACTTCCTGCCTTGTGGGGTCCGGGTGTGTCTTGTGACTGTCGGCATTCTGCTGCTGGTGGGGCCTCTCCCTGAGCCGCCAGCACAGCACATGGCTTCCGGGGCTGCATCACCTTCCTGCTGGTGACAGCAGGGCACTCTACCCACCGGGCTGAGCGCCCCGAGGGCGCGGACCAGGCTTTGCTCGCTGCTGTGTCCTGAGAGCTAGCACAGGGCCTCGCGAATGTTCACTGAGTGACTAAAGGGTTGTAAGTTCTTTGGGAGAGGGAGCAAGCCTCCTGCTTCCGTCTGCTGCCAGAAGCCTGGATGGGGAGGGAGAGGGACCCCTGGGCAGAATTATAAAGAGCTCAACTTTGCAGCTACAGTCCTGGGTGTGAAACCTGCTTCACTTGGTTTCCTCATCTGTAAAATCAGGCTCGTGGTACTTACCTCATAGGGCCGTTAGTCCATCTGCAAATATTTGCAGCCCACCTGTTTGTACCCAGAACTCAGCTGTGGAGGCAGCTCTGAACGAGACCAGTCCCACCCCTTCGGGGAGCTGACAGGAGAGTGAGGGGGACAGAAAGCGGAATGCTCACATAAGCAGAAAAGAGAGTGTCTGGGCCGAACACACAATGGATCAGGGGTCTGGAGTGGCTGGAGGGCTGGCTGCCCCCGCGCCGCCTGGCACCATCATAACTCCGGGTTACTGTGTGGCTGTGCAGCATGGGTCTCATTTACTCCGTCACCAAGGAACTGGGGCCGTGGGTCAGAGCCGCCTGGCTCCCAGCTGGGGTCTTAACCTCCCTGTGCACTGGTCACAAGCGCAGCCCTGCTTCCTGCCAGTGACCTGCGACCCCAGCCTCTGATTGTCAGCATCTGAGCTGAAGGAGGCCGCTAGCCCTGGGGACCTGGGGAAGCGTCCAAACAGCTCAGGGCCCCTGAGGGCAGAAAGGCCGCAGGGAGGAGGGAAGAGGCGGGTCAGAGTGGAGGGCAGGAGGGGAGGGGGCTTCCCTGGGCCTGTGTGGACGTCGGGCTGCAAGAGGCAAGGAGGGGAGGCCAGGAGGACGCCGGGGTGGGCGCCAGGGTGGGCACCGGGGCGGCCCGGAGAAGGTGGTGGCCGGGCGGAAAGGAGGGAGCGGCCACGGCTGTTTGGGGATGACCCAGTGAGCACTTGAGGGCGCTGGAAATGTTTCCAGGAAGTTCTGAACAGCCTCACAGGGAATTTGAGGAGACAGCCAACAGGAGAGGAGTCTGGAGGGCAAGGGTCGCTGGATGTTTGACAAATGACTCAAGACGGAGCAACTGGAGGACGCAGGCTGCACAGGGCCTCCCAGCAGTGCGGATGGGCCACCACCTTGGCTCTGACCTAGCGACCCAGGAATGAGACGTCTGCCTGCCCCCAGCTTCCCCGAAGTCAAAGGGGCCTGGGACTTCCGTGCTCTGTCCTGGAGGCCCAGGGCCACTGACCGGCGCGTCCTCCCCGGCCAGAAGAGGAGCCGCTGTCCCCATGAGACCTCCCGCACAGCCAGGAAACCAGACCCCAGATGTCCTCACAGGCACGTCTCCCCCCAAGTGGGGCTTGCTGGGGGCAGTGACCCTCGCCTAATTAAAATGAGAACACTCCTCGGGGTGTGCGTGCCCCTGGGACTGCTTCAGGCCTGCGTTTCTCACTGCCAGTCCCATGCAAGCCCCGGGAAGCTGCCAGCGGGCAGTGAGTCTTCAGCCCCCACCAGGAACCCTGTGCCCCAGTCCTGTCACCAAAGGCTCCTTTACGAGCCGAACAGTTTAAAGCAGCCGGGGCTGGCAGCCGTGGAGACACCATGTGCACCGGCAAGGAGGGGGCTGGACTCCCCAGCTGGCCACAGGCTGGGCATTGGCCCCCTGCCCCCTCAGTCCTCACTCCCTGCTCAGCCTGCGGGCACCCATTTGCTGGCCTGCCCCGCATGTGCAGCTTCCTTGCCTCCCCCCACCTGTCACCCGTGTCACAGAGGAGGACACCAAGGCTCAGGGAAGCCAGAGCCTCAGACACAGTTTACTCTCTGGCGATTCTCTTTCTAGACCTCTCTCCACCCCGGGCAGGCTCACCCCACCCACTTCCTGCCTTTGTTGAGGACTAGGGATCCCATCTGAGCAGGAAGGCCAGGGGATTCCCAGGTGATGGTGCTGGAACCGCCCTGGGGCGGCCTGTCTCGGCCTGCACGGACGGCCTCATCCCGCAGTCCCGCACGGCACCATTCACCCCTCTGGGTTTGGCTCAGAGGTCCCCACTCTGGGGGGCACACCCTGCACCCACCACCCCTGTACCTCCTATCCAAGCACTGTCCCCACGGGTCCGCCCTGCCAGCTGTGTGCATCTACCTCTGGCCCAGGCGGGGTGCCCGTTTGAGGTGGGAAGCCCCATAAAAAGAGCGGCAGGACCCCCAGGCAAGGCCACTACTCCCCTGCCCGCACCATCCGGTTCCCTGGCCCACCGGCTTTATCTCACTCTTTGCCTCTGAAACGGCTTACTTCTAGGAAAGTAGAACTTACCCCTAAAATTCTATCGGTTCCCTGAGCTAACTCCTGATTGGTCCATTTGTAGTACTTCGTTTGCATGGAGCTCACTCCTGATTGGTTATTTCTCTCACTCCTGATTGGCCCACTTACCTCATTCCTGATTGGTTATCTCTCCCTCCTGATTGGTCCATTTCTACAAAGCTTGTTCCTAATCAGTCAACTTTTGTTACACCTTATTTGAATATGATGTTGCAAACTGTAAACTTGCAGCCTATAAAAGCCTGTGTCAACCCACAGACGAGGTCTAGAGCTTGGAGTGCTAAGTGCTCTGGGGCTGCTGGTGTAATAAAACTGAGTTCTGAGTTTTCCAACTCCCAGAGTGCTGCTTGGTCTCTCGCCCAGATCCAGGTAGCTGTAACATTGAGCTGTAACACTGCGCTGTGACACACTTTTCTGCAACACGTTTAGGAGCGGCAATAAGTGATGCAGTGGGTGCCTGACCCCTGGGCTCAGCCACACTCAGCCCCGCAGCTGAAATGTCTGGGCTTTAGGGTCAGCTTGGGCCCCTCTACCACCCAGAGGCCACCCTGTGCCAGGCCCCCAGGCCCATGGAACACGCTGCCTCCCCTGCCCTGGTGCCCACCTACCCAGGCTCCCACTACGCGAGCTCTGCCCAGCCTCCAAGAGCTCTGCCCGTTGCTCCTAGTGTGCCCGGGCAGGGGGGCAGGCACCCTGAAGTCGGAAGGGGCTGCATGGACACTGCACTCCTTCACACCACATCCCTGCTCACGTTGCCCCTGGGCTTTAAAATTGTATTAAAAACCCACCAAAAAAATTAAAAATAAAATCACATTCAAATCTCCAGCTGCACAGCGTTTGGGACCCAGCTCATACTACTTGCTCAGTGTGCATGGGCCTCCCTGACCCTGGGGTCTCTCAGCACCCTGGGCAACCCCAGAAGGGCCCTGTACAAGCTTTAGTCATTGGGCAGCATTGTCCCTGCTGAGCTGGGAGTCACTTATGCAAGGACATGACACATCGATTTGGACTTTCAAAGTCTAGCCTGGCTGGCAGGCCCTGAAAAAATAAACCAGGGGCCTTGGCTAAATGCTTCAGCTCTGGGCGTCTCCCCAGCGATCTGTGCGCACACCGGCCGGCGGGGCAGGGGCAGGGGCTGCGCCACATACCTCTGGGGAGGGGGCACTCGGAGCTGAGCGCCTTTGTTCACGGCCCACCTTGAGTCAGCTCTCCCAGGGGCCAGAGAGGAGGCCCGGGCTTGGGCCTTTCCATTCTGTGTGAGCGTGTGGCCTGCCGGCTGGCCACCGAGGCCAGAGGACTAAGGGGTGAGACTGACTCGGAACTGGGGGCCTGCAGCCCTTTGAGAAGGCTGTCAGGAAAGGGCTTGGCTGGCCCCTCCTTTCCTGGCTCAGCCTCACAGGGTGCTGGGAGGGGCTCATCCCATTTTACAGATGGAAACACCAAGTTCTAGGGGATTGAGCCTGGCTGGGTACGTCAGGACGGGCTTGCATGGGGGCGGGTGGGAGGGAAGAGGCCTGGCTGCACGCCGATGAGCACATTTCTGCCCTCCCCGATCTCACAGAGATCTGCCTGCAGAGAGGGGCGAGCGCGGCCCCGGGGCCCTGGACTGAGGGATAGCCATCTGTGCCTGGCTCAGGCCGGCCTCAGGGGGCAGCCCTCCCCTGGCTCCAGGCCTCCCCACTCACCTGGGCCACAGACTGTGGACTTAACCCCTGTCCTCTCCAGCACAGGGACCCGGCGGATGGCACCTTCAATGTGCTGGGCGAACACATCCCAGTCCAGGTCGAAGAGGCCAAAGGCAAACTTGTCAGACACCTGGGAAGGCGGGCAGGGGACCTGACCTATGACAGCCGCCCCACCGGGAGGGCCTGGCCAGCCTCTCGTGTTAGGCGGGTGACAGGGCTGGGCTGGTCCCCTCCGGTCCCCTCAGTTTGCCTGCCCCTCCCCTCCCCTCAGCGGGGCCTGTCTGCTCCCCCTTCTCTGCCCACCGCCCGGGCCCAGGCCCACCTGCTCTGCCCTTGATTGTTACCATGGCCCCTGCCTGGTCGCGCTGCTCCCGGCCCTCCTTCACCTCATTCTCCTGAGTCAGATCGAGCCCTTTCTTGCTCTCAAGCCTCCCGCAGCTCCCTGTGACTCCCTGTGGCTCTCAGAGCCCTATGCGAGCAGGCCCTGCCCACGTCTACCACTGACCTGCAGCCACCCTGACCTTCCTTCAGTTCTTGGAGAAGGGCGAGCTTGATCTGACCTCAAGGCCTTCACCGCCACCTGGAACAGCTCCCCCGGCCCTCTGCCTGCAGGGCTCTGTGCGGACGCCACGTCCTCGGGAGCCCCACCTGAGCACAGCCTGGAGGCCATCCTTCCCCCCAAGTCTCACTAGGCTAACTTCACTCAACGCGCAGATCACCATCCAAAACAGCACCGTTTCCTGGGTGTCTCCCCACGAGAACACAGGTCTCCGGGGACAGGGACTTCTGTCTTGGCCTCCCTCTTGCCCCCAAAAGTAAAACAGTGTCCAGCCCAAAGCCGTCATTTGCCATCCAGTTCATGGACTAAATGCACGGATGTGGGAGCTGGGGTGGCCCATACACGCTCGAGGGGCCGCTGGGCCCGCTTCACCCCCGGAAGCTCCCAGGACAGCAGCCCGGGCCTCTGGGGGACACAGCTGCAGCCACAGGGCGGGGTGGGGGGTGGCGGTTGCTGGTGAACAGAAGGCTTAAATGTTTTGACCACTTTCTAAAGTCCTTGTTTCACTTTTTGCAGCCTCTGACTGTTGATGTTTTGAGCCAAGCCCTCCACCCGCCCGGGTCTGGATCCGCCTGTGTGCCAGCTTCTCCAGGGACTGGAGAAAAGCGAGTCCGACCTTGCTGGGTGGGGGTCCTGCCATTTCTCAGGCGAGGGCCCGGGGCGCTCCAGGAGGGGAGGTCTCTGGAAGGCGGCATCTCCACGCTGAGACGCAGCCCCACCCCTCCCTCCAGCCCTCTGTCTCACCTCCTCCCAGAAGATGGGGTTGGCCTCATAGCCGCCCACAGACAAGGCGTCCCCTTGGAGGCGGAGGTAGACCGAGGCGTCGTGATCACGGACGTTGGGCATGTTCTAGAAGGCAGAGCAGAGAGGCCTGGGGGTCGGCCGGGCTGGGCGGTGGGCCCAGCACCTCCACCACGGGTCATAGGCCCATGCTGGGTCCGGGGCACCCCCCTCCTCCTCCCTGTAGGACCCTGAGGACAGAGTGGACCCGGGGTCTCAGGTTACACAGTGGACAACCACCCCTGTTCAAAGCCCCTAAAACAGCAGCACAAACGTAAGAAAGAGGAATGAAGGCGGGAGGGAGGGAAGAAAACCTATAACCCGCAGAGATAAGAGAACAGGGTTGTGAACAGCAGACATGAGAACGTTAACCAACACTGGAGGGTGCAGAGCGGACAAAGGAGGGCGGTGACGTAGCTCAGCATTGGGGGAGGGAGATGAAGAGTCAGGCCTCCCTCCATCCCCTCTGTCCCCTTCATCCCCTCCAATCTGCAGAGGCCGAGCCTGGGGCAACCCCAGGTCCCTCCACAGGGGTGGTGAGTGTGTATTTGTGTGTGTGCACATGCGTGTGCATGAGTATATGCCTGTGTGTGACAGTGCACGCATGTGAGTGTGCACGTGTGCACATGTGTGTGTTCATGTGTGTGCAGGTGTGTCCGTGAGTGAGTGTGAGAGCATCTGTGAGTGTGTGAACAGGAAGTCAGACTAGGGTCTCTCAAAGCAGCTGGACCCAGACCCCCTCCCTCCTGCCCTGTCAGCCACGGCCTGGCTTGTCCTGCAGGGCCCTGAGGTCTGTCTCCAGAGAAATGGGTCCCCGGAGGCTCCAGGCTCAGGGATGGTGAGGAATGGGCTGCCCTCCCCACTGAAAAGTGGATTGGAGACTCTTTTGTGGAGACACTGAGTAGCCTGGAGAAGACTCCGGATGCTGACACTGGGGTCCCTCACCAAGAGAAGGGCTCACCCCTCAACCCTCTGCATGAGGCTCTCCTGATCCTGCTCCTCCAAGCTTCCAGTCAGCCTGAGGAAAGTCCCTCTTAAAAACAAAACCACACTGGGAGCTTCAGAGCTGCGAGAAGACGCGGCTCATAGAACAAGGTGCCGTGGGGGAGGAACAGTCCCAGACCGAGAAAGGGGCTTCCAGTGAGGCATGCGCATCCAAACGGAAAGTTCAGCAGAAGGACCGGGCGTGGCCAGGAGCAGCTTCCAGACGTTAGGCTAAAACAGGGGAAGGCATGGAAACCAGGAGAGGGAAAAAAATACGGAAATTAGAAAGTGAATCCTGAAGGTCTGACACCCACCTTACAGGGGTTCCAGGAAGAGAAAACAGAGTAAAAGGAAAGTCAAAGCAACAATCCAAGATGTTTTCTCAGATGAAAAATTGAGAATCCCAGACTGAAGGGCCCACACGTGCCCACCGAGTGCTGCGACTGGACCAGGGCTGCCACGGGGCCACACCAGGGAGGAACGTCGGAACGTCAGGACGTCAGCAGACTAGGTGGGTCCTAAATAAACAAACATCCTCCCTCGAGGCTGGACGACCTGGAGCAAGTCCTCAAAATCCTGACAACAATTTCAAATGCAGAGATCTTGACCCAGTCAATCCATCAACTGAGTATAAGAAAAGAATACAGATTCTTTTTTTCAGACATTCATGGACACAGGAACATTTACTCCCCCTGGACCCCTTCTCAGGAAGTGGTCAGAGACCGTGCCATGGATCCAGAAAGCAACAGATCCAAACAGAGCAGGGACGAGGAAGGTCCCAGGGTAACAGTCTAGCAGAGGCTGACGGAGAAAGTCAGAAGCGGCAGGAGGGCCGCTCCGGGGCGGGGGATGGGACTTGCAGACTTGATGTGATCGCTTCGCTGTGTGTGAGCACGCGGCAGGTATTATTTAAGGGCGTTTGACAGATCTGTTGAGATGTTTGGGGGAAACTGTGACAGTTACTAGTATAGATGCAAATATCCTTGACAAAATACTAGGCAACTGAATCCAGTAACATATAAAAAGGATTATATACCATGCCCAATGGGATTTACCCCAGGACTGCAAGGTTGGTTTAACATCTGAAAATCAATCTATGTAATACACCATATCAAGAGCTTAGTGGATGGAGACCACTAATTACTTCAGTAGATGAAGAAAAAGGCATTTGACAGAATCCAACACTTTCCAGGACAAAACCACTCAGCATCTAGGAACAGAAGGGGACTTCCTGATAATGGGTATCTAAGAAACACACACAGCAAATGCATACTTGTTTGCAGCTTTTCCTCGAAGACCAGGCCAAGAGAAGGATGTCTACACCCACCATTTAACATTGTACTGGAGCTCTGGGCTAGGGCAGCATTAGGCAAGAAAAAGTAATAAAAGGCATCCAGAGAGGAAAAGAAGAAGTAAAACTATCTCTATGTGCAGTGACGTGATCTTACATACAGACGATCCTAAGGAGCCCACTGAAAATGATTACACCTCGTGAAATAGTTCAACGAGCTCACAGGACTCAAGGTCAGTATACAACAAACAAACAAAAATGGCTACTTCTCTACACTAGCAGTGGACAATCGAAAATGAAATTAAGGAAATAATTCCATTTACAATATCATCAAAAATAGTAAAATGCTTACAAATAAAGCTCACAAAAGAAGTGCAAAACTTGTTCTCTAAAAACTGGAATGGGAGGAGGGTGTAGGTCAGTGGTATAGTGCATGCCTAGCATGCACGAAGTCCTGGGTTTAATCTCCAGCACCTCCATTTAAAACAAAGAAACAAACAAACTCAATTACCTTCCCCCACACAAAAAAATTTTAAAAATTAGAACATAGTTTTGAAAGAAATTAAAGAAGATCTAACTAAACAGAAAGCCATCCCACGTTTATGAAACAAAGCTATTGATAAGATGATGGTTCTCTCTGAACTGACCTGCAGATTCAGCACAGTTCCTGCCAAAACCTCAGCTGGCTCCTTGGCAGAAGTTGACAAGCTGATCCTAAAATTCATATGGAAATGTATGGGACCCAGAATCCTCAAAGCAATTTCTAAAAAGAAAAGAATAACAAACACAAAGGACTTACACTTTTGATTTCAAAACTCACTAAAAAGCTACTATACTCAAGACAGACTGGTACTAAAACTGGGCAGGAGACCTAAACAAGCAATTCTCCAGTGAGGACATACAAATGGCCAACAGGCACATGAAAAAAAATGTTCCATATCACTAATTATCAGAGAAATGCAACTCAAAACTACAGTGAGGTATCACCTCACACCAGTCAGAATGGCCATCATTCAGAAGTCCACAAATGACAAATGCTGGAGAGGCTGTGGAGAAAAGGGAACCTTCCTACACCGCTGGTGGGAATGCAGTTAGGTGCAGCCATTATGGAAAACAGTATGGAGATTCCTCAAAAGACTAAAAATAGACTTACCATATGACCCAGCAATCCCACTCAATCAGCTCAGAAGGAATCCTAATTCAAAAAGACACCTGCACCCCAATGCTCATAGCAGCACTATTTACAATAGCCAAGACATGGAAACAACCTAAATGTCCATCGATGGATGACTGGATAAAGAAGATGTGGTATATTTATGTAATAGAATACTACTCAGCCATAAAAAAGAATAAACTAATGCCATTTGCAGCAACATGGATGGACCTGGAGATCATCATTCTAAGTGAAGTAAGCCAGAAGGAAAAAGAAAAATACTATACAGTATCACTTATATGCAGAATCTAAAAAAAGAAAAAGACAAATGTACTTATTTACAAAACAGAAACAGACTCACAGACATAGAAAACAAGCTTATGGCTACCGGGGTAGAAGTGGGTGGAAAGTGATAAATTGGGAGTTTGAGATTTGCAGATACTAACTAATATATACAAAATAAACAAGTTCATACTGTGCAGCACAGGGAGCTATATTCAATATCTTGTAGTAACTTATGGTGAAAAAGAATATGAAAACAAATATACATGTGCTCCCTTTGACTGAAGCATTGTGCTGTGCACCATAAACTGAACAACATTGTAAACTGATTGTACTTCAGTAAAAATATATTTAAAAAAAAAGGCAGACTGGTACTAACATAAGGACAGACACATATAGATCAATGGACTAGAACTAGGTCCAGAAATAAACCTTCATGTTTATGGTCAGCGGATTCTTCACAAGGATGCCAAGGCAGTTCAGTGGGGAAAAGGGCAACTTCAGCACGTGGTGCTGCGACAACTGAACAGCCCCCTGCAGGAGAGGGGGATGGGCCCCTTCCTCACACCACACACAACATTTAATTTAAAATGGATCATAGACGTAATTATAAGAGCTAAGACCATGAATTCTTAGAAGAAAATACGAGGACAAATCTTTGTGACCTAGGTTAGGAAACACCTTCTTATATATGACACCATAAGCACAAGGGACAAAAGGAAAAAAATACATAAATTGCACTTCATCAAAATTAAGAACGTTTGTGTTGGCAGTAAGTTCAACAAGAAAGTGACAAGGCAATCCACAGAACGGGAGAAAATAGTTGCCAATCATACGTCTGATAAAGGACCTGAATCCAGAATGTATGGAAAACTCATAATTCAATCAAAGGACAAACAACCTAATTAAAAATGAGCAACGCATGTGACCAGACTTTCCCCAGAGAAGACGCACGGCTGGCTGAGAGGCACGTGAAACGGCGCCCAGCGCCCCGGGTCACGAGGGAGGCGCGGCCCCAGCCGGCCAGGTGCCGCCCCGCACGCGCCGCTGGCGGCTCGAGCCCGAAGCACCGGCGGCAAGGGCTGCGAGGGCGCAGAGACGTCAGGCCCCCGCGCTGCCGCTGAGAACGAAGAGCGGTGCGCTGCTTCAGGAACAGCCCGACAGTCCTCAGAAAGTGAGCAGGGAGCTCCTCTGTGACCCAGCGGTCCCCCTCCAGGTGTCCACCCGAGAGAAGTGAAAGTGTGTGTCCACACAAACCCCGTACGTGGATGCTCACAGCAGCGCTACTCACAACAGCCAAAGAGTGGACACACGTCCATCAGCAGATGAATGGATAAGCCAATGGCGGTATCCACGAGTGTATTATTCAGCCATAAAGTAGAGTGAAATTCTGATCCACGTACCACAGGGATGAATCTTAACACCGTCACGCAGAGTGAATGAAGCCAGACACAAGAGGCCACACCCAGCGTGGCTGCGCTTCATTGGAAGTTTGAAACGGGAAAGCCCATAGTGACAGAAATCAGGTCAGTGGGGTGGGAAATGGGGACTGATCATGTGTGTGGGACACACATGATCTTAGGGACAAAAGCAACGTTAGACAGGTAGATAAATGATAGGTAGATGGATAAAAACAGTGACAGCTACGTAGAAAACTGAACTGCTGGGGGAAACAAAAACTACTGCTAACTCCAGGAAACACAAAAAGTTGGACACTGTTTGCTCAGGAGTCAACAATATCTACATTGTCATCACATGGCAAATTCTGACTACTGACTTAACCAACAAGTGAACAAATAAACGAAGCAAAACCAAAGCATTTTAGAAAGCAAGCAGGGGTGGGAAGAGGCCCGCCTCCACTGCGGTTCCTCAGCCTCCCCCGAGCCTCTCTCTCAGGCCCCCCTGCCCTGGAGGTGGGCACATCAGGTGTGACCCCTCTGCCCCACCTTTGAGGACACACAGAGACCAAAAGGGACAGTCTGGCAGCTGTCCCTCCCTCCCACCCGAGTCTCCTGGTCACCTGGCTCCTCTGCAGAGCAGGAGTGAGAACGCCTGCTTGGAAGGGTTGCTGTCGGGAGGGGCACAGGAGGCTCTCAGTGCCTGAGCACTTCAGAAATAATCACAGTGATGTCATTACCTCTACTGTCACTGCTCTAAAAACAAAACCAACAAAATGCTGCAGCTCCACTGAGCAGGACAGTGGGGACACCTGGTGGCCAGGGAAGCCCCTGACTTGAGTTCCAGCAGGATCGGCACCCCCGCTTCCCTGCCCTGGCAAGGCCCCCGCTGCCTCTGGGCGTCCAGCACACACTCAGCTCAGCCCCAAGGCACCCGCAGGGCACCCTCCCTGCCCTCTCCCCGTGGACGCCCACCCTGTAGGTACGATCCCAGCCCACAGGTGTCCCTTCCCCGGCCTCAGCTCGCTCCCTCCCATCTGCTTCTCCTGTCCCCGCTCCATCCGAATCCTGTTGGCTGCTTCCTCTAGGAAGCCCGCCTGATGGCTCCAGCCTTCCCAGGTCTCTTCCTGTGAAGCACAGCTGGCTGGACCTTCCCAGGCCCTTCGTCGCGGTCATCGTGGTCCTCCCCATGGCTGCCACCTAGTGAGCACCTGCTACGGGCCAGCACTGTGCTCAGCCCTGCAGCTCTGTCACGTGGTTCCTCCCGCCTCACAGCCCTATGTGGTAGCTACAATTATCACCCAGTTTTCAAAAACAGGAAACTGAGTCTCAGGCAGCACCTTGCCTCACCCGGCTGGGTGTCGCACGGCTCGGGATGCAAACCCTGCGCCCCAGCACAACGCTTCTGCACGGGCAGGCGGAGGCCGGGGAGGCTGCGAGCCCAGCAGGGAGCCCCAGGCCCACTGTGCTTGATGACGCAGAGACCGGGGCCGGAGAGGAAGTGAGGCGCTCTCAGAGCAGCCAGGACAGCATCCGCTAGGACCAGGGCTGGGACAGCTCCTCAGAACTGGGGGTCCCTGGGGCAGCACAGCCCTCTGACCACCCAGGAAGAAGGACGAAGAGCACGTGGTTCGGCGGCTGAGACCTGAGCCGTCACCGGCCAGCGCCAGGGCGTCCAGGCCCCCAGGGCCGTGCAGCCTAGCTCGGGACAGACGGCATCCTGCAGTGTCAGACTGCCAAGCCAGGGAGCTGAGCCACCAAGGGGTCAGGCCATGTGAGGCCGGCGTCAGAGGCCTGCTCCTCTCCCAGACTCAGACTGCCCGGGTGCGGCCCCGGGAGGGCTGGCCTCCCGGACTCCGCAGGAGGAGCAGAGCGTGGGGAACCTTGCCCCCGGCCCCAGGTCTCCTCTCTTCTCCTGCCCAGAGACCCGGGGGCTGGCGACCCTCTCCTGCTGCCCCAGTGCAGCCTGGGGCTCCCAGCGGCACGCAGGGTGCCTGTGCGGGGGCAGCGTCCGTGACTAACATGAATGCCCCAGCTTGGCTCTGACCTGAAAATTCATGGAGAGGGTCCCTGGGCCCCCTCCTGAAATCTCTGCTTCTTCCTAAAAGGTGCCTCCGTGCCCGGCATCAGACACATCGGGGGATGGAGAGACTGAGGCCCTGGTCTGGGGGGTCTGGGGCTCTGTGGACGCCTGGAGGGCCTCCTCCCAGGACACAGACAGCCCTGCTCTGCCCCCACCCGAGCTGTAGCCCAGCTCCTCAGAGCCCACTGCGGCCTGAGGGCGACCCCTGGCGGCCACCGGGGACATTCCCACAGAAGCGGGCCGGGACTGGTCCTACCACGGGCGGGAGATTCCTCTGTCCTGGAGCCCCGCCCAGCGGGGCCCACGGCAGCGCCCAGGCCGTGTGAGCTGCATTGCGGCAAACGTGTCCATGAACGGGGAGCCCTATGCCAAGGGGCCCGCCCCGGCTCCCCATCCCCGCCACCACTAGGTCCACTAGCGGCCAGCCTGGTGGCCAGAGGGAAGCCAGGCTTGTCCAGGGCAGGGACGAGGCTCCAGGACCCGCTTTGCTGGGGTCCGACTCTAAACAAGGTCCACCTGGCCTTTCACTCTCCCCACACCCAGCCCTCCAGCGCCCGTCTGAACTGCCTGCGTTTCCGGGCCCCCCCTTCTCCCCCTCATCCCTTCTCTGCCACCCTTCAGATCCCTCAGAAGACCCTTCAGATGTGGCCTCTGCTAGGCAGCCTCCCTGGTCCACAGGCCAGGAGCCCCAGTGGCCCCTGGGCTAGCCCCCTAGGGGCCCCGTCAGACTGCTTTGAAATAAGTGAGTGTACTTACTGGTCTGTACCCTCCCCCCAGCTCACCTGGGCAAGAGCTAGGTCCTCATCTCTGTTAGGGCCCCAGTTTCTAGAACAGGGCCTGGAGCACAGAGCCTACCCAGTCAATGATGGGCGGGGTTAGATGGATTAATACATGTACGGATGGCGAACAAATGCAGGAGTGGGTGACGGGAGAGACGAATGGGTAGAGGGAGTGACGGATGGCTAGATACAAGGAGGGTGGACAGATGAATGGATGGATAAACAGATGAACTGATGGACGGATGGATGAGGGGCTGGAGGGAGGAAAGGATGAACGGGTGGAGCATGGTGAGATGGACAAAAGGAAGGAAATGAATGGGGGGACTATGGATGGAGAGGAAGGAAAGAGAAGCGGTCAGTGACAAGGTGATAGGAAGGTACCAGCCACCAGCACAGGAGAGGGGAGACGACAGGGGAGGAGAGGAGAGAGGACAGGGGGCATGCAGGCCCCTCACCCCGTGCCTCCCTTGGCAGAGGTGCCTCCAGGGCTCCCGGGAGGCTCTGAGGTCTGGGGAGTGTGCCCTCCCAGACTGGCACCCAGGGCATGTCTGGGAGCAGGTGAGCACTCAGGGGTTCCCAGAGACACCTGGGGCACAGAGCACAGCCAAAGCCAGACTGGCCGCACCACGCAGGAAAGGCTCGGGTGCCAGTGGGAAGCCACACCTCGAGGCCCAGGGGCCAGCACCCTCGGCGAGGCCTGTGCTGCCACTGCTTTCTCACACCACCCGACACAGCCAGGGCCACGTGCCCATTTCACAGGTGAGGACACTGATGCTCAGGGAGGTGAGGGAACCCACGCAGGTCATGCCACCTGTGAGTGCTGGGGTTCAGGGCCAGGTCCCCACAGTGCCTGGGACCACCTACTTACCTGGATCCCCTCAATGCGCTCAGTGATGACATAGGCGTGGTGCATGGCCACCAGCGGGACCTTGACTCCAGCCATCTGGCCCACGGCGCCCGCCCACACTCCTGCGGGCAGAGCACAGACAGCTCAGCTCTGTGACACCTGGTGGGGCTGCCAGCCGGGTGGGCACTGGGCACCTCTGCAGGCCTGTCTGCAGTGACTCCCCCAGGTCACCCCTGGGCCCCCATCCCTAAGAAAGGACAGTTTAGAGAGTAGCCAGCGTGGCCGCTCAGGAGCCAGGAGGAAGGCCATTCCCACCTGCACAGTTGACCACGCAGGGCGTCTGGATGGAGCCATGCTCTGTCTCCACGGCCGCGACCCGCCGCACCCCAAAATCATCCGTCCGCACACGGATGCCGGTCACTGGGCAGTTCTCGATGACCTGGGAGCGAAAGGAGCTGCTGCCAAAGCCATGAGGGCTCCCTGACCCTCTCACCACCCCTAGTCCAGAAAGGCCCCGGACCCCTGCTTTTCCTCGGGCAGGCTTCACGTGACACCGTCAAGGAAGCTGTGTGACCACAGGACGGAAACTAAGGCCAATACTCCTTGACTTGGAGAACTTATCCCCAAGTACAGGGCCTGTGTTTGTAAAGTGAATTAAAAACAAAAAGGAGGGCTCGTGCGGCTGACAGGAGCTTGCGGTCTGCTCTGGTGAAGGGGTGCACACGGTGCCGCCTGGCTCCCTTCCGACGGCAGACGCGGCCTCACAGGGAAGCTCCGGCAGTGAAACCAGAAGGGCAACACTGAGTGCCTCTGGGGGTTCTCCTTTCTTCTTTTTTGCTCATTTGTCTTTTCTAATTTTTCCCACAACTCTGTGTGTATTTGAGACAAAAGAAAGTTAAAATTACAGGAAATGATTTTAGGTGGGTTCTCTTGTCCAGCAGGGCCAGAACCTCAGGGAAGGGAGGAGAGCTGGCATCGCGGGCAGACCCGAGGGTGGCCGGCCTTCGCGGGAGCGGGTCCGAAGGCTCAGAGGCCCCACCTGGCCCAAGGTCTCACCGCAGAGAGAATTCACCTGTTCTCTGGCCTTCTGCTCTCTGGGCTCTTGGGAGGACTGGGCTGGGAGCTGGGGATGCGGGGTTGGGCAGCCATCGTACCTGCACTCCCCGGGCAGTGGCGGCCCTGGCGAGGGTGGAGCAGGTGCCGGCGGGGTCCATGGTACCGTCATGCGGCACGTACAGGGTCCCGAAGAGGTCGTCCACATTCATCAGCGGATACAGTGCCTTGGTCTCTGCCGGGCTCAGCACGTGGGACTCCACGCCGTAGGCCTTGCCCAACTAGGGGGAGGTGGAGAAAAGTAACTGAGTCCTCAGGGACCAGACCCCCTCCCCCCGCTCCCCTCCCACCTGGGCCTCCAAGGCTCAGCTCTGACCCTGCCAGGGAGCCTTAGCCAGCCACAGTGCCCCGTGGCCCATCTCGCAGGCCAGTTGCACCGAAGGCTGAGGAGCACGAGGAAGTGCTGGAAGTAGGCTCGGCCCACCCCGCCTTCTCCATCCAGCTCTGACAAGGGCCCTGTGACCCGGGGCCAGCTGCTCAATGTCACCTGGTGAATGGGGTGACAATGGTTCATGTGCTTGGCACCTCTAAAGAACTTACATGAATAATAAGGACCTATTAGGTAAAAGAAATAAAAATAACCGCCACAGGGGTAATATTTTGAGCTTGAAGATCAGGTTTGCTGGTCAGACCAGCTCCCCAGAGACCAACGTGGTCCTCTGTCCCCCCAGCCACGACCGCGGGGTGGCAGACCACACCCCAACACATTGTTTGGCCCAAGGGCAGCCAATCAAGTGTGCCCAGGCATCCGCCCATCAGGACAGGCTCCGCCCAACTAGAGAGAGCTGAGCCAATCAGATTCTCTCTCTGAGCGTCAAGAATAAAAAGTGGCAGAGACTTCACTCAGCAGCGCCAGAACTTGAGCTGAAAGGCCGGCAGCCACCTTTGGACGCCTCCATCCCAGCTGATGGGTGAGCAAGGGGAAGGAGGGGGCAGAAAGGGGCCACCTCCCAACCCCAACGACCTGCCCGTTCTAAGGAGGCCGCTCCTGGGGTGTGCGATTCCGCCGTTCATCGGTCTCCCTGAGCACCGAGCACGGCAATCACCCCGCTTTGCTGGGCCTCTCCCGCCTCTGAGGCTCAGTAAACCGCGGTCCTGCTTCAGAGGTGAGCAGGCCGAGGCTCAGAGGCAGTCGCCTGTCGCAGGTGGCCCAGCCAGCAGGGGCAGCTCCAGGGCTTGAGCCCAGACCTGCTGGCCCCTCCCGGCGCCCCCACCCCCGCAGATGCCCCCCACCCCCGCAGGTGCCCCCCACCCCCGCAGGCGCACACCCACCCCGGCAGATGCCCCCTACCCCCGCAGGTGCGCCCCACCCCCGCAGGTGCCCCCCACCCCCGCAGGCGCACACCCACCCCGGCAGATGCCCCCCACCCCCGCAGGTGCGCCCCACCCCCGCAGGTGCCCCCCACCCCCGCAGGTGCACACCCACCGACATGAGCCTCTTGTACTCATCCAGGCGCTGCCGGTTGGACGCTATAAACAGGCCCCCGTTCTGGATCCAGCCTGTGTGCAGCCCCGTCTCCTCCTCCAGGTCGCGGCTCACCACGCGCCTCGTGTGGGCCAGGAGCTCCACCTCCACGTCACTGGGCCGCAGCTGCCACAGCAGGCCTGGCCGGGGAGGGGCCGGGCGCCGTCAGCCCCAGCCCGGCTGCACTGCCCAGCTTCTCCCTGCAGGCCAGGCTTCTGAATATCAGGCAGCAGGCCCCAGAATTTCTCTGCAGGCCATGGGGAGCCCCAAGAGGTCCATGAGCAGGAGGTGACAGGGTCAAAGCTGAGTTTTAGGACGGCCTCCCAGCTCTTGGGCAGCGAGCAGAGTGACAACGTCAAAGGCTGCCATTTATCGAGCACCGACTATGCACCGAGCCCTGGGCTGAGCCTGTCACAGGGTAACTGAGCAGCCTGTGAGGCAGCCAAGACTATTTTATAGAGACATTAAGGTGGCACCAAATGGTTCTGTGCCCAAGATTACAAGGCAGGTGATGATGGGGCCAGGACCTGACCCAGGACCGGCTGAAGCCCAAAGGCAGCCTCTTCACCCACGAAGCTGCTCCCTTCAGAGCAGAGCTGGGGGAGTGGGAGGCCGGGGAAGAAGTACTGGCTGGGGAGGGCTTGTGCGGGCCCAGTTGAGGTGGGACAGTGGGACGGCAGGGGCAGGGGTGGGCGGGGTTGGCAGTGACAGCTCTCAAACACATGGTGCCTGAACCTTCTTCCGACCCCACGTGCAGGGACCGCAGATTCGTAGTGGGGTCTCGGCCAGAGAGGGAGTGTTTTCCCCCACAGATACCAGCAAACGTGGCCCAGGGTTAAGGTGGCAGGTTGGCTGCGCTGGGGGCATGCCACCGGAGGTGCTTGATACATGCCCACTGGCCAGTTGGATGAGAGTCATCGGTGCGTCTGTGCCCGCGGAGGACTCTGCTCTGTGTCACCCTGATGGCCCCTTCCCCGCCCGCCCTCTGCACCTGCGGGCGCCCCTCATCCCGGGCGGTCCCACCCAGGGAAGTGGCCTCTGCTCGTTAAGCAGGCAGCTGCCCGGACTCAGCCCTGGTCTCAGCGACGCCCCCCGGGGTCCCCCAGGCCACGTCTGGCCCTCCTCCCCCCACGGCTCTCCAGGGACTCGGGGGGCATGCAGGGCCCCCAGCCTGTCCATCTCCAGACAGACCCCGTGCCTTTCCTCCATGTCATTCCCCTCCAGCTCAGCTGCCTCTCTTAAGTGGAGGGTTGTCAACCCAGAGCAGGGCCCTCGCTGCATCCAGTCCCTCCCGCTCCCGCCTGCTCCCCGCCCCTACCCGCTGTGTGCCAGGTGGTCCCGGAGGTCAGCCGCTGCCGCTCCAGCAGCACCGCCCCGCTCACGCCCAGCTTGGCCAGGTGGTACAGGGTCTGGCAGCCCAGGCTGCCCCCGCCGATGACCACCACGCTGGCTGTGCTGGGCAGGGGCCTGCTCGGGCCTCGGGCCGCCGCCGAGGGGTCCTGAGACTCTTTCAGGGTCCGCTGGCACGGTACGCTCTTCTCGGTGGTAGGGCCCGCCCCACTGGCCAGGGGTCGCAGCCCCGGGCCCTGGGCAGGGCTCCGGCGCAGACATGTGGCAGCCACACGCAGGGCTCGGCTCAGCGAGGCCATGAGGACTCGACTCCAGCACCGCAGGGAGCTGGGGAGAGAGTCAGCGCTGGCTGGGGTGCAGAGGGGCGCCGCGGGTGCAGCGCCGAGAGAGAGCCCAGGGCACCGTGTCCCCGTGTTGTCACACTCCGACCTCCCTCCCGCCGCCCACCCACAGCGTGTGTGCACATGTGTGTTTGTCCAGCCCACGTGTACTGAGGGCCTTGTACACACCAGGCTCCGGCTGGGCCCGGGGAGACCACGGTGGGGACAGAAGGTGGGGTGGTGTGCGTGGTGGGGCAGGGCCGCAGGGTGGGTGGTGGGGAGCTGTGAGGCAGGCAGGGACACCCAACCCTCCAGCCTGTATCCAACACGCCATCCAAAGGAAGTCCCGTCTCTACAACAGACAAAAGTTACTTCTGCCTCGTTGGCCTCTCAGCCCTTTGGAACCCAAGGCAGAAGGTGAGCAAGGCTGTGGGGTCCAGGCCTCCCGGCTCCCTCAGGCCGTCTAGGAATCCAAGTAGGGGCTCAGAGGACGGGTAACCAGCCTCCCTCCTCCTCAGGGACCTCCCAGACCTCCCCAGCCAGAAAGCCTCAAAGTTGTTAGAGAAGGTGACAGGGAACCCACTTTCAAGGAGACAAGGTGCGGGAGAGCTGTCTCCCTGGGGGCAGGGGGAGCATGGGGAGGAGGGGAAGCCTCAGAGGGGCTCCTGGACTCATCTGTGGGATCAGCAGGACAAGTAAGAGGGGTTCAGCTGTGGTCGAGGTCCTGAGGGGGTCAAGCCGAGACTGATATCAATTAGCCAATTAAGAAAGCCAGCTTCCTGGGGGAGGGTGTAGCTTAAGTGGTAGGGCGCATGCTCAGCCTGCATGAGGTCCTGGGTTCAATCCCCAGCACCTCTTCCAAATATAAATAAATAAACCTAATTATCTCCCCCTCATAAAGCAAACAAAAAATAAACAAAGTGAAGAAAAAAGTCAACTTCCACTTCCAAGCGTGTACCACGTGCCAAGCCACGTTCTTTGCTCTGACTTGAAGATGGCTGTTGTCCCCATTTCACAGAGTGGGGAGACTGAGGCCCAAGGAGGCAGGCTGTCCTGCCCACTTCTGCAGATATCACAGGGCATATCACAGGGCCTGGTTTGGGGGAGGGGATGCTGGGGGGAACCACTGCCACCCCATTTCCCACCCTCACCTGTGGGCACTGCTCGCCCCCTCAAGCCTGCAGCCACCACGGGGTGTGGGTGAGGGGCTCAGCTCTCAGGCTGGTCAGGACTGCCCTGCCCTGCACGCCAGTGACCCCCTCCTAGGAGGTGGGGGCAGAGGAGGGAGCAGGGAGGGGTGATTTGAGAGGCTTCGGGGATGAGGGGTTGGCGGTTGGACCCTGGCACCCTGGTCCCTCTGTCACCTCTGCCCCACTTCTGACAGCCCCCCTGCCTTTCAGGGAGGGGCACCCCACAAGGGTCTGTACTCACCTTTCTTCCCTGGATCTCCTTAATCTTCCAGGAGCCCCAGGAGTGGTGTCCTGCTGGTGGAAACTCGGCATCACGAGTTGTCCGGAAGGCTTTCCGAGGCCAGGCATCTGCCCCCAGCCCGCGCTGCCCGGCCCCCGGCTGCCCAGCCTCCTCCCTCCCTCCCACCGTGCCAGCGTGAGTGCTGTGGCCAGGGGGCCGCCATGTGCTCCTTCCCTGCCCGCCGGCCAGGCCCACTGGGGCTGGGGGTGGGGGGGGCTGGCACGGCCCCAGCAGGGGCCACCCAGGGCCCTCCCGCCAGGGCAGCAGCTTCCACATTAACTTGCTCTGCTGCCCCCTCCAACTCTCTCCCACCCGAGTCAACAGCCTGGACATTCTCAGCCTGGCGGTGTTTGGGGTCAGAAAGATGGGCGGGGCCTCAAGTCGTTAAGCTGGGGGCCCAGAGGAGCCCTCCTCGCAGGCTGTAGGCCGGAGGGGTTGGTGGACGAGAGCTCCTGGCACAGCTCACTGGGAGGAGGGCAGGGAGGGCGCCCAGGTCCCCTGCCACCCACAGAGTATCCCATGGTCATGCCCACCCAGCCCGAGGGTCACCGCAGCCAGAGGCAAGGGACGTCCCAGCCTGTCCCAACCCCCCTGGCCTGGGAAAGGGCCCGGGCCCTGCCCCTCCCAAAGGGCGTACCTCCAGGCAGCCACAGCCTCCCTCGGCCCCGAGTGCCGGCCGCTGCCTGGCCCAGTGGCTGCAGCGGAGCAGCCACCTCCTTTCTTCCCGGCAGCAGCTGAGCAGGAGCCCGGGCTGCCCCCGCCCGCGCCCCTGGCCGCTCCGCCAGCCCCTGTCCCGCCCACCCCAGGGCAGGAGGCACCGCCCACCCCGGGGCCTCTTGGAGGCTGGCCAGGAGGCAGCCAAGCGGGCAATCCTGAGGCAGGCAGAGCTGCGCTTAACCCTGGTGACGGGGCAGGTGAGCTCACGTCCTCAGCTGTAAAACAGCCGTTTCAGGGTTACTGGGTGAGCCGTGCACCCCTGTCTGTGCCCGCCCTGCTCCCGACGCCGGACGGGAGCTTGGCACAGCCGGGTGGGCAGGAAGCATTGCCAGGCCTGGGGCTCCTTGCTGGGGTGACCCAAGGCCTTAGCACGGGCCTGCCTGTCCAGCCTCAGCTGCTCATCCCAGGGAAGGGGTGCTCACGGTTGAAGGGCCAGGGCCCAGAGAGGGGAGTCAGCTTGCCTCGAGTCACACAGCAAGCTAGTGGGGAACCAGGCCAGAATCTGCAGTCTGCCTCTGGGTCTCGGGCGTCTGGTTTGCACTCAGGCAGAGGATGCCCAGAGGAAATCTGGAAAGAACAAGCACGTTCACCAATGGTTGTGCAGAGTCAGAACGGGTGCTTATGTAAAACAGGACCTCCTCTTCCCGCTGGAGCAAAGCAGGGGTCAGCTGACAGTTCGGTAACGCTGGCTGCCAGGTCAGGGAGCGGTGAGGGGGACAGGACTGCTGCTCCTGTTAACAGACAGACACCTGTGCTCTTATTCCCACCGAGACTGTCCAGCTGTCTCGCTGCCAGTTGATCTGTCCTGTGCATTTACTGAACACCTACTGTAAGCAGAGCACTGCTGAGAGTCCGAGACAACTACGACCCAACCCCTGCCCTTGAGGGGCTCAGGGCCCAGGAGGAAGACAGAGGCCGGGAGGGGTGAGGTGGCATGGGCCGGCTGTGACGGGGCCGCTTCTGAGCAAGCTGCCCCTCCTTCCAGCAGGAACCCAGGAGGGCCTCTCGGAGGAGGTGACCTGGGCTCTGGCCTGCCTATGTGCTGCTGCCATTGTCAGTCCCCGTCATTGGGGTAGAGATTGTCACTCACTCCCCCGGCCCCTCTGGAAGAGGCTGACTCCCCAGCATGAGGCTTCCTGGGGCGGTGCGGGGGCCCAGGGCAGGAGGACACCAGCCTGGTCGCTCAGCTGATGGCAGGCCTGGCCCGGCAGCCAGGAGCAGGGCTGCCCTCCCTGGAGAGGGTGAAGGACAGGCCGAGAGGGCTAGGAAGGAGCACGCTCACATCCTCCTTGGGAGCCCTGGACATAGGGTGCACGGGCGAGGGACAGAGCAGTCCCGCAGCCCCGGGACAGCAGCCGCGGCAGCCTGGACCTCTCCTGGCCGTGGCTCAGACAAGCAGCTGTTGCAAAATCGTCCTAAGCAGGCGGGCAGCACCGTCCACCTGGACTCTGGACAAGGGGTGACGGCTGCAAGGCTAGGCCTGCCTGTGCGTCGGCTTTGCAGGGCTTGTCATCGATCTGGCCCTGCGCGGGTCTGGGAGAGGGGGATGGGCCGCCCCATCTCGGCACAGCTTCGGGGTGGGGGGCGGCACAGCCCGGGACGTGGCCGGGCTCCAGCCATGGACGCCGAGACAGGGTCCCGCCGCATCCTGCTGCGCTGTCTGGGCGGTGACCCCTCACCAAGCGTGTTCCCCGTTTGGGAAGTAGGGCCTACAACCCCTGCTCTGTCAGTTCCAGGTAAGTTTTCTAAGTTTCTCTGCACGTTATTACCTTTTCGTGCACTTTGTAGAAAACAACGGTGCCAACAAGTCATAGTCGACTCCAGGCCCGCAAATCCAGGCAGGCCCGTGGGGGACTCGCCCCGGCCCGCTTGGCCTGGACACACCCGGGCCAGCCCTGAGATGCCTCCTTCTGGCTCGGCCAGCCCTCCACCCCCACCTGCTGGCCGGGCTCCCGGGGCAGAGGGAGGTGTCTGCAGGCTGCCCTCCGACTGGGCAGGGGCCCAGGGTGGAGCAGGGGCCGGGCAGGGGGAGGGGCTCCCCTTGGAGCTCTGCCCGTGGCCCGGCAGGACACTGACAGTTCAGCACCACCTGCCGAGCGCTGACCAGCCGCCCCGGTACCCAGCCCCAGCCACCCCCAGCGGCAAGGCCAGCAGCACCTGGGGGCGGGGCCGGCAGCTGCTGAGGATGTCCTGTCATCTCAGGGGAGGGAGGGACCACCACTGCTCATCACAGGGACGAGAAAGCAGGCGGAACACAGCAGGGGCGCCGGACCTGGGCAGCTCATGGGCCAGGGAAGTTTCCAGAACAGTTTTTTTAAATTGAAGTATAGTCAGTTTACAACACTGTGTCAGTTTCTGGTGTGCAGCACAGAACAGCTTTTGAGGGTTGCACTTGCACTGCCAAGATTTTCTTTCCAAAAAGAACCTTAAAAGATAGAACAACATTGACTTCGAGCAATCGCCCCCTTTCGTCATCTGGGAGGAAGTGCTGGTCCCTCCGAGGCGGGTGGGCACCCCTCCCCCGGCAGCCGCACACCGAGGGCAGGTGGGAACGGCCGGGGCGGGGGTTGGGGGGGCTGCAGCCACCCGGGCATACACGCAGCAGGTGTGGGCAGTTTCAGGCCGGGGCCCCAGACTCCCACTTTACTCCGTCATTTGTTTCCAATGTTCTGATTGAAACAAATGTGGGGATGCAACTGTCACTCTGGCTACAGATGCAACTGTCACTCTGGCTACAACTGTCACAGGGGCTACAGCCCCTGCAGGCTGGGCCAGCGCCAAGAGCCCAAGGAGGCGGGGCCTTCGCAGGAAACATCGCCCCCTAGTGGCCACAGGTGAGCATGACACCCCAGGAGAGTGGGACCCAGAGAAGGCGACACAGCCGGGGGACTGAGACCGTCCCCAGGAGGGAACCTGCAGACAGGCAGGGAGGCGGAGCCCCACGGGGGCCGACAGCCCGGGCTCCTTCCGGCCTTCCCCTGGCAGGGAGCTCCCTTACTGATTACCATCGGCTCCGGCTGTTGCTGTGAGCAGTGTGTCTGGGATGGGTCCGCTTCTCCCCGTAATTCTGTTTTTATTTTATGTGTTTTGAGACTATGTTGCCAGGTGTATTAATCTCCAGGATTGTCACAGCTTATCGTCAAACTGTTAGTGAACCTCCTTCTCTAGGGGCTGCTGCTGGACGTCTAACGTGGGCTCTCCAGGTGGGCAGAGATGGCTGATTTCTGTGGTGTAAATGCTCCCTCGGGGGTCGATTTCAAGGTACCAACAAGGATGTCACCGAACACGGATGTGGGAAGAGGCCCCCCCGTCAGCTCCTGTGAGCTGGCACCAGCCGGCCCCAACGAGGGTCCCAGTGCACCGCTATCTTCACGTGTAAGGACACTTCCTGCCTCCATTGCATCCCGTATGGTACCGCAGGGTTACACTCGCTTCCTTTGGCGTCTGCCCGGCGCACCTTTTCCCGTCACTTGCCTTCACTCTTCCTGTGACGTGATGTCTCACGTTTGTCCAGAACATTCCTATTTGAATGTGACGAAATCTGTGTTCCCCACGGTTGGCGATGACAGCGTCTCGCTGGAGCTGCAGGGCAGAGCGTGGGGCCCTGCAAACCAAGGCTGTCAGCTGGCCAGGTGCGACCCGACCCCGGGAGCACAGCGATCTGTCCCTTTTCTGCTGAACGTACTGAACTCACTAACGAGGGAGGAAAGACAAATGCACCCTCGTGGGTGTGTTGGTGAGAAATCGGTTTAGAGGTGGTGTCAGCAAGAGGTTTTTGTCTCCTAAGAAATAAAATTAATTGGACCAGTGCAGGGAACTATATTCAATAGCTTGTAATAACCTATAATGAAAAGAATACGAAAAAGGATATAGATACACACACACACAGATCTGAATCACCCCTGTGTGCCAGAAACTAACACAACATTGAATTCTAAGTTGGACCAAAAGGTCCTCAGGGCAGTGGAAGTAGAAACCTGTTCTCTCCCCGTGTGGCTGTTTTTCCCGCATATGAACCGAAATCTAACGACTAAGGCATAGCCTGCTTGTGTGAATGGACTGAGGGTCATTGAGAAGCCTTGTTCTTCACGGGGATCAGGTTAACCATCACCAGGACACACCTGCGGGGGACTGACCGCCTCTCTGCGCCAAGCCGACCCCTCACAGCCATGCAGTTTTTGAGGCAAAGGCTGCTACTCCCCTCCCCCGCCATCCACCCGTCTCGCCTTCTTCCTTCTTCTATGGTGATTGGAACCCGAATGAAGACTACATTTCCCAGCCTCCTTTGCAGCTAGGCGAGGCCATATGACCAAGTTATGGCCAAAGGGAGATGGTGAGTGAAGGTGTCCTTTAAGACAGAGGCCGTGCGGCTTCCCTGCCCCTTCTCCTTTCTATTGGCTGGAATGTGGATTCAGGGGCTGGAGCTGGAGCCACATCTTGGACCATGAGGTGAGCTCAGGAGGCCACCTCAGGGGACCACAAAACCAGAAACCCTTGGGTCCCTGACACTGTGAGACCAGTCCCAGCCCTGGGTCACTACTCAGACTCTTAGTTGAGGACGAAATAACTGTCCCTCTTCTTATGGGCTGCCCCTCACTCACGACAGGACTGTGACCCTAAGCAAAGCTTGCACTGGCGTGGAGCTGCAGGGAACGGAGGCCGGGGGTCTGGCACAGCCATCTGTGCTGTGGCCCCGGCAGCACCCACGTCCAGACGTGGAATTAGTCACCCAGGGACGATCCAGGTGAACAACGTCCTGCGCAGACCTTGTGTGAATGCACAGGTTCTCTTTTTTTAGGGAAAGTAAAGGATTAAAACTAAACCGCTAAATCAACTCTACTTCAATTTTTTTATAAAAGAACTTTTCTAATAAACATTTTGATGGACACTAGAAATTTAAACTAAATATATCGTTAAGGGAAATAAATACATCAACTTGTAACTAAGGAACAGGGGTCTGAGTTAACCCAAAATGTTGTTAAAGTCTCAGCGGGAGAGCGGCCCGCCGGCGCACCCTCCCCCTGCTGTGGCAGGAGTCACCGTGAGAAGCCACCGGGATCGGAGCTGTAGTTTTAAAACCCTGTAATTTGTGCACATTTAATACATTTGTAATTTTCTACTTGGAAAAAATTACACTTTAAATAGATAATTTGAAAATGCTTAATGGAGACATGAAACTTTTGTTCCAGGAATCAAGGCTTGCCCCAGCCTGGAGGGATGCCGACGTGTGAGAAGCGAGCCCGCCGCCAGCCCTTTGCTGTCACACACGGCGGCGGCAAGGGCGCCGGCTTCAGTTCAAGTTCAGCCTCAGCATGACCCTACAAGTTTTGCTGTGGAGCATTTTTATCAAGTTTAAATTTAAAAAAATAAATTCGAGGTGCTTTATAAGTCCATTATAATCTATTTTTTGATCAGTAATTATTTAGATGTTTCTTCATTTGCAAACATACGGAAATTTCCTGTACATTTTCCATTATGGACTTCTGACGTCACTCATTTTGGAGAGAGGCGCTAGACCAGGGAGTGTGAATGTGTGAAATGCGCTGAGGGCCGCTGGACGGCCCGGGGCAAGGTGTGCGGGGGGGCGCGGTATTCTGCACGCGCGGTTGCTCATTGTGCCATCCTGCTCCCAGGCCTCACGAACGTCCTTTTTGCCTGCTTGACCTTTCAGTCACGGGGAGTGTCGGGTGAACCCTCCCGCGTGCGGCGGCGGGTCTTTCCAGCCCTCCTTGGGCTCGGGTCAGTTTGGCTTTGCGTACACTGGGGCTAAGTTATACGGAGCATGCGTGTTTAGAGCGGTGATGTCTTTCCAACAAACGAAAACTTCATCACCGTGTAGTCAAATTTTCCACCTGTAGTGATGCTCTGACTCTGCTTTGCTTTGAAAACTGTCCCACGTGAGTTAACACAGCTGCGTCAGTTTCCTTTTGGAATATCAGTTTTCAACCTTTCACTCTCAACTTTTTATGCTTTATAGTTTAGAGGTATCTTTTGTAGAACACACACACACACGGAGAGACTGATTTTAAGCATCTAGTCTGACGCTCTTCCTGTCAATTACTTCACGCTTTTAGTTGCTGTATTCGGCCCACTTACCTTATTGAAATTACTGGTATGTTTACCTCCACCACATTATTTGTGCTACACATTTGTTCTGTCCTGTCCGTTTCTTTTTTCTTTTCGTTCCTCCCTCCATATTCGGATTCAACTTTTTCCTCCGCAAGTTTATAGGTTGCATTGCTTTTCTAATCTTCTAGTGTTACCCTAGGAATTTTAGCAGGCACACTTCGGTTACTGTGGCGAAAACCCCCAAGGTGACCCCCGTGAGTCACACCCTCCTCTCGAGTGCAGGTGGGAGCTGTGACAACGGCGATGGGTCTACTCCCCTGATCGTGCTTGGTTAGCGAAGACCTCTTCCCAGCAGACTGAAGGGAGAGAGTCTCTTGCCGGCTGTGAAGAAGTGAGCGGCCACACTGCGAGGAACTGCGGGCGGGTGTGCGCCGAGAGCCACCCCCGGCCGACCGCCGGCAGGAAGCCAGCCCTCAGTCACACGACTGCCAGGAAGTGAACGCTGCCAACAGCCTAGGTGAGCGTGGACGTGAGCTCATCCCCGGCTAAATCTCCGGATGAGAGCGTAGCCCGGCTCACACCTGGGCTGCGACCTTGGGAGACCCTGAGCGGAGGAGCCAGCTGAGCTGACCCAGAGAAACTGCGAGATAATAGATGTGTATTGTTTTAACACATGGTGATTTGTTACCAGCGATAGAAAACAAACAGTTATCCAAACTAGGAAGTACTAGGTGTTCCCTGGGCCTCACTGCTGCCGTAAAATCATTACAAAGTTGTTTTATTAAAACGAACTTTTCTATTCTCCACGGATGTTTTAAGATCTTCCCTTTGTCTTCAGCGCCCCAGTCTCCCTGAGCCGATTCTAGACTGCGTGTGTGTGTGTGGTTTTTTTTAACCCTCCTTGGCATTCTTCGGATCCGTGAATCTCTGGACTGGTGAGCTTCATCAGTTCTGGAAGATGGCTAGCCAGCGTTCCTCAAATACTGCCCCTCCTCCACGCTGTATTTCCCCTCCTTCTGGAGTCTGTCTGGAGGAGATGCACGTTGCACCTGCTCGGTCTTCATTTGTTTAATCTCTGCGATATCAGTGACGTCATGAGGACTATTTTCCAGCTCACTAACTCCTTCTCTGACCACGTCTCATCCGACCCACCCACTGTAATTACAATTTTTTTGGTGAAAAGGGCTGTTTGAAAATGGCATCACCAGTGGGCTTCTCTCTTCTTTCAGACAGAGAGCTTGCACCGAGAGCCAGCTTTCCACGGGACCCCCAACTCCATTCTGTCTGGGGCTACAACGTCCCCTGCACCCCAAGACTTCCAGGGCCGGGGCAGCAGGCGTTCCCCAGACAACGCCCATGGGCAGCTGGAACCCAAGTCGCTTGCTGGTACCTCTCCCTCTGGCAAGGCCATGCCTTGTGCGCCTGCTACGAGAGCGCAGAGTCAGAGGTGAAGGTGACAGCGTCACTCTGGAATGCAAACACACTGTGTGCGGCAGCGGCCCGGGCCTCTCTGCAGGCCGCGCGTACGTCCCACGACAACGCTTCTTCCTCGGCCCCCACCACGTGACGCTGTGCGTCCAGGCTGAGCCCAGCTGCCGAGGGTTCCAGCTCATACCTCGCAGGCCTTCCCGGTTTCCTCCCCCCAGAGTTTCTTGCTCTTTACACAGGTTTCCAGTCCCTCTGAGTCTGTCTTTAAGCATCCTTATTTTGTACTCTGCTTGTGGATCTGGTGCAGCGGCCTGTGGGTTTTGTTGGCTCTTATTTCCTTGTGTGATCTGTGCTTTTGGACAAGGAGTGTGTATTTATTGGAACTTCCCCTCGGGGAACTCTTTGAGGTTGAAAACTGGAAGCAGATTCTTCCAGAGATATTTGCACTTCCTTTTCCCCGGCACCCAGCAGCGCCAGCCACCTGGGGTCCCACTTCACACTCAGCGCCTGGCCTTTCAGACCCGCAGGAAGTGTAAATGCAGGCGGCACCTTCTGAAGCGCCAAATTAGAGCCCCTCCTTTCCTAGGGCTGACGTCACAGAGCGCCACACCTTGCAGCTCCGGAGCCAGAGGCCAAGAGCAGGGCGTCGAGGGCTGGCCGCCTCTGCGGGCCCTGAGGGGCCGTGCTCCCGCCTCTGCCCCGGCCTCGGGCGCTGCGCTGGCCGGAGGAGGATGCAGCCCCCAAATCCGCCGCCCTCCTCACCGGCCCTTCTCCCTGTGTGCGTGTCTGCGCCTGGACCCACAGCTCCCTTTTGGTAAAGAAGCCCATCACGCCGGTTTGGGGCCCACCCTAATGACCTCACCTTAGCATGACTACACCTGCAAGGACCCTCTTTCCAAACAGGCACATGCACAGGCGTCAGGGGCTAAGACTTCAACACAGCTTCCTGGGAGGGACGCGGTTCGACCTGTAACACAGATTCTCAGGGAAGCTTTTGTTTTTTCTTTCCACCCATCGTCAAGGTCCACAGAAAACGCTTCTTGCTGTCTCGTGGAGGCTGTGGTGGCGAGGTCCACTGGCGTCCCAGCTTTTAAACAGGGCACATCTATTAGACTTGGTGCTCTGGGGGCGCAGTGCTGGGCTTCGCCCCGCCTCCCCCACGCCCGGCCAGGCTCCGCACCTGGTAGAGCTCACCCACCTGGGCACGCGCCCATGAGCAGAGACCGCTGACCTCTCTGGACTCCCTCCCTCACCTGCCTTCTGGCCTCTGTGTGTTGCTTGTTACCAGCTCTGATGAAATCAGAACTATTTCCCCACCGATTCTGTTGTTTACGAGGAAGACCAGTTAGAGCATCTGATCTGCTGCTGTAGGCAGGATGATGGCCCCCCAGAGGGACCGTCCACATCCTAACCTCTGGCACCTGTGGCTGCGTGACCTCTCATGGCAAATGTGATGAAAGCTAAGGACCTTGAGATGGGAGGGGTTTCCTGGATGATCTGGGTGGGGCCAGTCTAATCACACGGGAGCCTTTCCCAGCTGTGGTCAGAGGGAGACAGAGATGTGACGACACAAGGAGATGCCAACTGTGTCTCTTTGAAGATGGAGGAAGGGCCCACGGTCCACGGAAGGACCGGCAGCTTCTGGAAGCTGGAAAGGCAAGGAAGTGGATTCTCCCCCAGAGCCTCCAGAGAGACACGCCCGGGCCGCACCTCGGGTTCAGCCCAGGGGGACCCGCACGGGACTCCTGTAACCGACAGGGCGGGAGGACCAGTGTGTGCTGCTCTTGGCCTCTGTTTATGGAAATTTTGTCCAGCAGCAACAGACCAGCCCATGCACGTCCTGCTGGAGACGGACACCACGCCTCTTCTCTCCGGACACACTCGTCACCTCCACCCCGGCCGCCGTGCTCAGAGGACGCTGCTTCCTCCTCCCAACGCTTCCGCTCACCTCCACCCGCTTTTCGTTCATTACCTCGTCTCTCTGAGCGCTGACCTTTGTGCTCTTCAGCGTCCTCACACCTCCATCCGTTTTCAGGTTCTAAGACTATCTCTTGACTTTTACCTGGAAGAGATGAGAAAGGTAGTGCGCCCACACGGCCTCCTACCTTTTGGCTTTTCCTCTTTCCAGCTACATTTCCTGAAATCATTTCTACTCTCGTTATTATATTGTTACCAGGTGCTGTAACCAAACCTTCCCCTCGGTCAAGGCGGGTTCCTGCACTCATTCACCCCCAAACCCGCGGTGTGGCTTTCCCACTCGCCCGGCTCAAGTGGGCCTCAGGTTTGCTCATTTCTCTGCACAAGCGGCGTCTCCGCACACAGCAGCCCCTGAGGTCTGAGGGCTGGGAACTGCCTGCCTGCCGACTTACATCTCAGCGACTCCGTGAGCATAAACCCCGGGGCCCCTCTTTCTTTTCAGGAGGACTTTGTGGCACCGAATGTGCCCGGGGTGACGTCTAAGGCAAACGCAAGTGACTCCTTGTAAGGCACTCAATCTTTTGCTTGCTGCCCAGTGGATTTTTCATCTTATCTTCGAAGTCAAGGGTTAACCATTCTGTGTTGATTTGTCCCGGAGTGTGCAGTGCCTTTTCATTCCTGTTTCTGGAAAGGTAAAAACGCATGAAAACATTTGTCCTGGCCCATGATTTTGGTTTTACCCAAGTGTGTTATCCACGTGCCCGTGATGGGGGAGTTCTCTGAGATCTCGGCTTTATGCAGGGCCCAGTCTGGCTGCTGGCTTCCGGGGACCCGTGGCTAATGCCGCGGGTGTTAGAATCCCAGCTGTCACCGCGGACGGCCCAAGAGCCCAGAGGCTGCCCTGGTGGCGGCTCCTGCCTCTACTCTGCTCCGTGTCTCTCCTTCTTCCGAGCCCAGGCTCGCACTCGGCATCTCCCGCGGCGTTCCTGAGTTGGTGGCGGAGGACTGGGGTGGAGGAGGGTGTCCACGTCACCTCAGAAGATAGGCTGTTTCCATCTTTCATCCAAGAAGTGTTTCGCAAATTCTGGACACAGCGGCCTCCAGGCTGGACCTGCCCCCCGGGAACTCGCAGGTGTCAGAATTAAGGGGCACGATGCTCGCTGCCCTCTGAGAGCCCAGCTCTGATCTGCTTCCCAGCAGCCGGGGGGCAGCCCTGGGCAGGCAGGCCCCTCCTCCCTGCTGGGCCTCCCCTGGCCACACGCAGGCCTGAGGCTTCCCACCCTTTCCGGGTCCGGGCTTCACAGCAGGTGGGGTGCCCTCCCCCGCAGCCCCCAGCCCCTGGTGCCCCCAGGTCCACCTGCAGCTGCCCCTCAGGCCTCCACAGCTCTCTGCTCCCCGGCCTGGGGCTTCCCGCAGAGCTGCCCAAGCTCGCTCAGCCCTTGCTCAGGGCAGCCGAGTGCTGACGCAGGAGCTGGTCAGCAAGGTCCAGGCCTTTCCTCCCCTCCATGCGTGGACGCGAGAACGCAGAACTGGAGGCTGGCTCTCGGGGAGGTGGTGTTGGGACAACTGGGCCTCTCAGGCCTGAGAAGTTTCCTGGGGTGCGGGGGTCGGGGGTGACCCTCCCATCTGGTTCTCAGGGGCACCAGCTTGAGTCAGGCGCTGGGGCTCCGGGTCCTTGAGACCAGGGCCGGGGGCAAGCTCCAAGGCTCTCCACCTGTGTTGCCTCAAACATCTGCACTCACCTCCCTTGTCTGTAACTAAAACTGACATCTGCCGAGCGCCAGATGTACACCCAGCTCCAAGGCTCCCTTGACCTTCACCACCCCAAGGTGGACTTGTCTCCTCAGTAACAGGACCCAGCATTCTCCAGGCTGTGCACCCAACCCAGGTCCTGCATCTCTAGCCTCTAGTGCAGCCAGGGGTGGTCAGGAGGGGAAGGGGAAATGCTGCACCAAATTCCACTTCTAGCCATGGACTCGATGGCAGGAGCTCCAGCAGCCACCTTGGACCACGAAGCGACTATGAGGGAAGTGCAGGCTGCGGAGGAGAGGAGTCTGGAGTAGGGGTGGGCTCCAAGCCACCCTGGACCACTGCCTCTGGACTGCTTCTCCATCGGGGAGCAATCCGTCTCTACCACACTGTTCTGATTTTCTCTATTATAAGCCACAGACGCACCCTCTGGGGAGCCTATTTTTATCTCCAACGTGTATATATAAACAAACAGGTTCAGGAGTTAAAGAACACATCCAAGTGTCAGGGCTGGGGTCCGAGTCCCACCCGAACGGGAAGACAGTGACGCCACCTCAGGCAGCTGCTGGAGGAATCACAGGACCTGCACGGGGGTCCGTGGCGCGGAGCCAGCCTGGAGCTGCCTGGTCGGTGGCCTGGCATCATTATGTGCTGTCTGGACCCCCAACCTGTGCTGGGGCTGAGCCACCCCAAGCCCCATGTCTGACCCAGGCCACTGTCCCCTGGGCCAACAGCATCCCCACAGGGAAGACCCTGCTGGACACAGGAATCCGGCCACCCTCTCATCCCCACCACGAAAGACCAGTCACTCTTGCAGAAAAGAGTTCGGGTTTATTTGCAGTAAAAACCGTGATCTGAAAAACCTACTGGCAAATGTACAGTCTGTATTCTGTTTGGGGTCACCAGCAGCTGCAGGAGCCCCAGATCGCTGACCCGCATGCTTCGGGCTCCTAAGTGTTCACAGCTGACCTCAGGCCCCGGCCCGCAGCCCCCCGAGGGCCTCCCGTCTCCTGCCAAAACCCCCCGGGCCCCAGCCTCCGCCCAGCCCTCCTCCCCGCCCGCACCCTGCAGGGCAAAACCAGAGCAAACCGAGCCCAGGTTTCGGAACGAACACAAACAAAACGAAACATTCACAAGAACCAGGCTTGCAAATCAGGTTTGCTCAGTGTCGTTACCATGACGCCTTGTTTCCTGATGATCTCAAACATACGTTAATCTCTTGCCTGATAAAGTCTCTTCCCTCTTATTCACAGATAGAAAACGGGAGCTTTGGATGAAATAATCACAAGCCTTTTTCCCCCCTTAAAAAGCAAACAAGCCAAACCCCAAACGAAACAAACAGAACCCAACAACAAAGACCAAAGCAAAACCTTTCTGACAACCGTAAACACAAGAGGCAGGCCGGCTTCCTCCTCCCCCGTCCCGGGCTCACGGCCGGGCCAGCCGGGCTGGCTGCGCCCCGCTGACAGGGGTTCGGGCCTGCTCTCTCCGGGAAGAGTCTTTCTTCCCCTTCTTCCCCCACGGCCCCCAACGCGGTCCTGTCACCCTCACTTCCAGCCGTCACGGGCTGCCTCCCCTCCTCCTTGCTACTCTCAGAGCCCTCCCCATCTCCTCCCCACACCAGGATGCTGGCTGGGTGAGCGACCTCAGGGGAACCCCCGGCCGCAGCGAGGCCACCAGCGCCCACGCCGGCAAGATCCAGCCCTCACGACGCCCAGTCTCGTGCAGCTGATCAAAGGGAGGAGGCGAGCCACGGAGCCCGGGTCTCACCGCAGCTTTGGCGCGGAGCTCGGAGGAGACAGGGTCACTGGGTCTCATGCAACGTCCGGGCAGAGGGAACAGGGTCAGAGGTCAAGGGCCAGGAGGGGTGAGGAGGGGGAGTTCAGGGGGTGGAGCCACCCCCAAGAGCACTTATTTCGGCTGGCCACGGTCCCGTTTCGTGGGCGGCAGGAGCCCTTGGAAGGAAAACTTGCCAAGGCTAGAACCAACATCTGTGCAAAGGCTGGGGAGACCCTCAGGGGCCACCTTGCAGGACACGGGAGGCCCAGAGGGCCCGCCTGCCTGGGAGCAGTGGGGCGCCTCCTCCGGGGGAGGCGGGTGAGCAGCAGAGGCCGAGCGAGGGGGAACCCCGCTTTCTTCCCCGCCCACGTCAGGGTTACAAAGGCAGCAGCCACCTGGCAGCAGGGCAGGACAGACACACCGAGGACGCGGGGCAAAGGGCAGTACCACTGGCTGGGGGCAGGGTCGGCAACTGCGACGTCCCTCCGGCTCCCCCCGAGAGCGCGGCCCGCCCCGGGGGCCTCCGCACGCCCCTGGTGCAGAGGGTCATGGGGGGTCGGGGGCCGCACAGGCCTCACCACGCTCTCCTCCTCTGTACCACGCACAGCTGGGGCCGGGCAGGGGCCGCAGCCTGGCTGCGGTCCCTTCTGCCTCTCAAGGCCTGAAGCCTCCCCCTGGGAGAGCAGGAAGCAGGAGGGCTGAGGATCCAGAGCCTGAGCAGCAGGGGCCAGGGGAAGGTCCCCTCTGCAGTCCCCAGCCCTCCCCCACCAGCATCTGCCATTCAGACCTAGGCTCCTGAGGGCCATCTCAACGGGACAGGAGCAAGGTGCGCTCTGGCCTCAGCGGTCACCCAGCACCCGGCTCGGGTGCCACTGGTGCTCCCTCTCCTCAGCACACTGGTGGTGGCAGGCAAGCAGGGCTGGCCTGGATCCCCTCTATGTACAAGCAGCGTACCCAGGACAGGCCGCCCGGGGCAGGCTGATGGCAGGACCGTCCATGTGCAGGACTTCAAGCACCCCCCACCCCACAGGCTGTGGAAGGCTGCAAGGTTGGCGGGCAACTCCCCTCCGAGTCACGGGCTAGAGGCAGACTTCAGAGCTGGAGCAACTCCTCCAAGAAAGTCCGCAAGTCCCGGCCGCACACTTGCTGTCACTGGACGCCCTCCTCTTCTACGTATGTTGAAGGAAACCAGCCAATCTGAAAAAGACGGCGGACTCACGTAAGCACGTGCACGTGCGTGTGCCTGCAGGTGTTCCGAGGTGAGGCCAAGCCGGGGCTCGTGGAGGCTGGGGAGCCTTAAGAGGCTGGCGTTCTAAGGCAGGTCCGCCCCAGGAGAGGCCCCGGCGAAGAGGCTAAGAGCCTGGTGGGGCCGCAGCGCCGGGGCAGGGGTCACTCTGAAATGCGCCAGCCCTGGGCAGTTTAAGATGACCTGCCCCCCTCACTGGCTGCCAACTGGAAAAAGTTAAACCCTCTCTGGAGGCAAGTAAGGTCATCTACGGCTTCTGCGGTGTTTCAGACGCAAGCTCAGCGCCAGCGAGGACCAAGGGCAAGAGCGCAAGAGAGAGTGCAGACCACGGAAGCCAGCCGGCAGGGCGTCCAATTGTCGCAGCCACCCGTCCGGACAGGTAACAGCGCTAACCCGTGTGCTGCAGAAAGCTGACGGAAAAGCAGAGAATTTCACCTGAGAGCCGAAACCAGAAATCAAATAGAATCCTAGACCTGGAAGATAGAATGACCGTAATTACTGAAAGGATTTAAGAGCCGATGAGACAAAGCAGAAAAGACGAATAAACTGGAGTAAAAAGTAGCTAGATGGAAATCCAGAGACAGTAAATGGAAGACACGTAACAGCGTAAACAACACGGAGGCCGTGGTGAAGACGACCCCGCATCCACGCGGACTGAGCCCCAGAGGGAGAAACGAGGGACTGGAGCAGACGTGGCCTCTGAAGAAATCTCCCAAGCTGATGCAGGACACCAAGCCGCACGCTCCAGAATCTCCGCGAACCTCGGACAGGACAGGTGCGGGGAAGAGCGCGCCAGGCGCATGGTAACAGAGCGATGAGAGACAAAGGCTTGTTTTCTTTTTTCAGCACAGACCCCGGAGGGGAGTAGCGCACACACTTCCTGCAAAGGGGCCCCAGTAAGAACGCGGACTGACGCTTCCACGGAAATGACGGGGGCCTGGTGACCATGGAGAGACATCCTCAAAGTGCTGAAATGAAAGGTCTTCCCGCCTGGAATTCTAAAGCCAGTAAAAACGCCCTTCAAAAGTGAACTCGATACAACTGCTCACAAAAAGGAAGCAGGTCTCACTGGGGAGACGACTGACTCCTGGGAGACAGCGACGAAGGGGAGCAGCTTCCCCACAGCAGGAGGCCCGCTAACACGTCCACAGGAAGTAACGGGGAGTCAGCACCGTCCACGCCGACAGAGGTAACTGGAGAGGCGAAGGGCATCGATGCACGACGAAGCTAGCGGCCAAAGTGTGATGAGGGAGGCACGCTCATCTGATTTCAAACTACCACCCTGCACATTACTTACGAGTTACCGTCGCTTTACGGTGGAGAAACGTGGCAGACACTGCCTTAACCCGGTGATCAAAGTTACCATCGCAATAATGGGACAAACTGACACCGTGAGCCTCTCGCCAGGACACTGCACCAATGACAAAGACATGACGCCCCCACTGTGCTGTTCCCACAAAAACTACCACCTCAACTCAATTGTAAGAAATGCCATACCCACCTGAACGGACGCACAGTCCACAAAGATAACTGGCCCACACTCTTCACAGTGGCAAAGGCACGCAAGACAGAGAGAAGCTGAGGACCTTCCCAGATTAAAGAGAGCTGAGGGTCATGGCCAACAAAGGCAGCGCCAGACACGACTGCGACAGCTGTGGAGTCTGAGTGGGTTAGACACTCGTATCAAAGGGAAACGTCCTTGATCTCAGGAAGCGCACACTGAATTTCTTTAGGCGTAAAGGGCTATGATTTCTGAGACTGACTCTCAGATGGTTTAGGGAAAAATAAACGCGCATACACACAGAGAATGCAGATGAAAAGCCAAGTGGGCAAACCATTCTTAACTGGTAAATCTGGGCGTATGGGGGTCCTTCACACGACTGCAACTTTTCTTTCAATTTGAAATTGTATCAAAGTAAATTGCAAACATTTTACAATGAAAACATTTTAAACAGAAAGTGAAATAAAGACGTATTCAGATCCAGCAAAAATTGAGCAGACCCTCACACGAAGGAAAGGAAACTTCAAGCACCACGAATGTGGTTTTGGGTGGAAACACAACAACGCAGGAAGGAAGGCGGAGCCCTGGGCCAGGTACAGAGGTAACTTGAAATGAACGTTAACGGTTTAAAACAACAGTAACGTCTTATGGGGTTAAAAAATATGTCAAATAAGACACATGACGATACCCGCACAAAAATTGGGAAGAAAATTAATGTAGTCAAAGGTTCTAAGGTCCTTGCGTTGTCTGGGAAGCGGTGAAAGTACTAACTTGAGGTGCTCTCTCAGAAGTCAAAGTGCACATTGCAACCTCCAGGGTAACCGCTTAAGGAACAGGAAAAGAATGTGTAACTAGCAAACTATGCAAGGGAGCGAGAAGTGGAATAGAAAAACTGACCAATCCGAAAGTAGGAAAGAAAACACAAAATAAGGAATAGGTGTCGCAAACAGAAAATGAACAGATGGTGCATTAAGATCTCAATTTCTCAGTGCTCACATTAAACGTAAATGGGCCACAAACACCAGTTGAAAGGCAAATGCTGTCAGATCAGATTTGCTCATAGAAGTCCATTCATGATAAGACTTTATTGCACAGCTATCTTAAATGCAAGAGTACAGAGAAGTTGAAAGTCACACAAGAACGAAAAAAGTGTGCCACGCGAAACACTGATCCCTGCAAGAAGCTTGTGCCTCTCTAGTGGCAGGTAAAGTGGCCGTCACAGCAAGAAGAACTGCCAGAGAAGAGACATTCCACAGCAGCCGGGTTTAAGTCCCAGGGGTACCCAGCAGCCCTCTAAGTCAGCGGGTCTAGGACTGAACTCTGCACGGACATCACCCGGGGAACTGGCTGGCTTCACGACTGGGGCGAGGGCCCAAGTGTGTGCTTATAAATCGCAGCTCCAGGTGCCTCCTACTTTTGAGAGCTAGTGGCCCCAGCCCTCTAGGTTGGCTGCCTAGGACCCAGTGGCAGATGGAAAATGGATCCGACCCGAGGGCCTCCAAGAGACAGACAACATGCTAGGTGGAGGCAAGCCAGTTCCTGCCACCTGGTAAAGGAATGGTGAGTGATGGGAGCCAAGTCTGGCCAAGTCTGCGGGCAGCCGCAGCTCCCAGGAGAGCGCCATGTCTCCTAACGCGTGGTTCATGGAGCTCCGGCCCCCTGCTGCGTGACTGCCAACAGGCAGCTGGAGGTCTGGGGGTCCAGACAGGCGACTATGGTAAGTGGCCACGGGGGCTCAGAGCCTCAGGTTGGGTGGGGACACCAAATGTCCCTTCCCATCTCACTAGGGTGTAAACTGGGCCTTAAGGAATGGCAGGAGGTCAGTGAGGACACCCAGGCTATTCCTGGTCCCATGGCCTTCCTGCTGCAAAGAGGGTTGGCCACATGCAAGTGACTGGAAGACTGCACCCCACACTGTCCCCCTGCTGTGGCCACAAAGGACCATAGGATAGGACTGGGGCCAGATCTGAGCCAGGGAGTCACCTTCCTCACTGTGCCATCTTGGCTCATGGAGCCTGTGGATGGACACCCAGTCTCCTGGGTGCGGTAAGAGGGCAGGGTCATTTTGTGCCCAATCCTGCCTGCCCGATCCCCACAGGGGCCGAGCCGGAAGGCCCCCCTCCCAAGCGCCGCAGGGATGTGGGGCCCCGGCGCCGGGCCGGCCCACTCACCCGGCCGTTGGTCTCGCCCTTCCACCAGCCCTGGTCCCCGCCGATGCGGCTGTAGATCTTCACCACGTCGCCTTCCCGCAGCGAGAGCTCCCGCATGTCCCGGGCGGCGAAGTTGTACCTGGCCACGGCCGTGCCAATGACGCGGGGCGTGAACACTGCTGGGGGAGATGGGTGGCATCACAGGGCTGCAGGGCTGGGGTCCTTCGGGCCAAGCCGGGTCTCTCTCCCAGCGCCCGGCCCTGTGCCCACAGAGGAGGCCGCCAAGCAGAGAGGCCCTGGGGGGACAGACCAGGCTCTAACCCCAGGGCCCCTGAGAGACATGGCCTATCCGAGCTCCACTGACAAGGAGGTCGGAGCCTGGCCACCACAAGAGGGGCCGTCACAGGCAGCAAGCGTGCCCGTGGGGAGGAGAGCAGATGCCGCCGCTCGGACCTGCTCCTGCGGGGCCTTCCTGTGTGCCCAGTGCATGGGCATCACGTGGCCAGCAGACAGCTGAGCGACCTCTGCCCAGCTCCCAGCCTTCACCCTGACAAAGTGCCTGGAACTGGACCCCATGGCACCAGTGCCTGACCTCCCTCGTATCTCCAGTTCCAGAGCCCAAACCAAATTGGAAACCCAGCTGGAGCAGCCTGGCCCAGGGCCGAGGAGCCCCGACAGGCAGATGAGCATGGCCATGAGGGGAGGGCAAACATGGCAGGAGTTGCGGGAGGGCTGTGACTCTGGCAGCAGAGGGCCGCGCGGTGAGGGCCATTGGAGGCCTGTTCCCCTGCACCCAAGTCTGTAAGTGCTCCTTACTGCCGCCACGGGGGGCCCGCCCCAGGTCTGCTCCCACCCTCCCCCCAGAATGGCTGCTGGCTGATTGCTGCTACCAGAGGCAAAGCCCCAGTGAGCAATGGGGGACAGTGGCTGATAAGCTGAGTGGTCACAGGGGTGAGCATGTCAGGTGAGGGCAGCGCCAAGCCTGACTGTCCACAGGTGCTGCAGCAGTCCCCCTGCCCCTGCCCCCTCCCGAGCCACTTCCTTTCCTGTCCCACTCCCCCTCCGCCCCACAAGAGGCTGCGGGCAGCTGTGGGCCCATCCAGGCAGGGGCTGTGGGCCGGCAGGCAGCCCCGTGCCAGGCCCGCCAGGCAGCTGGCGACAGGCCGGGCCCCCCCACGCCCCGAACGGCAGTGGTACCTGACCAGAAGGGCGCAGAGGAGCCCTGAGAAGCAAGGCTGAGGCCCTGAGGACTGAGAAAAGAAAAGTTGTAGGAAGTGCAGGAAGCTGCAAAGAGGCGAGAGAGAATGTGAAAGAGGAGTCCAGAGGAGCATCCGCACGGGGTCCCAGGCGCGGCCTCAGGCGGTGGGGACGGGGACCCAGGGGGGCGGCGGGACAGCACGGGCCTCGAGGCCCACCCGGGCACAGGCGCAGCTCGGCCACCTCCTGCACCTGTTTCCTGGACCGCCTCCTCCCAGCAGGCGGGCCCGAGTGAGGACCCAGGAAACTACACGTGCAAATTGCCCAGCCCCTCGCCCAGCTCGCAGCAGATGCCCCCTAAAGGCCTACTGTTCCTCGCCTGGACTGCTCTGCCCGGGTGGGACCCGTGGTCCTGCAGGCCCCTGCAGGAGGAAGCAAGCTGGCTCATAGTCAGAGCGGGGGGCTGGATGCCAAAGACCCTGGGCCCACCCTGTCCCTCCCTCCCTCTGGCCCCTGGAGCCCCATCTGCAAACAGACGTCCTGACTCTGGCTCCACCACAGTGGCGGCCCCTGGGGAGCTGGGGCACAGCCACATATCTGAGGACAGAAGAGACCTGTCCTGTTCTCTCTGCACGCTGACCTCCAGGCAGAGGCACCAAGACTTGGAGCAAACAACTCAGAGTGGGCACTCCCCACCTGTCACGGGGGGCCACCAGGGCACCCTGGCTCAAGAGGGAGTTGTGAAGAGCTACGGGGCCGGGGCCACTGTTCCCAGGGGTGGGAAACGGGAAGAGGCTCCTGGCTTAGGTCAGCAAAGCCCACGGGAAGCCTTCCTCACACCCAGCCCCCGGCCTTACCTGGGGACCGGCTGGAGGCTCTGGAGGCTGAGCGTTCCCGTGACTTGTAGGGGTACTTGAGCGTGGTGTCCAGTTGCTTGAAGCTCTCTTTGAGCGAGTGGCACTGGTAGTACTCAACTAACTCCTGCAGGATGCACACACTCATTGACCGCTGCCACCGCCTCCAGGTGCCCTGCCCTCCCTCTCCCACCTCCTCAGGTTCACACCCGGGGGACTAATCTCCTTGACCACTAAGGACTACCCTTCCTCCTCTCCCTGCCACCAGCACCCAGACCAGGGGTGGGTGGTCAGTATCACGAAGGCCTCTGATCCTGAAATTTCTCTCCCAAACATTTCTAAAAAGAAATCAGGAAAGAATGCTGAGATAGATGGACACAGATGCTCCCTGCAGCACACTTGACAATGGAGGAAAACTGGAAACCCCTACACATCCAACGCCAGGGAAGTGCTTCTAGGAATCCCAGCGTATCCACGTGCCCGAACGCCAGGCGGCTGCAGCAGGAGCAAGAAGAGAACCTCCTCACTGATGTCGAGAAGTAGACTGAGCCTTGGGTCCAGCATGGCCGTGGCTTGGTTTGAGAAGGGAACATATAAGCCACCCCCAGGCTGCACTCGGAGGTGGCGAGGACTCGCCCTGAGATGAGGACACTGGGTCTGGGGGGGACTGTGGGCACTTCCTTTCACTGTGCGCTCTTCTGTGGCCACTGCGGGGCGTCTGAGAGCTTACATGCTCTAGTCCCATGGGCTCACGTGTAATTAGGCAAAGACACACTTTAAGATCATCTTAAGAAGAACAACGCCTTTAAGAGCTTTCTGGCTGGGCTGGGACAGTGGCAGGTGGGCACTGGAAGCCACGGATGTGCGAGGTTGGCTGGCAGCCAGGCCCTGGATGGAGCCTCCTTGGGCCTCAGTTTCTGGTTCTGACAGAAGGTTCGGGTGAACGCGCTGGGGTGCTGGTGGCCCTCACTGTCCTCCATGGGACTTGGGGGATGAAGTCCTGACGTGGGGGGCAGTAAGGAGGCCCTAGCTGTTCCCAGGTGCCTTCCAGACCAGTTTCCCTGGACCCTTCCCACACTGCGCCCCAGCCCAGGGGTGCGGGACTCCCCCCTGCAAGGCCAGCCTGCAGGCACGGCTGCGGTGGGAGGCGTGGGTCCTCCTTTCGCCCTCAGGGCCAGGCCACGGGAGACCCGGGGTCACCTACCAAGAGGCTTTCGAATTTCTTGGCTTCAGTGATGTGCACCCAGCTGTCCTTCTCCACCACCTTAATGTGCTTCACCTCCTCGTTGAACCTGGGCCAAGCGCACGGCGGCGCGGTTCAGAACGGCACTGGGGGAGGGTCTCCCTGACCCCCCCCCGCCCCCCGCCTCCACATACTTGATGCTAATGGCAAAGCGCTCCGCCTCGGCCGGCCGCTCCCTGATTAGGTAGGTCCCGCTGGCGTGGGATTTGAGCAGGTTGTCGGTCTGCTGCCTCTCCATGTTGCCGGCAAACCTGGAGCAGAGGAACGGGGCCTGCTCACAGACACGGCCTCAAGGGCACCCCGCCCGGGCCACAGCCCCGCCCCGCGGAAGAGCCAGCTGCGACACGAGGCCACGCCCCCAGGAGGCGGGGCGAGCGGGGCCGGGCACCCGCGCGCATGCGCACAGCCCGCAAGGAGGAAGACGGCTGGGGAGAGGCGAGGACCCCAGACCTCGGCCGGTTCCCTAGGGCCTCCGCCCTCCAGAACCCTGGGCCTGCAAGAGGCATTCAGCGTAACAGACGTTACATCAGGCCTCTTCTGCAAGTTTTCACTACTTAAAAAGCAGCGAATAGAAACGCCGCCTGTGGGGTTTTGTTCTGTGTTGCAACACACGGGAGACCACCACCATCTCCGTCAGTGAGTTCCGGGTGGGCTGACGCGACGCTTTTCTTCCAGCTCTATGGGAGTGAAGCCCACCCCCACCCTTGCCTCGGGAACAAAGCGTGTCCCCATTTGCTACTCCCTGCCAGGCTGAACTGGGACTTTTGCAAACAGATGCATCCCAGAGTTCTGAGCTGAGCGTTACCCCATCAAGTGAGAGTCCCAGGTCAGCCCTCCGCCCTCCGCATTAGACCCAAGTGCAGAGTGAGCGACGCACTGAACACACCTGTGGGTCACAGACATGCACGGGGCTGAGCCTCAGTGCCAGGGAGGCCGGGGACACTGAGGCTGCAGGCACATTTCACTGCTGGGCACAGGGGTCCCGGAGTGGCTTCAGGGATGAACCCCAAACCGAAAACCATGAGGGGAGACCTTCCTTGGGTGAGGGGCCCACTGCTCTGGGGCCGCCGCGGGGCGCATTTCTACAGGGAGCCGCGGGCACTGCGGGCAGTCATTTCCAGGCAGCCGGTGAGCCCGCGGCCAACCAGCATCCGAGACTCACACCCAGCACGTCCACTGTCATGTTTTACTAATCAAACAGCCCCCTGCTCTCAACAAGCTCTGTGTGCGTAAATACGCAATTATCATTTTGGCCTTAAATACACCTCCTCGTATATTTTATACGATGAAGCGCAAGTAAGATCCCGTTAAAAAGGGGCTTCATTCTCCCAGATGTTCGAACCTGATGATCTGTTTATCTATGCGGAAACAGGTGCCTCGGGGTAGAAAAGATTTCCCCCAGGCTCCCAGGGATTCAGAGCGAGGAGGGGAGAAGGGGGCTGTGCAAAGCGAGGCTCAACCTTGGAGACAGCCTGCCCAGGGCCTTGGAGGGAACACATCCCCACAACGAAGGGGCCCCGCTGGCCCACTCACCAGGGGTACGCGGTGTAGTCGATCTCCCGGGAGGGCGGCCGGCTGATGGGCGGCTGGCAGGAGAGAACGCTCGGGTTAATGTCTCTCCAGGGGCTGTCCACAGGGTGGGGACCTGCGGCATCTTGTCATCGGTGGCCCGACCCTGGGGCCCAGCGCTGGCTACCAGGATTTCTGTGGACTCAGGCCCAGAGCCACTGGAGTGGGAGGTCCCTGAGGGCAGCAGCTGGGACTCACCATCTCTGTGTAGATGCTCAGTGGGTTTGATTGATTGAATGAAGGACGGAAGGAATGAGAGAATGAACGAATAGCATCCAACTAACAGTGCACTTCATCCCCAGGGAGGGGAGCGGCCTGAAGCCTGCTGGGACCTCAGCAGTGGACAGGAGCACGTCCCACAGCTCGAGTTCCCTGCTGCCTGCCGCCCCGAGGACCGGCACTGGGCGGCTTGGCCTGCAGGTGGAAGGCCACGTGTGCAGGCAAGCCTTGGAGCCCTCCAGACCCCACGCTGGGCCTCGCCGGCCAGCGCCCCCATCGTGGCCTCCCCTCACTGGGCCCCAGGCTGGGTAAAGCCTTGCGGACTACTCCCCACCCCATTCACCGTGCAGACGGGGAAGCAGGCCCAGGGCAGAGCACCTGCCAGCCTACCCCGTGAGTCAGTGACACTCTTCCTCCTCTGCTGTTGGTCCCCTTGACCTGTCTGCAAAGCCTGTCCAAAACGCTTTCTCCTTCAACTGGGCCGCGGGGCCAGAGGCCGGGCAGGGCCCGGTGGGCGGAGCCGGGCTGCCTGGGGTCAGGCACCCGCCCCTGCCCCTTCGGGAGAAGTCTCACTGCCTTACTTTGAGCTGCCTTTCCTCTTGGGGCGCAGGGCTGGGGGCGCAGCACATTCAAGGCTGACGGCCTGGTGCCTTTTCTAACAGGAGTTACTTGCTCTGCAGCACCTGGACGGAAGGGACGCCATACTGCCTTTTTCCCAAATGTCCTAACATCTAGCCCGGATCCTTGTTTGGAATATAAATGATCCTGAGATTCGGAGAAAGGCAGCTGGGTTTTGCTCCGTCATACCTGCTACAGAGATGCCCTTTTAGTTTTTAAAACCACGATGAATTATGACAACTCACTGGCCGGGTTCTCCCCACAGGAGGGCACCCCTGCACCTTGGCCCCCCACCCATCTCCTCTCTGGGCAGGGGACCCCCTCGCAGCTCCGGGGCCAGCTCCCAGCGGCCTGAACAAGTCCAGGACGTCCCAAGTGAGGAGACAGCTCTCAGCACCCACGACACCCTGGCCTCCGTGTCCAGAAGCTTCTGCGGGAAGCACTCACCTTTCCATCCACGGGACAGGGCTTCACAGATGAGCTCGGGAAGTAACCTGACTTCCTGGTTTGCACCAGCCGACCCTGGAAGGGGACAGATGATCAGGGCCAGCGGGACCTGGCCTGGCCCGTGGCGGGGCGAGGAGCAGGGTTTTTGTTAGCACTCAGCTTCTCCTAAGGAGGACAAGGGGTGTTCCTGACAAGCCTGTCACAGCATCATGGCCCTGCTGTGACCTCAGCTGACCTCACAACCATTTTGGGCAGGAAGGTGAGGGGCGTCCCCACTTCACAGATAAGGACACTGAGGCCCAGAGAAGGTGCACGACTTGCTTGGCACTGGGACCGAGACCCATCTCCGGCCAGGCCTTTTCTCTTAACCACACCAGCCCTGCCCAAGCCATGAGGGGCGCGTGGACGGGGGGTCAGCAAAACGCAGTGCGGCCTCGGAGGGTCTGGGGGCGGCTGCTTCATATCCCTGTTCCCTCTGCCTGGAAGACCCTCCCCCTCAGCCCCCTATGTTCACATCGGCAAAGCGTCTCTGCAAGGCCACCCAAACCTGATGGCCCTGGTCACACTTGGGGAGGGGAACTTGGTGGTTGGGGTCAGCGTGGGACAGGCGTGGTACCACAGAGGCCTTCTCAGCTCCCAAATCTCCCGTTATGAGGCACAGTCTAGCACAGTAAGTTCATAAGTAAACATGTAGTGACAAGGCCCGCCACGCAACAACAATGACAACAGTGACAGCACCCGGGCCAGCTCCCGGCACCGGCGTCGGCCCCGAGCAGGGCAGCCCTGGTCGCCCAGGCCAGGTAAGCGCCCCGGGCTCCCATGGCACCGTGCAGACCCGCGGGGGCCTCAGGCTCCCTGGAGCTCCGGCACCTGGGAGAGGGGCGGTGCTGATGGCTCCACTTTATTGGGCCTCACACCCAGAACAGTAGGTGTCACGGCTCAGAACCGTAAACCACCACGCGGACCTGTCTGAGTCCACGTTTGTCCCCTGCACCAGATGGGCTCCTAGGGGAGGGCGCTGGGGGTTCTCGGCCATGGTGCCAAGCATGGTGATGCTGGCCTGAGCTGGGGTGGGGTGTGAGCCGGGAGGGTGTGGCGTGGCCTGGGTGGAGCCTTGGGGATGGTGTGCAGGACCCAGCGAAGGCAGGAGGCAAACCGTGGGGAAGGGGCTTGGACACCAGGAGGAGGGCCTCTCCCTACCCCGTCCAAGCAAACACCCCGAGGCCTCCGGCCTTGCTGACAGCCCACGCCTCTCCACCCCGGTGGTCTTATGCCCCAAACCGGCCCCTGCCCGGGGGAGTGGGGAAGCAGAGGGGGCAGGGGGGGGACCCCAACCCTTCCAGGCCCAGTACCCACCTCCCACCACTGAGACTCGAGGTCCCCTCTCAGCAGCTCGATCACGTCGCCCGTCTGGAAGGTCAGGGCCGGCTTGCCTGGGGGAGCGGGGTTGCCGTGGTAATTCTGCACGGCCACCATCTTGGGACCTGCAGACGACAGGGCCAGAGGGATGTGGTGGTGACTCTGTCCTCGTGGCAGCCCACCCAAGGCTGGCCTTGGCCCCCGCGGCCTTCTCAGGGCTCCTGGACGAGTGGGCGGGGCCTGTACCGCCCCTCCCTACCTTCTTCCCACAAGACTCACACGTCCCTTAGTTAAATGTCAGAAGTAAACTATTTATGTGATTAACACATTCAGCGTCTCGTTTTGGTAAACAGCAGTCTAGTTTTAAACAGCACCCTGTGTGTTTCCACCTAGACGCCTTTCAGATCCGTGACTGGGGGTCAGCCACGCGGAGCGGAGACGGGCAACCCCTCCTGTCAGAGGCGCGGGCTGGGCTCAGCGACTTGCCAAGGGGCAGCTCTGGGTGGACCTGGGGACCCAGCCGAGCGCCCCGAGAACCTGCAGCCGCCCCTGGACCGAGCCCTGCTCTGAGCGGCCCCGCCCCGCGTGGGCCCGCGCCTGTCAGGGCTGGTCGCCCCGGCAGCAGCAACAGCTGCTTTGTGTGGTGTCTGTGTCCGTGAGTAGCTTAGACTCTGTCCAGCAGTGCTCGGGCCGTGTGACACACGAGGCTTCTGGCTCTCGGCACTCCCAGGCCCCGCTCCTACTGCAGAGCAAGGGGGACTCAAGGGGACAGAGACAATGGCGAGGTGACACTAGCAGCGTCCTGATGTCTGGACTCTGCTCGGGGTCTCTGGCTGCAGCTCAGGGCCTCTCCTGGGCTAGAGGGACCCTGACCCCTGCAGGCTGGGCCCGGTCCCCACACCCGGCACTGCACCATCAGAAACTAAGAAGGCTCCGGGGGCGGCGGCCGCGGAGGAGATGGGGTCAGAGGGCGGCACACACCCGGGGAGCCTGGAGCGCAGAGCACTGGGCAAAGCTGACGGCCACTCTGGCCAGGCCCAGGCTCGGCTCCTGGGGGACGTGGACACGGACAATAGCAGAGGAGGCCCAAGTCCCGCAGACTCACCTGGTCCTGCTCCAGAGGCGTCCTGTGAGGACAAGGACAGAGGACAGTGAGGAGGGAAGGCTGCCAGAGCATCGACACTCCCTTCCCCCCACACCCCAGGCAGAAGGGTCAAGGCAGGAAGCGGGGAGGAGACGGACACGTACTGGACACTCACAGGCATATGTGACCCTCTTTCCCTGTGTGACAACCTTTTCCCCATGTGACACTATTCCTACCTATGCCCTCTGCCCTTGGGCCCCTCCGCAGTGCTGGGACTTCCCTCCCCTTCCCCATCCTATCCCTCACCATTAACTCCCACCTCCTCCAGGAAGCCTGCCCTGACTACCCCAGCCGAAGGCCTCCCTGCCTGGGGCTTGTCGTCTGTCTGGGACATGTCCTGCTGCCTGCACTAAATTCTGCCCTCCCTCCTCCACGAGGGCATCTCTGTGCCCCATATAGGGCTTAGCAGGAGCCCTTTAAGTGCTGGTTAATTTGACAGGACCCCACAGCTAAGGGACATGGCATCCACACCCTACAGGTGAATTCAGGGACTGCAACCCCAAGTCAGCCAAAGAGAGGGCTCAAAGCCAAATCAGGATGGGGGCGGGGGGCGGTTGCAGGCAGAACTGGACAGCCGGGCAGGGAGACCGCCATCAGGGGCCAGGAGGCCGTGCACGGGGACCCATGTCTGCTGATGTCCATGAAGGAAAACAAAGGCCCCTCGCAACCCCCAGGGGCCCTGCCAGCCCGCCTGGCCCCGGAGCGTGAGGGCCAGAAGGGTTGAGTCTTTCTGGCTCCAGGCACAGGGCTGCACAGGCTGCAGGGCAGTGGGAAGGGAGCGGTCTGGCGGACTCACCAGGTCTGCAGGAGAACCTGAAAAGGAAGCACATCCGGGTCAGAGGGCAAGCGGCCAACACCGAGGACTGGGGGCCTATCACCCGCAAGGCAGGCGCCGAGGGGTGTGCCTGGGTGTGGGAGTGAAGGGAGCTTCAAGGCCCTTCGTTTCAGACACAGGTTGTAGACAAGTTTGGCAGGTGACCACCACATGACCACGATGTCCCTCAATGACTTCTGAGGGGAAACCCCGAGCTCTGGGGGCCCACGGGAGAACGCAGACCAAGTATCAGACCCAATGGAAAATCAGTTTTCCTGCATGAGCCAGCTCTGCTCCAACAGCCTGATCCTGGGTGGAACCTGGGCTCAAAGGGAGGATTTCCGTAATTGATTAGTGATGCCTGCCGTGGGCAAGGGACAGGAGGTGTCAGTAGGCATGCTACCCTGTTTTCCAGCATGCTCACTCACGGACACGCAGCACCTCAGCTCATCAGATGGAAGGCAGGCTTTCCAAAGATTCTTTCCACCTGCCCTGGGGTGACCCCAGGGGAGGACACAGTGCCAGGGAGGGCCCCAGCCATCTGACAAGCGGACTGCCACTTCACCACCGGACAAAGCCAGCACCACAACGTGTGGCTGATGTGACTTCAACACCATCTAACACTCAGAGTCGCAGACAGACCCAGCAGACAGAGGTGCCAGGTGTCGGGCATTGGGCGGGGAGGGTCAGGCCGAGCAGCTGGTGCCCACAGGGAAGGCAACAGTGAGGCTCAGCCCTGACAAGGGCCTCCCCGGGAGAGGGGCTCTGGGAGCAGCCGGCATCTCCCTGGGACATCCTGGCTCTGGGGGCAGCAAATGGTTAAATGGGCCCTGGCATGGGTTGCTGGCACAGTCCCGAGGTGGAGCTGACGAGGCGGGAATGCCGCCTGAGCCCAGAATGAAAGATAAGAGTGTGGATCGGAGAGGAAGCAGCCTGGGCTCTGCAGAGGGAGAAACCAGGAGTGGCCGGGGCGGGGCAGGTCCCCCCCAGAGCAGCAAAGAAGGGAGTCACGCATATGCCCTTGGGGGAACCACGGGCGCCTTAAAATAAAACCAGGTGCCCAGCAAGGGCTGTCAGTGACACGGGGAGGAAGCCGATAACTTCAGCTTTCAAAAGATACACGACTGCCTATCTGGTAAGGCCCCAACTATAGGTATCATGAAAACACACAAACATAAAAAAAGATCGTGGGCGGGCGGGGGGGGGGCGCGTGCATTTGCAAAAAAGGCTGAATGCAGGTGACGGCTAGCGGGGGTTGTTTTTGCCTGCTGCCATCATACGTCGATTTTATCTCTTGCTTTACCTTTCTCTATACTTGCTACGGAAAATGGGTACTTAGTAATCCCATTAAACAAGATCAAAAAGACTGTTTAAAAATAAGAACACCTGACAAGAACTACACCAAAATGGCACCTTTGGTTATTTCTTGGTACGTTCACAAGTGCTCGTTATTTTCTTCTTTATTTCTTCTCTCTCTTCTTCTCGTTTTTTGATAAATAAGTATGTGACTTTTAAAATCAGGGGAAAAAAATGCCAAGAGAAAGGCACTGTCCAGTTCCCTTGTGCAAAGGACACGTGGCCACCAGAGGGCAGTGTCCACGGGCAAAGCTGGAGAGCCGTGTTGGGCCGGTGGGCGTGTATAGCATCCTCCACCCCGGAGGAGACGGCGCGGTTGCTGGATCTCCACTCGGCCGGAGTGGCCTGAGGTGGGGCCCAGGGGGTCTGGGCTGACCCGCTGGACCCTCCCGGATCAGGGCGCTGGGCCCGCAGTCACGGTAAGGGAGGAACCGACAGACTCCTACTCTGGGAGGTGGTGCCCTGGGTGACAAGCAGGCCTGACGTCTCCCCGTCCACCTGGAGCATGTCAAGCCCTCAGTGAGTGCAGCTTCCCCGAGTGTGGACAGAGGCAGCACAGCAGCATCTCACGGGGAGCCGGGCCGACCCCCCGCAGTTGCCCCGTCCAGCCGGCTGGTGCCCCCAGGATGAAGCCACGGTGCCCGCGCCTCGCCAGACCCAGGGCTCAGCCAGCCCCTGACTGCAGCAGCTCTGAAACCTTTCAGAACCATCTCAGACCTTCTGGCTGCCGGTCCAGCCGCCCTAGGCTGGGCACCCACCCCCAACTCATCCCCCAAACCAAGACAATGCAGAGGGGTGTTGGCGCCGGCGAGGCAGGCAGGCTCAAGTCCCTTCCCCTCCCCGAGCTCAAGCACATGGGTGCTCGTGGCTGCAGCTAAACAGGGCGGGGCCTCTCCAGGTGCAGGAGAATCCCAGGGTGAGGTGTTTCTCTGGGATCAGAAATCACCATGCAACCGCCAAGAAGGCTCTGTGCCCTCTGCGCGGGGGGAGACTCTAGAGGCTTATGGCTGGAGTGGGGCAGGGGGTGCAGAAGAGGCAGCAAGGATCGAAGTTAGGAGGACTTTGGCATAAAGTCCCCACACCTCCCACCCAGGCTGGGTCTTTTGAAACTGTGTGACCCGGGACAGGTGTCTGCCCCACTCTGGGCCTCACTGTCCCCATCTGGTCTCTGCCCCTTGGGGTCACGATGGGAGAAAGGAGAATGTAGGAATGCCGCCATGGCTGGCAGCTGGGAGGGATGGGACCCTCAGCTCAGGACCCGCCCCTGGGCGCAGGTTCCATGGGCAGGGTTGGGGCTGGTACTCACTGCTCTTGCAGGGGGGGGTCACTTCCAGGCACTCCTTGTGTGCCCCGACGCCACACTTGGTGCACAGGTAACCCTGGTAGAAGGTGCCTCTGCACCGGGGGGGAGGGGGCAGGTGAGGCAGACCGCCAGACCTGCCCTGCATCCTGCCCCACAGACCACCCACTCCCCGAAGCCTTGGTCCCCCAGCACCCCTGCCCTAATGCGCAGCCTGGTGCTGGCTCTCCCCTCCAACAGTCCCCGGTCTGGCTTTGCGGCCCCACACAGGGGTTCCTGGGCACCCACAGGGACAGTCACCTCCTCTCCCGGCCAGATCCCAAACACCTGGGGGCTGGCTGGGTCCCACAGCAAGGGGATGTTTCCCCAGGTCCTTGGGGCCCAGCACGGCACTGGCCTGGGCGGTCAGCGGCGACGGGGACGCAGGACAGCCGCAGAGCTGGGCTCCCGCGGGGGCCGGGAGGTGGGAGTGGGTGGGGGTGGGGCAGGAGGCCCGCACCTGAGGAACATCCTGCAGGCTTTGCAGTTGGTGGTCCTGTCGAACGTGTACATCTGGAAGCTGTGCTGGTTGGCGTTGGCTTTGTCGGGCTTGATGTTCGACCTGACGGGGGGAAGCAGATGCCAGGTTCCCTGAGCCCCAAGAAAACAGCGAGCCAGCAGAACGGGCGGGGCCGGGGATCGGGGGGGCAGGACGCAGAGCCTGGGTCTGCCCCGGCTCCCGGGCAGACCCGGGGGGGGCCCTGACACCCCGATGGGATGAGGGCCCAAAGGGGGCTGGAACATGAACCTGCACTGCCATTCGAGAACCTTCCGGGGGGACGGTAACAGGCTACGTCTGGCTGGGCTTGGTATGGGCGGATGCAAGCGCTTGTCAAGAGAGCAAACTGCACTTAGAATTTCAGTCCGCAAGCTTGAAATGTTAGCATCCGAACAAATCATGAGCTGGAGTTCCCCCTGCAGGGCACCCCGCAAGCCAGGGGATGGGCACCGATGTCTGCGAGGCGCTGAGGCACGTCCGCTAGCAGGTGGCGCAAGGGCTGGGGACGGCGCGTGACAAAGGGCAGCACAAGGTGGGCGCTGACTGTAACATTCTTTCAGCTTGGTAAACACCTGACAAATTTCATAATAGAATCTTCGGGAGGAAACTCCAATCCTGGCCCACCGCCAGGCCGCCACCCATTCTGATGGATCCCAGACGTGACCTCCAGCAGCCCCCTGACCTGCCCCCCTTTCACCTCCATTTCCCCAGGAGGAAAACGCCAGGGAGGTGCAGGCACCTGCCCAGTGGCCCCAGGACCCTGCCGCTCTGGCTTCAAGCTCTGATGTGTCTGGGGACCCCGGTGGTCACCCTTCTCTGCTGGACACACTGGGGCTCCTCCTACATGGCACGGACAAACAACTCTGAGGCTTTCCCCAGAAAGTGACAGTCCACCAGCCCGTAAGGCCCCGAGGGTCCAGGTCATCACAGGTCCACCTGGCACCACGGCCATTCCTGGCCACCCACTGCTCTGCCAGTTAGCTGAGTGAGGCTCAGCCCCAGGGGCAGGGGACGGCTGAGCCTGCCTGGGACAGGCTGTGGCAGATCAAAGAGGAAACCCCCGGGTGGGGCTGGCGTCACGGGGCGGTGAAGACAGGCTTGGTCTCCGGTGATCTGAACCACCTCTTGTCTGAGAGGCTCCCTGGGCAAAACCCATGCAGGGCACCCACCCCCCGTAGCGCTGCCACCCTCAGACTCACATGGCCATCTCAAACTGCTCCATCCACTTCCTCTTCATGTCTTCCGTCTTGCAGAAAAACTGGAAGCCCTGCTTTCCTTGAAGGTGAATTAGATAGAAGCCATAGGACCACTGCAGGAGGAAATGGGACACGCTGGCCACAGGCACGGCTTCTGGCACGTGGACACGTGGACACACACAGTCGTGCTGGGGCCTGTGCACGCACATGTCTGTGCACGTAGTCACGCGTGTGTGCACGTGCACTGTATGTGTGTGTACTCGTGCCTGCGTGTGCACACGTGCCTGTGCGTGCATGTATGCACGTGTAGGCACCCCCTCTACCAGCACGTCCCGGGACCACCCCCGCCGAGGTGTGTCCTCAGCGGAGGTCTCTGCTGGTGCCGCCAGGGCCACCTCTCGTGATCCGTGCTCGGGAGCTCACCGGGGCCCTTCCAGGACGCCGGCCCACCCACTTTCACTTCCTAAATGTGTTGCCAAAAACCTCACTGGTCTCAGGTAGGATGACAGGAGGAAAAAAAAACAAAAAAAAAACAGGAAGAGAAGACCATGGCCCGGGGGAACCGCAGCGAAGCCGGCCCAGCTGCCCCACCGCTCAGCCACCACCAGGCCTGGCCGTCTCCCGGGGCTTCCCAGGGGGCCCAGAAAGAAGAGTTCGGAAAGTCTGAGCCACTTTGTGTTGGAAGTGATGGAGGGAAAAAGGATGAGAGGGAGGGAGGGAGGGAAGAAGAGAAGACAAAGGATGCAGAGCGAGAACAGACCAACCCTGCTGGCTAGGAAACCACCCAGATCCTTCACCCCGGGACTGGGAGCGGGAGCAGCAGGAGGGAGGGCGGGCCCTCACGCCACTCCCCTCCGCAGTGGGCGAGTCTTGTTATCGCGAACATGTGTCGCATCGTAATTCAGACACTGAGGGAAGGACGGAGGAGGAGGAGGAAGAGGGTCACCAGCCCGGCTCAGGAGGCGAGGAGGAGGCGGCGAGGACAAGGGCGCGAGGCGCTTACCATTTTCCCATGAGACTAGGAAGCATGAGGAGAGGAAAGGAAAAGGGGAGACGTGGTCACCCAGGGGCCTGGCCCAGCCTGCGGTGGGTCCTGCAGTCCAGGGCACCGCCCACTGCCAAGTGCCCCAGCATGGGGCGGCAGGGCCAGGGCCCTCCTCCAAGAGAGCCAGCTGCCAGGGGCTGAACTCGGAAGGCGCGCTGTGCATTTGGCCCCCGCCTGGGAAGTGGCCTCAGGTCATGCCCCAGGGGCCCTCGTGGCTTGTTCTGAACATGAAGGTCAGGTGGGGCACCCCTAGTAGCTCTTCCAGGTGATACCTGCATTCTACCTGTACGCGCGGAGTCCAGGGTCTGAGATTTTTAGCACATTGGTTCCTGGCCCCCACACCTAGCCCAGGGCTGCACACAGTAGGTGCTCAAGCACTATGTGCAGAAGTCTCTGCAGGAGCAGGGCTGAACAGGAGAGCACGGAGGCTCACCCACAGCAGCCACGGCCCCACCCCCAGTACTCACGGCCCCAGAGGCCACAGCCCACTGGCTGGACATGGAAGTCTGACAAGCTGCAGCAAGGCTCACCCAGAGCCCTCCTTCAAACCTGGGGAGCAGCGGGAAGGTCTGCTTGCTGCAGGGGCGCCCGTGGGCTGGAGTCAGCTCCAAGGCCGCTCAGGCCCGGCCCTCACCAGAGACCTTGGGCCGGCCCCTCGACCTGGCCGCCTCAATGGGGAGCTGTGACCCGGACCCCCTCCCCCGGGAAGGCTCAGACAAGGGCCAGGAAGGTGCTGGGCCCGGCAGAGCAGGCAGAAGGCGACTGCCCCGCCTGGCCACCCTTCCTCCGGCCAGCCCCGGACTCCTCCCTCGGGGGGTGGCCCCGCGGCCCCGCGGCCCCGCCAGGAAGCCGGGCACACCTTCTTGACGTCCTTGTTGTTCATGGGGTCGTCGGTCACCTTGTGGAAGGACAGCTCGATGACCTCCTTCAGCTCATAGCTGTAGCCCCTCCTCTTGCAGACGATGACCACCTTGTCAAACAGGAACAAGTACCTGGCCCGACAACAGCGCGGCCCGGGACCCGTCAGCACGGCCAGCACCACGGCCAGCGCGCTGGGCTCCGGGGCCGCGCGGCAGCCGGGCAGCCGGGCAGCCGGGCGGGCAGCGGGAGGCTGCTCCCTGCCCAAGCCCAGCCCTCCCCCTCTGCCTGGCCCACTCGGCGGCTGGCTGACCCCTCAGCCAGGTCTCGGCTGCCCAAATGCAACTCCTCCAGGAAGCCCTCCTGGGCTCCCAGCCCCCAAGGCCCAAGGTGCACATGGGCTGCTCCACTCCCCGCTGCCCCAGCTGGCCTCTGACGGTCACTGCCTGCTCACACGCCCAGCCCCCACTAGACTGGGAGCCCACGGGGGCAGGGCTCGGATCTGCTGTGACCCTGGCCGTGGCCCCAGGTCTCGCACATAACAGGTGAGCGTGGAGGACCAGACACGGGGCCGGGCCAGCTCATCCCGTCACCCGCCGGCACTCCCACGCAGTCATCTGGCAAAGAGCTGACGCGGCCACTGCATCTGTCCTGGTTCCCGGGGGCCCGTGGGCTCGCAGACCGGGGCCTCTGGCTGCCCCCCAGCCCAGCCCAGTGTG